>NC_092822.1:54390000-54690000 GCF_023375885.2 Dermacentor andersoni
GCACCGCGTAGTGGAAGACTCTGGAAATTTCGACCACCTAGGGTTCCTTAACGTGCACCTACATCTAAGCACACGGGTGTTTTCGCACTTCGACCCCATCGATATGAGGCTGCCGTGGCCGGGATTCGATCCCGCGACCTCGTGCTTAGCAGCCCAACACCATAGCCACCAAGCAACCACGGCAGTTATCCGCATTCTGTGTACCTGTGCTTCAAGTAGTCGATTAATCCGGCCTCGCGCCGCGGTCTGGGATCCTCCTCGTTGCTCTGATGGTAGAGCAACCGCCCCGGAAAGATGTTGGTCACAGGTTCGGACCCCTTACAAGGATGATTCCTTTTTTGTTTTCTTCTTCAAATGCGAGGCTTTGTTTCTCCGAAGCCCCTACGAGTTTGCTTTGTTGCGTCGCACTGTGCTCCGGTGGATAACAATTTTTTGCCTTTCATCGCTTCGCGTGGTGGCGAACATGTGGTGCGACCCTTTTTCCAAGGCGTGGTTTTCCTAAGAGTGCTTTCTTCTCCTTTTTTATCCCAATCAGCCGGGACGATCTTCAGAGTGAATAGAGCCAAAGTCAGGAGCACTCGATCAATTTGTTATCACAATAATTGCTATCAACTGTATTTCAGGAGATCTTGGTGCCTGTAGGGAGCACCAGCTACTCCTCTGTTGTGGCATGATTATTGCACTAAAAGCGATGGTCACAACAGAAGCAACCATTAGAAGAAAAAAAGCAGGGAGGTGTCAGTTCTAACGTCCACGTGCACAAATTGTAGAGGTTTACAAAGTATATATGCTCTCGGAAAGTTACGAATAAGGTATTTATTTCTTCAGTGTCCCATTTCAAGCACAACACTCGCGAATACGAGCGCTAGAGCTACGGAAACATGAACACACAAGAGGTTAACAAGTATATCAATTTTGACTCAGGGCGATTGTCTGCAACGTAGTAAATAATAATAATAATAATAATAATAATAATAATAGTAGTAATTTAAATCGATGGAGCCAATGTTTTGAAGAGAATGCTTGTCTTCGTCCGGGCAGCAACTGCATAAGCATTTGCTGCTTTGACGAAGACAAGTTGAAAACAAGTTCCCGACGAAGGCTAGACCCCTTGTGGGAAATTTGCCTCTCGCTACGTTCCTTGTTCAACCATTGCTGATCACTGTAAGCCCCCCATCTTACTGTGAACTTCTGCTGTATACGGTCGGGCGCCTGGTTGGCCAATCTGTTTTTCCTTACCCTCCCGCCCCTCTCTCTCTCTCTCTCTCTGCTCGAAACATAAAACATTCAAGGCATATTTTATCACACACTTTTGCCGGTAACTCACAGGGACAAATTTGTGTTGCGCATGCAATGTAAACGAAGAACTTTCTTAGCTTGACTTGCTGTCTTTTTTTTTTAACCTTACGCGTATGTTGATTTTGTAAAGAAGCATCGCAGAACACGTCGTAGGCGTGCATAAAGCACAGGCTGAACGACGCGACAGTCAAGGCTTTGGCCAAACAATCTTTAAGTTTGCGCTGCGTTGTCGATGCGCATTCGAGGCATGCCTCATCACTACATTCATTTCCCCCAGTTGAAGACGGAGCCACGCATGCGGCTTGAAGCGTTGTCAGGTGAAGGGGTTCGTAATATGGCCTGAGACGTGCCATGTATGCAATTTCGCGACCTCGGCAGCGCAGATCCGTAGAAGGCGCGAGATGTCAGATGAAAAAGTTCACCAGAAAAAAGTTGCTCAAGAACCCAATACGGGCCGTGGTCCTTTGCGACATGTTTCCAGCAGAGACGTGGCACAGGCGTAGACACCCATAGCCAAACCATATTTTATTTTCTTTGTTCTTTTCTTTAACAAAATCCGAGAGACGAAAAAACTATAAAACTAGCGACCCTGATAGGCTGCGGCTTAAAATCTATTATGCTCTGAGCAACTTTCCTTCTTCTGAATTTATTCAATCACCAGCGAAGTTCATTTATAACGCAGGGAAAACGTGCCCGATATAAGCCTTTAAGAAAAACTCCAGCTGCGAACAAACAGAAAATTTCGGCTGCATATTACATCAAATTCGTGTCTGCAATTCTCTACTAGAAAGTATATCGAATGAGCCGTTTCCTTTTCTCCTTGACTTGTCACGTTCGCAATACACTTTCCGACAATAAATATTGTAGTTTTCTGAGTGTGTTAATTACTTGGCACACGGTAACTTAGTTTGCACATGTCTCTGGTTAACCTCCCTGCCTTTCTATGCATTTTCTCTTTCTCTCGCACATTCTGTGCGAGAGAGTGTCTTGAATATAATGTTCAGCGACAGTCCCTGGCATCTGTTCTAGCGCACCTTGACACTAGACCATTGTCCCTCGACACGATTTTCACATGCCGCCGACAGAAGACATCGCAGGTGAAGGCGACGAAGAGACTACTTCGGTTTTTGAAATAGACGGGACTGGACAAGCGGCTGTGACAGTGATATCACGTACCATGCCAGATTGATGGACTCCAACGGACGACGTGTGTGTGCTGTGCTATGTGCTCTCTCTCCCTCTCCCCTTCCCCATCTTTCATCTCCCCCATCCCTCTCCCATGTGTAGGGTAGCAAACCGGTTAAGCTAAACTGGTTAACCTCCCTGCCTTACCTTCTCCACTTTTTCCTTCCTTCCTTCTCTTTCTCTCTCTCCCTCTTACTTAGAGCGTTAGTAACGCAGAGTATCCGCCATGGTGGCTTAGCAGATATACGGCGTTGTACTTTAAGCACGAGGGCGCGGGATCGAATCCCGGCCGCGGCGACCGCATTCTAATGGGGGCAGAATGCAAAAAACGCTCGTACACCACGCATTGGGTGTACGTTAAAGAACCTCAGGTAGTTAAAATTATTCCGGAGTCCCCCCTACGGCGTACCTCATAACCAGGTCGCAGTTTTGACACGTAAAAAGCCATATTTTAATCAATACATAATGCAGAATGATAACCACACTGGAAGCGACTAGTCCTGAATTCATAAATCTCATTGCTCGAAAGCATGTCGTCAGCGAACAGCAAGGAGTCCTAACTCTTATCAAATTTGATTGTCTAGGCTTTCATTTGTGAGCAAATGCTTGCTTTATTTCATTGTTAAAACTATATACATCTTTACTCTTGCTCAATATGTTCACTTTTCGCCCCTCCAGCTTGGTTTTCGGATTGCAGTATCTAACAAATGAAATAAAATTAATAAATAATCGATATCATAGAAGGTATGGAGCAGCATTTCCTTGTTTTCGTTGCTTTTTGACCTTCTTTTTTTAGAACACAGTCGAACAGGACTCACTGCAGTTCTTGTTCCAAAACCACTGAATATCATTCCTGTATTCGTGTTACGGCTTCTCTCTCAAGCGAGCACGGACACTTTTGCTGCTCTCTGATGATGTTACAAAAATGGGAACAGGGTGTGCGCGTGGTAGCACATTATAAACAAACATGTACAGAACAATATAATATACAGTATAAACGAAGAAAGAAGCTGGTACATAAGAAGGAATAAGCAGACTCAACACACAGATCAAACACTTATAAACGACTCAACGTAAGCTACACATGACTGTTCCAACCAGAAGAAAATTATAAAATACATTTGTAGAGCCTCAGGAGAGAGAAAGGGAGCAGTTTGGATCAGAGAGCAAACAGGTATAGACGATATTCTAACAGATATTAAGAGAAAAAAAATGGCGCTGGGCAGGTCATGTAATGCGCAGATTAGATAACCGTTGGACCATTAGGGTGACAGAATAGGTACCAAGAGAAGGGAAGCGCAGTAGAGGACGGCAGAAGACCAGGTGGTGCGACGAAATTAGGAAATTTGCAGGTGCTAGTTGGAATCGGTTGGCGCAGGACATGAGTAATTGAAGATCACAGGGAGAGGCCTTCGTTCTGCAGTGGACATAGACATGATGATGATGATGATGATGATGATGATGATGATGATGCAAGTTACGCAGTTTCAATAGGATGACGGAATCCTCAGGCCAGCTCAAGTAATCGTTAAAGCAAAGCCCAAAATTTAGGGTGCGCTTTCACCAGTCCGTCTCAAAGGGAAGTCATTCGCACCGCCTTTTCCCGTATAGCTCTCTGCAGCGCCTCTCTACAGCGTGAGTCCTTGAGTCCGGCCGTCCACATATTACAGCGCGCGCTCACACATACACACACACACACGGGCAATCGTGCATTTCCTGTCCTGAACGCCCTGCAACCGTGAAACGCACGTCGTTGTTGTGATTCGGAAAAACGGCCGGGGGAAACGGCGGGAAACGTCGATCGCGGGAAGCTTCAAGGGCGAGCGCCGGAAGCCCCTCTTGCGTGGGAAGGTCTCGTCGTGGCATCCGCGGTGATAGCCGGCTCTTCTTACAGCGTAACCGCCGGATTTCTTAGCAAACTCACTCGATTCCGCAACTTAGCGCGTCCTCCGCTTCGTCTTGTGAAGTCATGTGAGAAAAAAAAAAACAATTCGCTCGAAAGAATTTTTTTTTTTTTCGGAAAAACCGTCACCGGAACTTGCGTCGAGGTTATACGTGCGCTTACGTCGGTGGCGGCGAATCAAATCGAGCACTTCCCGGAAACGGAGAGCTGGCGTGCCGAGGAAGTGGTCCTACGCCACTTCCTTCCAGCTCGTGTGAGGCCTAACGGGTTGACGGGGGAAAAAAGTAGGTCGTCCGGCCGGGAGATGCGAAAGGGGTTGCGTCCCAACCCGATCTTGGGAGAAAGCGCCCACCTTACCGAATAAGACCTTGGGGTCCGTATCGATTGGTTAACAAGGAGGTTCTTCTCTTCCGTTGAGGTGGTGCGAAAACTCGAGCCGATCCCGACGTTTCCGGGAAATGGATTTCGGGTCGCTTCCCGGTTTGTTTCTGAGAGTGTCTGGTCTCAGATGTTCGCCTACTCAAACAACCTCACCTATCGGGGACTTGCTGTAAACGAAACAGTTTACAGAAACGCACCGCTGCGTTAGTACTGACTGTGAGGTCGCTGGTTCGATCCCCGGCGAGGGCGGCAGCATTTAGATGGAATGTGTAAGTCCTCGTGTTCCATGCTCTGGGTCTTGACTAATGTGTACCTCCAGTAGCAAGAACTAAGTCAGAGCTCTTCACTGCGATGTCCGTCATAGCTATGGGACGTTGAAAAATCAATACTTCTTTCTTCCGTTTTATGGAAATCTTGTGGCTCCCTTATATAAATCTGTGCTCCTTCGGAGCATGGGAAATGCGTCTGGCCCCGCGCATGCAAGTGATCAGATATCTTTTTTCAAGCAGCTTTGTAGATGTCCCCGCAAGTGTTCAAGAGACCTCTGTGTCTATACTCCCACCAAGATTAAGACATCGAGAAAGCACCTTCTAAGAGTTTTACAATGGACGCTTGCGCAATTTGTGACTACATTCATGGCACGATACGCTGGTGATAGAGAGAGTAGAGCAAGAACAGTCTTGAGCGTCATGCGTCATTCGCGCGTCGCGGTCATAAGCCTTATAAATCCCAGCGAGGAAACAGTAGTTCACATAGTGGTCACCAGATTTGGCTGTCTTTATGTCGTAGGAAAAAGAAAAAAAAAACAGCACGCAACATGGTGGCACCACCAATTCTGTGGCACCGCATAGCGTTTTGTCGTGCGCAAGAACTTCACCCGAAAATGTAAGTGAGCAGTTTGCCCCGAAGTGCAATATACTAACAGTAATAGACGACGTAACTTTCCAGAGGCACTATATACTCGTGCTTTCTCGTTTTCTCTGGCTCAGTCAAAGCGCTACGGGGAGCCAGTGTTTGGTCCTCGTCTATAAAAATGATTAAAAGAAGACTACAAAAGGAGATAGAGTGCGCACCTCTTCCTTGTCACGTCCCTTGTTGTATGCCCTATGATCACATGGCCATGAACAACCAACCTACGCAAACTTCCGCTACAGTGTCTCCTCGTTTTCGTACTCGGCATTTTTCACCACTGCGGCTTTGTTATCGTTTTTCAGTGCTTTACAGAAATAATATTTTCAGATGGCTTGAGTAAGTGCAATCTGTTTCATTTCTTTCATTTATCCATATTTATTATTTTTTGGCGTACAGGTGCTTGTACAGTTCCAACGCTAGTTGAATTTAACGACGCTCTGCCACCGCTTTTCCTATGTAATACAAAGGCTCAGCATAACTTCCAGAAAGTCTTTCCTGTGGTGTAGTCTATGGCTGAATCACCGACCGATTTGAGACGCCCAGTTGAGGACACACTGGCCCTTCATGTGCCACCGTTAAACAACGGGTTGCAAATTTTGAAACTGGCTATTTCGGTGTTGAAAATGAAAAACCCCGTGAAATGCCTCTTTCTGCACCTGTACCTGCGGATGTGAAAGCCATCCATGACAGAATCATGGATGACCGCCGAATATCAGCCAGACGAATTGCCACATATTTGCTAATATCACGTGAGCGAGCTGGTTTCATTATCTCGACGACTTGGAAAACTTGGAAATGAGAGAGTAATATGAAGTGCTGTGCCACACGTGTCAAACATGATTCGTTCTTTTTATGTTACGTCATAGGCAAGCAGCCTATATATATATAGTTCGCTGTCACTGAAATATAAGACAGTGCGGTATGTGCTCTTGGATCGTCTCCGTCACTCTGCCACCCGCTACAACAGAAAGCTTGCAGGAAAGTGCTTCCAAAAACTTTTGACATAAAAAAAAAAAACCGGAACGTGCGGTGACATCGGCTGCTGTTTTGGAACAGTTTACTAATTATGAGTCTGATTTCTTGGACAATCTGGTAATTGGTGATGAGACGTGAATCTGTTGCATCTCGTGAGAAAATAAGTCTAAACAAATGAAGGTACAGTGGTCCCTCCAGGACGAAGAAGTTCCGTCTGCGAAGGACGCTGCAGAAGCGAAGGGCAACAGTTTCTGGGGATGAGAAGGCATTTCTGCTGTCGTAATGCCTCCAACCGGGTTCCACTACCAATGTCAACTACTACTGCGCTTTACTGGCGGTGTTGAGGCATAACATCAAGAAAAGACGTCGAGCATAGGCGGCCAAAGGTATAATCCTGTTGTATGACAACACCTCGTTAAACGCTGAGGGCGAAGTAATGGCGCAACTGAGCTAGTCAGGCTTTACAAGTGATGCGCCATCTACCCTATTCGCCCGACTTGCTTGCTCCTGACTACCATCTTTCCCTCCTCAATCCTAAATAGACACTTGAAGGGACGACAGCTGGGAGTGTTCCGGAGGCAATTCATGCGGCGAATGAGTGGCTGCAGTACCCGACAGAATAATCTTATTTGCACGGACTTAGGAACTTGCGGGATAGGTGCCGCGAGCGCGTTCACGTTCTCTGGGAATATGCAAAGAGTGTGGCAGTTAGAGCTTCCTAGTTCAATTTCTTTTTTCTCAGTAAGGTTCAATACTTAGCGTCCCTCGTAGTCTTCACGGTAGTAACACAGTGACGCTCAGCATTGCTTTGCAGCACATGTGACGCAACTTAAACATAGCCTCTATAGAGAGAGAGAGAGAGAGAGAGAGGGAGAGAGAGATTTACCGAAAGGCAGAATAGCCTGTATAGGCAGTTATTTTGCTGCCTAGACACGTTCAGCTTTGTGGGGCCTAAGGAAGTATGCCCAACGAGTGGGCGACCCTTCGCTAGGAACAGTTTCAACACTCAATGCGGCTTCCTTATGAGGGCACGCTAGGCTCCGGAAAGTGCTGTCATGTGACGCGGTAGTATCCAAAGTGACAGACCAAAGCACCAAAAGGCCGCGCATAAGGAACAAAAGGAAAGATCGTAAGAAATCTGTTGCTGCTATGACAAGGCTCGTGCGAAAAGAAAAGAAGACAAAACGTCCGAAGAGAAGCTAGAAAACGCGTCATAAGATTCGGGAAAGGCACGAGAAGGATAGTACGAAATGAAAAAAAAAAGAAAAAAACGAAAGAAATCACCGATCCCCTCGTCATCGTTCTGACCGAACCGGGGTCAGATCAAACGGCGAACGAGCAAGTAAAATCGAGAG
This sequence comes from Dermacentor andersoni, assembly GCF_023375885.2. Lineage (NCBI taxonomy): Eukaryota > Metazoa > Arthropoda > Arachnida > Ixodida > Ixodidae > Dermacentor > Dermacentor andersoni. Next base: position 54,398,011 of record NC_092822.1, read on the forward strand.
AGAGAGAGAGAGAGAGAGGAAAGCCAGAGAACGCGCGCGGAGCGGCGCCAGTCTCATTATGAAGATCACTGCAGGCGCTGATGCGACTCAGTTACTTAACGAGCTGACTCACGGCCCGTACCGACTCCGGGAGGAAGGACCCGCGAGCCCGAAAGAGCTGGAGCCCGACGGCTGTTAGCGTGATCTGTGGCCACTACAGTCTCAACATCCTCTCTCCCTGCTCGCTACACCCCCACTCCCCTCCCACCTTCGCTTGCCTCGTCTCCCTGCGTATCTCTCCCTTTTTAAGTTTATCCCTCAAACTCGCCCGCTTTCAGCTTCTTCCTATCTCGCGCATTTTGCCTTTGCTTGGGACCGCGAGCGGCCGACAGCTGCGCCGTTGCCGAGGTCCACATGAGCGCGTGTACCCGATCGCTCTTCGAGTGGTAACCGGTACCGGGCGAGGAATTAGGGGCCCAATGATTGACTCGTAAGGGAAGGGGGGTTTGTCAGGAAAAAGGTGGGGGTAGGGGGGGGGGAACTAAAGACAAAAGCGGCTGTAAAGTTAACGAGGGAGAAGGCCTGTTCAGCGCGCCATAAGTCTGCGTTGCATGCGTGCTGGCGTCTTGTACCCTGTAATGTATGCTTGTCCGCCGAGCTCTTTGACAACGCTAATGTGTCTCTTACTCCTCCTTGCTCTTGTTGCTTTTTGTCTTCTTGTTTTAGTATGAATTCAGCGTTATGTACTTTTCTAGCTCGGAGCGATGAACGCTGACCCATGCGTCCCCGCAAACCTTACGAAAGATAAAGGAAATAAAAAGAATGCACGAAAGTTGGCGCGGTCTTGCTTAAAACCTAAGCACTAGCTTATTTTGTCGTCAGGAGCTACCCTTGCCGTGCCGAGCAGTTTTATATGCCAAGGACAATGATTTCACTCTGGCGATAGCCTACGGTGGTCTGGCTAACGTAAACACAGTCACAATTATTGTCGTAACATTGAAGTGAATGCTGACCATACACAAACCTTATATTCAACCGCTGGCGAAAAAGACTTGGACGTAGCGACTGGACCCTTAGTACCAGTGTCATTAATTTCGCGGTAATGGGAATGCTAAGCATACTGAGAGTGTGCGAAGGAGTAACAAACAGCACCTTACCTTGATCGTTCCAAGTAAGGCGAGGCGCAGCTTGCATCTGAAGTTCGGGTCGTTGAGATTTTATGTTGATATAACTGTGTTCTTTTTCTCATGTTCGCAACTTCGGTTTTCAAACGTACACAGCAACTATCTCTGTCTCTCTTTGACAATTCTTGCTTCTTTGTTTCTTGACTTGCATTCGCTTTGCTGATTTATTGTTTTAATTATTCCACGTGATCGCTTTCCTTTCGCCTGTCCTCGCTGTTTTTGTTTTTTTCATAAGTCTACCTACAGTCGCCAAAGCCGGCTTCATACTAAGCGCAAGCATGCGTATAGCTTCCTTTCTCAGAAAAAATAATAGCATTGCCAATCGCCAACAACAAGTGACTCCAAAACGAGACTCAACGCCCGCGGTACCAGTACAAAAAGTATGGCTTCGTCACTTTTTGAATGCCCTCACAACGAACCGCTGGAGCACCCCACCGGTCATCCTGTTTGCTGAGAGCTATTGTCATTTTTTTTCTTTGTGTGTGCGTGTGAGTGTGTTCATGTGTTTCTGTATTTGTTTTCGTGTGGGTTGCACGGCTCTCCCCTGTTAGCCTTCGGTCCAGGGTGAAAGTGACCGGCTGACCGTCAGTTCACGGTTGGGCGAGGCGTTGACCTCTGACCTTGGGGCCCGACAGTCGACGACCATCGACGATCCGTGTAAGCGGCGACTAGGGCGTTGACCTTCGAGTGGACAAATATTGTATTATTGTGCCGTTAGATCAGTGTGAAAGTCAGGACACAAAACCTCTATTTGTGTTGCTTCAGATGATGCTGCAAGACAGTATGTGTAGAGAAACGGTTGCTCGTGACGTTTCAGGGACACCTTGTGCTCCTCGGTATCACGCCCTTAGGTCTATTTTTGTGTGGTGAAATTGCTTGTGTGTGCTGACGAGGCGCACAATTTCATTGTCAATGTTAAAGAAAAAGGAAACCAAGCGACTTGTATTTCAGCATTCTCAAAAATAGACTATCATATTCTGCTTCTATGAGATTGCATGTATATATATGTTCACCTACATTAACGACACCGTCACGTCAAATACCAGACGTTTAGGTAAAAAGGTGATTAATATATCAGCACTTAATACACCTATGCAATAATCCATAATGAAACATATAGAATCCCATATAAACACCCGTATATATACGTGCATATATATCTATATATATATATATATATATATATATATATATATATATATATATATATATATATATATATCTATATATATATATAATATTGCAGCAGAACTGCTTGTTATCCTAGTTGGTGTTTGCTAACAGACATGTTTTTTGCCGCAATTTAACACACACAAAAGGAAGACACATATAGAAAACACGGGCGGCACTTCCAACTGGTTTAATTTGGGCATATATTATGTGTGTATATATTCATGGGTCACAGCCCCAATTAAACCAGTTGGAAGTGCCGCCCGTGTTGTCTATATGTGTCTTCCTTTTGTGTGTGTTAAATTGCGGCAAAAAACATGCCTCATATATATATAAAATCGTTTCTTCTGGTTTATGCATGCACGTTGGTGCGTATCCCCCCCTCTTTATCAAGTACAGATTTGATGATCTAATAACTAATAATGAAACTACCACCAAGATATTCATACTTAAACGACGCTTTCTCAAGCTGTCGTCCTTCGTTTTCACTATCATCCAAACCACAAAGAACGTACTATGTCATTTATTTTATTGGAACACGGTACATTAGTAATCTCTACAAACGTGTTGTAAAGGAAAAGCGGTCTCGCTAATTAAACCATTACCTCCGCCCACTAATGGCATGCATTAAGGACGCGCGCCCTAAAGAAGTCCTTCCTGACACTTTACACACCATTCGAACGCTTCAAGGTTTACTGGAGCAGTCTAAACCGACTTAACTAAATTGGTTCTAAGCGAACATTTCTATAAGCAATATCGCAAAGGCACTGCCGAACTGACCATGTTCGGTCAGCTCTATTTGTTCTCTTTTCTTTTTCTTATCGTTTTCAGTATTGATTGCCTGGGCCTGTTATTAGCGTGTTCTCCTGTAATCTAACTCCCAGCGTTCTTTCACTTTCCCTTCTGAAAATGAACGCTTTCTCGTCGTGGGGTTCGCATTGAGAGTTGACCCTTACCTCGTGGTGATTGGTGCCGATAATCTTAGCCAGCCCGCGCCCAGGCACAGCGCGACGCCATTTTCTTAAGGCTCTAAAAGCGTTATCAATAAATTGAGAGAGCGCTAATCTTCCTTCGAGGATTGCTTATTAATACCTCGCTGAGATGTGCATGCTCCAACACGTATTAATTATTTAGGAAAACCCCGCCGAAGCCATGATTCGCCGAGCTTATGTAGCTGCTATTTCTCGAATGGTTATTCCTTATAACTGCGCCCTGCTAAGACGTTACGAAAAAATAAAAAAAAAAGAAAAAGAACGAAAAACATCGCTGTGGTTTCTGAGCATTTTTTTAACGATATTTGGGAAAGGTTCGCTCTTCTTTCTTCACCATTGCGCCTTTAATCCCTACTCTCGGTCGCGTAGATCGCTGGTCTTTAATCCTTATCATAATTCAGTGGATCTATTGATTTGAATCGAGTATAAATTGCCGCATCAGTGCTGCCCGCGAATTATTCCAATAACCTTACCCCCCCCCCCCTCCTTTGTATGCCCCTCCGCCGCCTACATCCTCCTCCTGTATTATATTTTTTTTCACCGCTCTTCGTTTTCTCGGAGACGCATTTAGAGCATGCTATTCGCTCCTTGTACCGAAATTGTTTGCTTTCTTACGTCCTCAGGTTGCTCTCACATTGAGGGTTCTAAGCGATAATTCACGTCAAAAGGTCGTTTAGATTTAATTAAGTACTCCGCCTTCCCAGGTTCGTCTCTGATGAGGCAATTAGGTGTTAATACGCGCGTAGATTAAGAAAGTGTTTCGCGTTGAGGCTATTGCACGACAGGAAAATATATCACTTCCGCAAGCAGGACACAACACTGCGTCAGGCTTCCTTTTGAACGCGTGTATTTCATCGAATTACGTAATTAATTAGGTGTCGGTTAGCCTATTAAGTGATCGCACTGCCAATAAGTAAAACAAGGACGTTTGCATAACTGAATGGTCGTGACTGCTCTCTGCAATAGAGGTTGCTCTGCAAGCGTCCAATGTACGATTTGCTCACCTCTGTTCTGGGCTCGTGCAAGAATATGAATTTCTACGCCAAAGGGAACTTGATTCGATTAAGCCTAAGGGAGGGAGGGGGCGGGGGGCTGTGTTTATTCTAAACTCATAGTGACCTTTGGTGGCTAAAGACATAAAGGGCAAAAAACATATGCGCAGTTTTCAGCAGCTTCCTAATGTTCCAGAAGAAAATACTGATATGCACAGTCGCGAGCAAAAGTTATAATTCCCCATTGAAGAATTAGCAATTCCACTTTGCGGAGATGCGCTAGAGGAAACGTTAGTGTTTTGTTAGTGCCGCGGTTCTCAAAAGCGTTGCTCCTGAGTGCGCATCATATCAAGCCTACACAATTTGAAGTTTCCCAAGCGGTCAGACAAAAAAAAAGAAGAGTTAATCTTGGCTAGAAAACCTTCGCAAAGCACGTTTTGATTTGGGCATAGCTTGCCTGGTCTCACAACAAAGTTTATTTCTCTCTCTCTCTGTGAGAGGTGTAGTACATGAACGTAAAATTCTTTATGCGATTAAGGTTGTAACTTTTGTGGGGAACCGAGATAAATGCTGCATGAGGTCGTACGCTGCACTGGATTAAAGTAAAGAAAATTGTACCCATTGTCACTAGCCTCATGGGATTTATTGCACACTGCATGACTGAAGCTTCGCTTTGCATGGACTTTCGCAAGTACGTTGGATCTGCATGATGATTTTTCTTTCTTTTTTGTTCGTGAATTGACCTGCTTACCTTTTTCAATCATTTCACACATCGTCTGATTTGCCCCTGTCGAAAGGCGTTGTTTCTTCATTTCACCGAATAAAAACGGGGTGATTTCGATCCAGCGTGGGCATTTCGAGCGTATCTTTAGTGCTCACGGAACGAGCTAATGATGGCTAGAAATTTGTTTCGGCGATGGTCGCTTTGTTCACGGGGAAACACCAACACCAATGAAGGGTCAGAGGTGACCATCCTTAAATACACGCAAGCGAGCTCATTCTTGACTGAAACAGAAACTGCGCAATGATACATCGCTAAAGACTGGTTAAAGCAATACCACCAATCTGTTTTCGCTGACGTGCGCTATACAAAATCACGACAGTCGCACGCTCATGTGGTCAATATCTTTGTTATAAACGCCCCAAAAATAAGGTGAGAGCTTACAGGTGGGGTCGTGCTATGGTCATGCTGGGCTCATCATAGCAGGGGTCATGCTGAGTTCCAAGTTGGAACCTTTGCGGTATGAATTCGAATAACCACAAAGTTGAGTGCCGAGAATAGAGCATCGTCGCATTGGAAACATGGGCCGGCTACGCGCGCTTCAAAACACACACTGCCTCAGTTTGCGGCAGGAAACTACATCTGAATTTCCTCTATTTCATTCTCACAGGCTGCCCCTCCTTGTGTACTTACGTTGCAGCACTATAAAATATATTGCTGCTTGTTGTGACGTATTCTTCATATCTCTATTGGTACCATTTGAAGCATTTGAAGCCTTCGAGTTCGCCATCAGTTGTTTCGCAAGAAAGCCTCTGCTAAAATCAGAGATGCCGCAGAAAGAACGGCACATGAAGCAAATGCGATGATCGGCCTTTTGAAGCATCAGAGCATCGCACTAGAGGCATTTTGTTCTGAAAATTGAGAGAATCCAACTTATAGATCGAGATAGCGTGGTTGATTGCCGTTCGTGTTGAGTTGAGTTTGTCCAATTGAAATGGACACCGTCCTAATGGTTCCCACAGCTTCCTAATTGGGTGAGACGTTAATTTGTCGGTGACAAGCTTCCTGTCATTCAGTGACGAGCTAACATCGAGTTCGTATATTTAGCTGGAATGCTGTGTCTCGGTTTGGTTTCGCCGATGAGAATGTACAAACGAATAGAATCCGTAGTGTTGCCTAGACACCATAATGTGCTCATTAATTGCGCGCAGTATGAATATCAATAAAATATTGCATCTTTTTAGCGCGCAAATATTAATAGCCCGTTCCTGCGGCGAGCGTCGGCGGCGTAGGCGTAACCGAGTGAATGATCGGGCGCCGCGAAGAATGAAAGCGAACGCGGACGGAGCGGCGAAGAGAGGAGGAAGATGCAACGAAACCATGAGGCGGAAAGCGGAGGAGGAGTGGAGGGAAGATGCCCTGCGCATGCGCTGAGTTGCCGGAGGCCACGGCACCCGCAACCGCGTGGGCGATCTCATCTGCACTTCCGAGGGGCGGGGCCATGTTGCCGGGAGGTGCGGAGAGCTACGTTCGTCCGCGAAGTCTGCGGCTATGGGCAGTCTGCGGTAACAGCGTGTGTGACGGGTGTCACTGCTCCTGCAAGGAGCGATGGCTAGCGGCTACGAGTAAGGCTCGCTGTGACGTTCCCTTGGGTGTTGTCGCCGCTGACACTGGTGACACGACTTCCCCGCGACGAAGGGCTGCTCTCGTCGTTGGTGGAACGAAAGTGGGAGAAGAAAGCGTAGCGCCGCGCAAGACGGGCTGTGCGGCGACGATGGCGATGATATGGCGCCAGAGTAGCGCGCGTCGTCTGTGTGGAAACAAAGCGCTGCATGAGTGGAGGTCTGTCTGCAGCGGCTGCTGTAAAACGCACCCACGCGTCACCCGCGGGCTTCCTCTCGCGATATTCCGATCAGCGAGGCATACGCGCCACACTTCATTCTGTTTGGAACATGCTGCAAGAGACTGATTATCCACGCCTCCCAATATATCACTAAATGAAAACACGTATACAGCTGCGCTAAAATTTCTCATTAGGGAGTATCGTAATATTCGGTGATTTTGTTGCTCGTTTCATTACAATTACATTACAATAAATTGTAAAAAATATAGTCGGCAAAGAGGGAACAGCGTTAGTAAATCGTAGCTAAGAATAATTCAAACCCAGTTCGGGAAATTTTTTTCTACAATGCATTTGCCACAAGACATGTTTAATCAAAATAAGAAAAATGACAATGAATAAACGCACGCAACCCTGTACCCCGCGCATACTGTGACAATGAGTTTGCACATTTGTTGCCCGTTATCCAACGTGTATGATTGTTGTTTCACATTCGGCTTGAGTTTGCTCTCTCTGAACATCTTGTGACTAACACCCTGAGGCCCAGGGCAAAGCCAAATCAGATGACGACTACCTGCTGTAGGCGCAGGAACTGTGCACTTGGGGCAGAATTCAGGGTTGCCAGTTGTGGATCCCCATGCTAAGCTGATAGCAGGTTTCAGAGCGATCCAAGCGCGAACCAACCCAAGGCAAACTTCCTCTATCCTGGAAAATAAAGGCTTCGAGGACGGAAACAGAAACACGAGGGTCGAAGTGCACGTGTTTCAATCGGAGAATGGTATTGTTGGCTTGCGCAAAACCTGGGATCGGTATGTAGAGAAGCTGGCGCTGTCTCAGATAAAGATAGATTTGCTGGGCTATGTTGCTGAACGGAATAACGGGAACGGTTGGAGGGAGTTCATTGTGGCTATTGACACCACCTGGCTTCTTTCAACTATTGCGTAGAAAATGTCTGCATCCTGAATTCAGGCAAAAATCTGCCATTCGGCATTTAGCGACCATGCAATTGAGAAGGCTAATATGGGAAGCTCTGACTTTCTGAACGGTGGTAAAGTGCCACATGGTCCAAGGCCCACAAGTAAATGTTCGATTCAGTGGCTTCGGCTGTGTGCGGGCCTTTTTAATAACGCGCTTCATATTGTAGTACCGTTTCTGTCATAAAGCATACATAAAACAATGCAAGAATGTAAAATATTACAGTAAAATAGATCACACCTTGGGGTGCCATTTTGGAGAGAGTTTTCCATTGTGTAGTAAGAAAAAAAAGTGAAATGCATCTGGAACTAACCATACAATTTGAACACATTTTAAACCATTCATGCAGTACTTAGAGACCTAGTGTGGTTCACTCTAAGCACACACATAAACGGCCGAAAACTTGAAGCCGAGCAAGTTTTCATAAGCCTGTAGAATTGCCCGAGAATAAGCACGTACACGCAAATGTTCGTTTACCGACTAGACATGCTTCCGCTTCGCCATAAACATTTCCAGATTATTCTTCCTGCGGTCACAGCTCATTTGTGTTCATTCCGCTTGTCTTTAACTCCAGTTACAATCATTGTAATGTTACATCAAGGAATATTTCTGAAAGCAGATTCACAGGCTGACACGGGCACATGCTAGAAGAGTAAGTGCAGTGCTCTGAGCAGAAATGCAGCAATTTAGTGACTAAACCATGTCCATGTCCAATTGTCCACGTTATATGTACTCAATGTATAGAGTGGACAGGGTGTAACGACAGCAGTGCAGTCGATTCGAAACCTATTCTTCTTTCTTGTGCATGTTACTAGATACCCATCACTTTATGCCAAAATCATCTAGTAATAGTAATAGTTGTTTGTTGCTCCTCTCTTGTCCACTAGTGTTCTTGAGTTCTATCCGTGAGTATCAGGATGTTTTCAAATTGTGGGTTTTTGGCTGGTGACGTTGAACTAAATCCAGGCTCCCGCAGAGACGACACTTCACAGAATATCGATGTCTCAGCTGCTATTGTTGCACTGTCCTCGAAATCCAACTCAAGTCATGCGGAATTAGTTAACGTGCTAGCAGAAGTTACGCCAAAAAAAAAACTAGAAGTGAATGTGTCCGATTTTGCCTCAAGGCTTTATACCTCAGAAGCCACTCTTCAGTCACCTGACACTGCACAGATAACTGCTGGTCTGCCTAACATTGCTACCAAGGTCGTTTGTGATGCAACTACTACAGGGAACTCCGGAGCTGGTGAACTTGAACACAGATCCAGTAGAGATAACTTATTATTCTACAGCATCGCTGACACTGCTGACATCGCATGCTGATCTCAGGCTTAAAATGGCGCGTTGATGCCTTGCGCGCAAGATTAAATCTTTGTGTTCCTGATGATGCAATTTCTCGCGCTCATCGGCTAGGGCCGTATGTTAATATTAAGAGCCGTCCAATTATTGGAAAATATACCTCTTGAAAGCTTAAAGGTGCTATGCTTGCCCAACGCGACAAGCTCATGAATTCTGGCATTTCAGTTGGTGAGGACTTCCGTCAAGCCACAAGTCAGTTGCGTAAGCAACGAACAGAATTTGGCTAGGACAGCGGTCAGCAGTTCGCGCCACGGTACAGTAGGCTGTACATTAACCAAAAGTGCTACATGTACTAAAACGCTATAACGAATTCGGTTTCTGAAATTTCCTTGAGCGTCTCTCGCACAGCTAACCGTCTTGTTCAGATTCTGGCCCTAGTAGCTCATCTACTCCTCTTTCACTGCCCATTCCCCTTCCCACGTGTAGGGTAGCAAACGGGACTCAGTCTTGTTAACCTCCCTACCTTTCCTAATTCCCTTCTCTCTCTCTCTCTCTCTCTCTCTCTCTCTCTATATATATATATATATATATATATATATATATATATATATATATTGCCACCTGGTGTTTTGAGCCAGCGTGCGTGCCCAGCAAAAACGGTGATTGAAGATGACGAAGTCAAGGATCTTGCGCCAGCTGGTGAACCGTCCTCCTTGTGTCTGACATTTTCGTGTCTGGCTGCTGATACTGCTGCTTATTCTTGCCTTAGCGCGTGACAAACTGGTGGAGGTGCTGGGTAATCTAATCTATGCACCAAACCCCTCCGGGCAGCAGGAGCTCCAGCCCCGTACCGGTGGTTACGCCTGTACACCGCGCCAGCAGAAGGATCCGTGGACAAGCCCCTAAGTTTGGACTCCTCCCAGAGAAAATGGCAGCTCCGACCACCCCAACCGGTATGGAAGGCACAACGCCGATTCATTGTACGCTATTCAATCCGCGAACGCCGAATCCCTTCCACGGCGCCATACATGAGGACGTTGAAGATTGGCTGGTGCACTATGAACGTGTCGCCGCGTTCAACAAGTGGGATGACGCAGACAAGCTGAAAAATGTCTATTTCAGCCTTAACGATGGCGCACGTGTTTGGTACGAGAACCGTGCAGATGCCTTAACTTCATGGGCAGAATTCAAACGGCGGATTCTTGAGACGTATGCCAGCCCTGATCGCCGAGAGCGAGCTGAGCGTGATCTCCAGTCCCGCATACAAATGCCGAACGAGGGTGTCGCAATGTACGTCGAGGACATGACGCGTCTCTTTCGACGAGCCGACCCCAGCATGTCGGAAGAAAAGAAGGTGCGGTACCTGATGCGCGGAGTAAAAGAGCAGCTCTTCGGCGGTCTCGTGCGCAGTCCTCCCAAGACTGTGTCAGAATTTCTTTCCGAGGCCATCACCATGGAGCAGACTCTTCGCCAGCGGACACCATCATACGAACGTCAAGTGAACACTGCCTCACCTACGGACTTCTTCGGAGCTCTCGGGGGTCACGTCGATTTCTTTCGAGAGCTCATTCGTTCCGTGATCCGCGAAGAACTCCAGAAACTGTCGGTACCTTCACAGCCGACGCTCAGCTCCTTGTCCAGCGTTCTCCGTGACGAAGTCCAGCATGCGCTAAAAGAACCACCCTTCAATACAGAAGCTCGACCGCTAAGAAATGACAGCCCACATATGTCATATTCGCAAGCCTTGAGGCAACCTGCCCCACCTCCCTCCCCGCTTCGCGCCGCGCGCCCGGCCATGCTAGAGCCCGTCCAACCTGCCTCGTATTACCAGGACCACCGACAGGCCCCGAGGAAATCAGACGTATGGCGGGCACCTGATCGCCGTCCCCTTTGCTTTCACTGTGGCGAAGCTGGGCATGTCTACCGACAGTGCTCCTATCGAGAGCTCGGACTACGCGGATTCTCAGCGAACTCGCCGCGACCTAGGTTCGGCCAGCGTCCTCCTGAAATTGAAGAATACGTTGCCCAGCAGCGCGGATCTCCATCAGCTCGACACCAGTCACGCTCCCCTTCGCCGCGGCGGTTTTCTCCGACTCGCCGTACGTATTCAAGCGTGGTGCAGGGTCGGTCGCCCAGCCCACGACGGGAAAACTAACCACAGCGACCTTTGGGGGCGAGGCCGCTCAGTCTGGACGTGCTCAAGGACCCCTACTGACGCGTACACGGACCGACGATACATCGACGACGACAGTACCTGCTGATTACAGAAAAAGAATTTCCTTGGACATTCCTGTACTGCTTGACGGTCGTGAATTGACTGCTTTAGTGGACACTGGAGCGGATTATTCTATAATCAGTGAAAAACTGGCCACCCTTCTGAAGAAAGTGACCACGCCTTGGAATCAAACGCCAGTTCGTACAGCTGGCGGGCACATCGTCACACCACTCGGCATGTGCACGGCACGAATACAGATTCGCGGCTCTACGTTTGTTGCCAGTTTGAGCATTCTCCCCCAGTGCTCTCGAGACCTAATCATCGGCATGGACTTTCTCAGGGAGCACGGCGCTATCATCAACATTCGACAACGCCTCGTCACTTTCTCGACAAAAAGCGCCACAGCGACGACCAACACCATCCACCCTCGAGCACCTCTTCGTGTTATCGACGACGCTGTCACGTTACCACCGCGTGCAAGTGTCGTGGTTCAAGTGGCATGTGACAAGCTCATACACGGTGAAGCAGTCGTAGAAAGCAATCGCTCTCTCCTGCTTTCTCATGGTGTTTGCGTAGCAAGAAGCCTTGTCGATCTCCACGATGGCCACTGTGAGGTTCTTGTCACCAACTTCAGCTACGAACACCGGCACCTTTTCCCCGGTACTGTCATCGCCTACGCCGACCCGATCGCCGATGTCACTGAGTGTTTTGTTTCCGAGGCAATCGGCACTGCTGAAGCACCTCTACGCAACGTCGACATTAGTCCAACGCTTCCTGAAGAGAACAGACAACCCCTGCGCGAGCTGTTGCTTGAGTTCCACTCTTGCTTTGCACGGTCGTCGAAGGTACGTCAAACATCGATTACGAAACACCGTATCATCACCTATGACGACGTGCCCCCCATACGGCAACAGCCTTACCGTGTTTCCCCGACCGAACGACATGCTATTCAAACGCAGGTGAAGGAAATGCTTCAAGACGGCGTAATCCAGCCCTCATGCAGTCCCTGGTCATCGCCAGTCGTTCTTGTTAAAAAGAAAGATGGCACGCTTCGATTTTGTGTAGACTACCGGAAGCTAAACAACGTCACAAAGAAAGACGTGTACCCGTTGCCTCGTGTCGACGATTCTCTGGACAGGCTGAGGCACGCGAAGTATTTCTCCTCTATCGATCTGAAAAGTGGCTACTGGCAAATTGAAGTAGATGAGCGTGACCGCGAGAAAACTGCTTTCGTGACTCCGGACGGCCTTTATGAATTTAGAGTACTCCCTTTCGGCCTCTGTTCCGCTCCAGCCACATTCCAGCGAATGATGGATACCGTTCTCGCTGACCTCAAATGGAAAAGCTGCCTCGTCTATCTCGATGATGTCGTTGTCTTTTCGGAAACTTTTGACGAGCACCTTCGACGCCTTCGGAATGTACTCGAAGCCATTCGATCGGCTGACCTTACACTCAAGCCAGAGAAATGCCATTTCGGTTACGAGGAGCTGAAGTTCCTTGGTCACGTCGTAAGCGCGGCAGGTGTTCGGCCTGATCCTGAGAAGACTGCTGCCGTAGCAGCTTTTCCCGCTCCAACCGATAAGAAAAGTGTGAGACGATTTTTGGGCTTGTGTGCATATTATCGACGCTTCATTGAAAATTTTTCAAAGATTGCAGATCCGCTATTTCGCCTTACGCGTGACGACACGCCATTCCTCTGGACTGATGCACAACAGACCGCCTTTACGGAGCTACAACGTCGCTTGTCTTCTCCTCCCGTGCTCGGTCATTTTGATGAGGATGCCGACACAGAAGTACGCACTGACGCCAGCAATATCGGTCTCGGAGCTATCCTGGTGCAACGACAAGACGGGACTGAACGAGTTATCGCCTACGCGAGCCGCACTCTGTCACGCGCAGAGTCCAATTATTCCACCACAGAGAAGGAGTGCCTCGCGGTTATTTGGGCTACCACAAAGTTTAGGCCGTATCTCTACGGGCGGCCATTTAAAGTTGTGACCGACCATCACGCTTTGTGCTGGTTGACCAACCTCCGAGACCCTTCTGGACGATTGGCACGTTGGAGTCTGCGACTCCAGGAATTTAACATCACCATCGTGTACAAGTCAGGCAGGAAACATGAAGATGCTGACACGTTATCACGGGCACCTGTTAAATCTCAGAATCCTGATGAGGAAGACGACAGCGCCTTTCTGGGAGCACTCAGCGGGCCGGATCTGCTCGCTAAACAGCGATCGGACGCTGAGTTAAGACCCGTCATCGATCACTTAGAAGGCGGCATCGCGTCCATTCCTCGCCCACTTTCGCGACAGTTGTCGTCATTTTGCCTACGAGGGGGCATCTTATACAAAAGAAACACAGGTTCCGGCGACAAACCACATCTGCTAGTAGTACCTCAAGCCCTTCGCGACGACATCCTATTAGCCTGCCACGACGAGCCAACATCTGGTCACTTGGGCTACTCAAGGACTCTGGACAGGGTACGGCAACTGTACTACTGGCCTAGACTGACTGCTTTCGTCAAACGCTACGTGAAAGGATGCCGTGAATGCCAGCGCCGCAAGTCACCACCCTTCAAGCCTGCAGGCCTTCTACAACCCATCGACCCTCCGCGTACGCCGTTTGATCAAGTTGGAATGGACCTTCTTGGACCATTTCCCTTGTCTTCCTCCGGCAATAAGTGGATCATTGTCGCAACTGACTACTTGACGCGTTACGCTGAGACGAAGGCACTACCACGCGGGACAGCATCTGAAGTTGCCCAGTTTTTTATGCATCACATTGTGCTTCGGCATGGCGCACCGTCATTCATCATCACTGACCGAGGGACGGCATTTACCGCAAAGCTTCTGGATGACATCTTCAAGCTGAGCTACACGAGTCATCGAAAGGCCACTGCATACCACCCTCAGACTAACGGCTTGACAGAAAGACTAAACAAAACACTGGCAGACATGCTCGCTATGTACGTGGATGTGCAGCACAAAACGTGGGACGAAATCCTGCCGTACGTAACGTTTGCGTACAACACTGCCACGCAGGAAACTACACGCTTCCCGCCATTCCGCCTCGTTTATGGTCGAGATGTCCAAACTATGCTACACGCCATGATGCCATATGAAGATACCGACCAGCTCGACCAGTTAGCTCCTGACGTCGAGGAGTACATTCAGCGCGCCGAGGAAGCGCGTCAACTGGCCCGCGTGCACATAAGACAGCAGCAGTGTACCGATGCAATAAGGTACAATCTCCACCATCGACAAGTGACCTATGAGCCTGGTGACCAAGTTTGGGTTTGGACACCCATTAGACGGCGAGGCCTCAGCGAGAAACTCCTCAGCAAGTACTTCGGCCCATACACAGTACTAAGGCGTGTAAGCGACGTGAACTATGAAGTGATTCCAGACGGAGACCTGCCATCGCCCAAGCGCTGTTTACCACGCGCAGAGACTGTACATGTGGTCCGCCTCAAGCCGTATTTTACACGGTGAAGTGTACTAGTGAAACAACCTTCTTCTCTTTTGGTTTTTTTTTTCGCTGTCGTCGCGTCTTCCTCCAAAGAACTTTGAAGCGTTCTTTTTTTTTTTTTTTTTTGTTCCCGACCACAGAACACATTTTTCCGTGTGCATTTCCGTATGTGTGCTAGCGCGTCCCCCCCCCCCTTTTTTTTTGTTTTACCTAATTTGTCTAGTTTCCATGTACGTTTTGTGTTTGAGCATCGAGTCGATGCTCCATTGGGAGGGGGAATAATGCCACCTGGTGTTTTGAGCCAGCGTGCGTGCCCAGCAAAAACGGTGATTGAAGACGACGAAGTCAAGGATCTTGCGCCAGCTGGTGAACCGTCCTCCTTGTGTCTGACATTTTCGTGTCTGGCTGCTGATACTGCTGCTTATTCTTGCCTTAGCGCGTGACAATATATATATATATATATATATATATATATATATATATATATATATATATATATATATATGTGTGTGTGTGTGTGAAGGAGCACACTTACGAAAATTCCATTTTTAATGTAACGTTTCGGCCGTGCCACGACCGAAACGTTACAACATTAAAAATAGAATTTTCGTAAGTGTGCTCCTTCGTTTATTCAACTACATGTGCACCGGACCTACAGAACCTTTCCTTGAAATATATATATCGTAGCTATCTAAAGACCACGCTGCCAAATCCCTTTCTATATTATACGCAAATGTGCACAGCTTGTGCAGTAGACGGGACGCCTTGTCTTCTCTTACGGATACGTGCTCAGCTCCCATTTTCATTCTTACTGAGACAAAGCTTTCCTATACATTTGCCGACAGTGAAATCTTCGAGCACGCAAGCGCTTACAAATTTTACCTCTGTGATCGTACTATGCGCTCAGGAGGCGGTGTCCTCATCGCTGCACGTTATTGTCCAAAATCCAACCCTGTCGTTTTCACACCTTTCGAAATATTGTGTGCGCACGAGTATCAGTAGGTTACAAGGACTTCATTTTTTGTGCCTGTTGCCGCTCGACCCCTGCATCAAATACTTTCTTCTCTGACCTTCGCGATGTACTAAGCACATTAGATTTTCGTTTCCCTTCGCTCCCGGAGTTTCTAGTTGGTCATTTTAATCCTCCCACCATTAACTGGCTTATTAATCCGCCATGTATAGGTGAGAATTCATACCAGGGCTCGGATTTTCTGTCACTGTGCCTAGATTTCAACCTGACTCAAATTGCGCTCAAGCCTATATCCGACGTACAGCCCATTCCGATAACGTACAGTGTTAAAGAAAATCCCGTCATATTGCGGTATAACCACCTGAAAACTCTTGATTCAAGGAAATTCCCGTAATGATACATGATACTACTGAAGCCGTAGTTACCAACGAACACTACCAATACCGTAACTCAATAAACTACTTTTGAAGCCGTAGTGCTCCTTAACATTACCAACCCTGTACCATAAGCAAGAACTTCCGAAGCCGTGCTTATTTACCAACATTACCGCACCACAAGGAACTACCATTGAAGTCGTAGTACCTCCCAACGTTGTCATTCCTATATCACGGACCATTCAGTGTCGGAACCATAACTGGCACCTGAGAGATCTCACCTGTGAGACATCGTCATTGTAATGACACCGTAATGAATTTGTATGGTCGCTGTGCTGTACAGCATATTTGATGAATAATGAAAATGTCATAAAGTAATGCAACATAAATACATGGAAGGAAAGGAGTCGCAACACCAGCGGTTGCTACAGGTGCTCGTGTGTGTGACTCCTTTCCGTCTGTCTTGTGCAGCATTCCACAGTCCTGTAGCCATCTGTTAGGTAATCTAATTAAAATGGAACTCAGACAGTAAAGAGTCGATTAGGGAAAAGAGATGTTAGCCAGAATAATGAATAAGACCTCTTTGGCTCTTGTATGGGAATCAGAAGCGCAACTTTAGTTGGTGAGCTTTCTCCTTTTGTGTCTAACAACACCATACATTTTTCATGCAGTAATAATTAATATTCCATAGAGGTTACGTGAATACTCCGGATAGTCTCAAAAAAAAAAGCTCAAGGTCAGTTTTCAGTTGTACTGTATTTGAAGAACATGAACAGCCTGTCTTGGGCTGACAGAGGAGCTGAAAAGGAAAAGAAGGAAATGTGAGTCAGTACCTGAAGTAAAACAAGCAATAATAAAAAAATACAATTTTTTCTTGACGATCGCAATCTCTGCCCAAGCCACCAGAGCCTCTGAGCGGGCTCCTATGTTTCTATTAATTTTCTGGCTTGTGACCTCTTTGCATATATCAACGAGGTATCTGGGATGTATGTGAAATAGGCAGGTTACATATGCAACTAAAAACACCCATGCAAGAAACGACTGTGAAAACTAACTTATAATTCCAGGCACATTCCGCATCACCTACAAAGCCTGGCACGTAAGTGCAGCGCCAATACTGTCATAACTTAATATACGCACGGATCTCAGCTGTCACACACGATCACCTATGCAAGTCGTGGCACTCATCCTAGGCTGTTTCACACTGCAACGGAAATACGTACAGCCATGATATTATCCATGCAATGAACAGCTTGTGTAAGTGCACGTGTACCAAATTACTTCAATCAAATTAGTTCAAAGCACAGGATACAGTTACACCTACAAAGCGCTTGGTGCAAGGAAAGAAAGGGTACGTTAGTTTTCTCAGTTTTCAGAAATTTATATTCTAGTTATACATCTTTCTATGTTTTTCTTTTGAAAGGTGCGTTTCATGTTTCCTATCATGCTCACAAATACACATTCAGCAGCGTTTGCTTTTGCTCAGAGAGGCACCGAATTAATTCGCAGGCATATCCGCTCTTACTTCCGGCTACTGAAACTTGTTGAAAAAATTATGTCAATTCACACTCTCTGTAACAGACACTCATTGACGTGCATGTCTGGAGCTTCTGATCAGCACAAAACATATTCTTCTCACACTCAAGTACGCTCAGTAACACTTACCATCACGCTGAACTAGTTCTCGGTCAGTTACACTATCGTTCACACTTGCATTCCCTCAGGCATTCAATTCACATTCATCGCCATTCAGATTTGAATTCACATGCACCCACGCGCACCGGCGTTCCCTCACGTCGACTCGCTAACTGGCCCTCACTTATGAGAACTCTTTCTCATCACTGCCTCTACCTCATGCAGGTCCCTAAACTCACTGCTACTGGATTTCGACTTATATTTGCTGCCGTAGACAATCGTTCACACTTAATGTCTACCCCATGCACACTTAGTACTCACGTTCACATTCACAGGAGCTCAATCACATTCATGCCCACATCCACTCGAGATTCCAAGGCATATTAAGGAAACACACATAAAAATGCACCGCGTATGATACATAAACGCAGAAGTTAGAGGGACACTAAAGTGAAATCCGGCATTAGTTAATTCAGAAAGGGTACTCATTAAAAAATGTTCTGCACTTATTTGCTGCGAAAAGGTTTACTATTAGCAGTTGAAATAAACACCCAAATTTCTGGCTTTGAATTTCGTGCCCCCTTGTGGCTGCTGTCGCGTGTGCCTGTCGTCACAAATTCTAGTGTAATTTCGGGTACTTTGCTCTAGTATGAGCATAAAAGTACCCACTTTCTTACAGGCCGACTTTTGGGGTGTTGTCGAAGGGAATGTTTCGAAGGCGGGATTCTAGACCGATCAACAGCTCGGTGGTTCCGTACGGATCAGCTGAAGATGGTGACGTAAGCACGGTGCGGTGGCGCAGATAGGCCGTAGTGATAGCTGACCGGGGCTCTTTTAGGCACCTCCAGAAAAAGCGTGTAAACGAAACATTTCTGAAGTATTTCCTAATTTCTCGCAGATGTTGTAGGTTCCTTGGTGTGGACTTATTTCTTATGTAATTAAAATATGGTTCGAAAACAAAATATATTCGAGACACCTGTATTTCTGTTCTTACGTGAACACGCTCAATCGATTCCTCTCCTGTTGCCCGAATAACGAGATCCGCTGGTCAGAGGCGGTTTCATTTATTTTAGTTGTTCTGAAATGCTGGACAACGCAAGTATGTTGCACGTTAATTGTTCAATCGAGCAAAACGCCTTTCTCAATGTTCCTGAGCGTGCGGAAGTCTTCTAAATTAGTAAGGCTGTCTTTCCATCACAAGGATCCTAGATTGAGGGCAAACGGAAAGTGGGACACGGGCCCGCTTTCTGCATCGAATACCTGTAGTGAGAGTCATTGTCAATTACGGCCCATTATCAGCGATTTCTCCGCAGGACTTCTGTGAAGAAAGAGTGTCTCACGACCCGACTTACGCAGTCCCTCGAGAATCTCTAGAACGCAGTGCAGACCTCAGATCCGTTAACAACATGCGAACGAGTCGCCAGAGATGCCATAGGCGCTGCTTGGGGCATGTTCGACCCACGCATGAAATGAATTCGCCGGGTCGTCTTTTCAGTGGCGATTACAGCGTGATATATGATCTGAGCCAGTTGGCGCGTGGCTATAAGAGTAGTGTTCTTGTCGAAGTAGTGCTGTCTTGCCAGCGCCTCCTTAGCGCTCGGGCACGATACAGCAATAGTTGGCCGGACGCCAAAGCTGACAGGGGGATCGCTGAACTGCACGCGTACGAACCAGTAGTGTGCTACTCAGCGCCGCCATTTGCCACCTTCTGAAACTGTGTAGCCAATATCAGCCGCCACGAAGTCGAGCCAAAAGCCGGAGTCATATCTTCGGCAAGAGCGATATCGAAAAATGCGCTCTCGTGGATGTGCAAGAACATCCCGCAAATGCCACTGAGCTCGCAGCGGTCGCTACGCAGCTGCGTACTGCGCATGCAGTACCTGCGTACTGCGCATGCGCGATGACGCCTCCACGCAGAGCTGCTGTGGACGTCCAAACTAAAACTGCCTATTATTAGCAGTTGTGAAGTACACGCTGGAGACATGGGCGCGTGCCGTCAATCCCGATAGAAACTCGTGCAAACGACACGCTATGCAAATCACCGCCACACA
Organism: Dermacentor andersoni; assembly: GCF_023375885.2. Lineage (NCBI taxonomy): Eukaryota > Metazoa > Arthropoda > Arachnida > Ixodida > Ixodidae > Dermacentor > Dermacentor andersoni. The sequence continues at coordinate 54,417,875 of NC_092822.1, forward strand.
GGCACACCAACTACATGTATCAGCTCTGTGAGTGGCTAGACGAACTGACAAGTAAGCACTGGCCGGTGATTCGGCGACAAATTTTACATTCCCAGGGAGGTGAGAGAGCAAGCTACGCCGTTCAGTTGCATGCCCGGAAAGAATGGCGACGGCTGAACGTCCCAAACGCACTCGAATGAGGTCTAGAATATTAACCTATAGCAGAGAACCTTGCCATATATAGAAAGGCAGGCACACGGGCGGGCGGTGGATCAGCGATTCGTGGATGAACAACTTTTTGACACAACAAAGAATTCAAGTTCATTCGAACTTACCGTGCCATCCTTTGACCGGAGCCGGAGAATCCACAACCCTGCACGGTGGGACCTTGCAGCAGCGAAAAAAAGCGCGGAAAATTACGAAACCCGGGACGAAGCCACCGCCGCTCGCACATCCTAAACCACCACAGAAACCAGGCCTGCGTGTGCCTGTCCGTATTCTTCCGTGCTGTGCGCGCAAATTCCGAGCAAAAAAAGTTAGTTCAATTGAAGCTTTAATGCTGCATTAGACGAAAGGATATAGTATGGGCTTCCTGGCAACATCAAACCAAACATAAGTACTTATCATACCCTAACATAAGCTTTCGTTGTGAAACGGGTTCGGAGCCCTTCAAGCCCCTTACAAGACGCGGTAGGTACGGTGTTCGTGCAGCTTCAGTCACGTAAGATGTTCCTGTAATTTCAAAGTTCCTTTTTTAACACTGCCCTGGATTTAACACTTACCACTACACCTTATCTTGCTTTTTATTGTGTCTGTCTACCGGGATTGAGTGGTCCCTATGTTAGTCGGTACAATATGCCGGCTAACATGCACAAATACGAAAAAAAGTTTATGCACAAAAATACGGAATTACAATAATGCAGATTTTCGGCGCATTACCAGTGAGTTAGAACTTTTCATTGCCGTCTATTTTCCTAACTTCCATGCACATACAGTCGAAGAAAATTTGTCTCTGTTCAAAAAGAAACTAACCTCCCTCATTAATCTGTACATTCCATAAAAACATATCACCTGCAGCTCACCGTCCCCCTAGTTCGACGCATAACTTAAACGTCTGCTAAATAAAAAGAAAAGGTTTTTTTTCGGCGAGCCTAAATTATGAACACTGCCGAGCGTTGGAATGCCTACGTCGCAGCCGATAAAGAATACAAGCGAGCAGTATCAGACGCGAAGGGAACCGTTATTTTTTATTATACTTTGTCTTCCTTTCTTCCATGCAGTCCGCAAAAAATTTGGAACATAGTCGGCGGTAAAAAGAGCAACATAATTGAATTTTATGACCACGATGACTTGCCTGTCAATGAAGAGAGCTGTTGTGATGTTCTGAACAGTGTTTTCACCTCATTTTTTCCCCGCGACACACCAACCACTTACGCATCTGCTTGTGAAAAAAAAAAAACATTTATTCCTATGGATCTTGTCTCGATTCATTAGGATGGTGTTGTTTCCTTGATTAAGAACTCAAAAACATGAGCTTGTTCGGGGATTGATGGTACAAATTGTAAATTGCCAAAGGGTACTGCCATACTGTCATCTTTCGTTCTTCCTGAAATTTTTTCACACTCATTGCCGTCCTGCAGCATACGACGTGATTTGAAAGTAGGGAACGTGGTTCCCGTGCATAAATCAGGTAGTCGTCACTCGCCTTCTAACTATCATCCTATATCGCTAGCTAGTGTCCCATATAAAACTAAAGGAACATATTATATACTCAAATTTGGTACAATTTCTTGACTCAAATTCGTTTTTCAACTCCGGTCAAAACGGTTTTAGGAAATCTTTCCCGTGAGAAACACAATTCCTGCCCTTTCCTAATGACTTGTTTCAGCCCCTTGTTCTGGCCTATTGATAGAGCGCCTTTTTCTACATTTCGCTAAGGCTTTTGAGTCAGTTTCAGATTACTTTTCTATAAACAAACCGAGCTTAACGTCGTTCCGAACATCATCAACTGGATTAAATGTTGTCTTTGCGACCGCTCCCAATATGTGTCTGCCAATAGAGAGCTTAGAGTAGGGGCCCCAATCGTTTGGAGCCCCAAAGAAATAGCGTCGAAGCCACTGTGCATGCGTGAGGCGCAAACTGCATTTCGGTTTTGCGTCGCGCACACCATTTCACTGATTTAGCGGGAGCCCCAAAAGCTTCCCCAAAAATTTGCTAAACAAACATGGCGGCACCTATCGAAGCGACGGCTTTAACTTAGCACCAAACTGGGCTCGATTCGTGGTAACGCGTGAAGTTCGCAAGCTAGGAGAAGTGACTGCTGTTATCGCTTTCTCTCAACTAGCGGGTGTTATGAAGATTAATTCATTAGGCGCCGCTGATTCCGAATTTGATTGTGAGTTTCACGGCTCGTAGGCCTAACATGGCTTAGTTTGGCTGGTGAAGGCAGGTAAAGTTGGTTACTCTAAACTAAGCGCAACAAATTGTTTGCTGCTAATAGAATAACTTCTAAATTGTAATTAATTGCTAAAACACGGAAGTCAATATTGCCATTCTTATAATAAAATGGTATGTTTCATTTAATTATTTCTAATAGCATTTCTTTGACGCCGTAATGGCGCTGTCCGCGCAAGACGCTATCCGCAAACGCAAAGCCCTATTCTAAAACTCTTCACTCCTGCGTGCCCCAACGTCAACGCCCGCAAAGCTCTTTGGGGTCTCAAACTATTGAAGGCCCTATTCTAAAACTCTCTAATGGCTCATGTTCCAGACTTCTATATATACTGTGGCCTCCAGCGTGCCACAAGGCTCTGTTCCAGGCCCACTATTGTTTCTAATGTATGTTAACGACCCCCGTACAAAAATCAAGTCAACTCTCAAACTGTTTGCTGACGACTGTGTTCTTCATCGAACTAACTCTTCTGGCAATGCAATGCCGCAAAAAAGATCTGGATAATAGTTATTCTTGGCGATCCGGCTACCGAATGAAGTTCAACGTAACCAAGTACAAAAGGCTGCCTACCTCGCGTCATTCAAATGATTTTAACCCAGTAGTACATGTTCTGAATACTACGCCACTGATAAGCGTCACTTCATATAAACACCTTAGTGTTCACATAACCGACAGCCTTTGATGAAATTGACACGTAGAATTCATATCTAACAAAGCTAATCGCATGTTGGGGTTCTTACAATGCAATTTGTCATCTACCACAGTCCAGGTAAAGTTATCCTCATACAAAGCCCTGATACGACCTAAGCTCAAGTATGCATGTTGCATATGGGACCCTTCGCATGCTTCCCTCACGAACATTGTTGAGTCCATTCATAACCACGCTGTCTGTTTCATTTTGTGCAATTATCCTCGCCATGCTAACATCTTCTCCATGGAACAAAACCTTGGTTTACCTGACCTCGCCTTGCGGAGTCGGAATTCCCGCCTATGCCTTTTTTAATAAAATTTATTAGACTAATACCGCTCTTAACCCATTAAGGACCAGCGTGACCATGTGGTCACGTTAGACTGCACAGTGGATCTCAATTAATTAAGATTGACAAAACGGCACCAAAATCGCCTTTGACATGCCGTTAGATAGATGAGAGTTCCCTTTATGGATATCAAGTGGCAGCAGGTGTCAGTCGTTTTATGGGAGCCCCTCGCAAAGGCGGGAATAAGTGTTGCTGTGTAAGTAGCGTCACCACGCATCACTCCAAGGGATAATGTTTTTTTTTCCCTACTTGTTTAAGCAATAGTCGGATATCCTTAGCTCCATATTGCTCTTTGAATATGTGACCTTCGATGATCATTTGTGAAAGATTAATGTTTGTTTTATCCATGAACGAGCGTGTTATCTTGCGCGTTGCCATATGGTCACGCTGGGCCTTTAGGCTACCTAACTTTTTATCTTTTTATAAACTGCATTCTCATCTCTTGCATGGCTGCTGGCACGTTCCCACAGTGTTTATTTCTTATTTTATGGTCTGAATAGGTTGATGTTGGAATAAATGGCGAAGATACTAGAAGAAGACGATGACGACGTGTCAGTGATTTGTATCGACCCGCGAGAGGGTACCACCTATTCGGATGAAGAGTCGGCCGATGAAGACTCAGGCGGGCTCATTGACAATCTAATCGGGCGGAAGCTATGAGCCGGCGCTGAAACTGTTTTCTCTGATGGACGCCGCATTGGTGGATCCGACTCGGACGATCACGACCCCGGTAGGCAAGGTGACGTAACATGAGAGGTTTCTTCTGCTGTTGTTGATGCGGCCATTCCTGCAAAATTATCCACTGCTTCTAAGTGAACGAACGGTGATCTCTAGAAAAGCCTTGGCATATTTCCCTACCCAAGCTTTGCTGCTTACCTGTTGAATTGTTCGAAATCATTTTTGACGAAGCCGTCGTGGAGCTGCTAGTCGAACAAACAAGAAAGTATGCGTTATTTTTCAATATGCCCGATCCGGAGGTTACCAAAGAAGAATTAAGTTTTCTTGGAGTGTTTGTTTTGTCAGGCTAAAACCGCTTGCCAGGGAAAAAAATGTTATTGGGACAGCGGCTTGGATATGCGCAGCACGATGGCCTACAATGCTATGCGAAGAAATTGCTTCGTATATATAATGCCTTTCCTGCACTGTGCGAAATGCAAGCCTAACGCTTAGTGACAAGTTGGCAAAGTTGCGTCCATTGATGGCACTATTGAAAGCAAGGTTTCTGGAGCACTCTCAACCTGTCCGTCACCTGAGCTATCACGAAAGCATGGTTGAGTATTATGGTCGTCATGGTTGCAAACAGTTCATACGCGAAATCCTATCCGCTTCGTGTATAAAGTATGGTGCCTAAATGCCAAAAACGGATACCTTGTAAACTTCAAAGTGTATCAAGGCAAGAAGGGGATCCCGGAACACCTAAAAAATATGAAAAAGACTTCGGAAAAGCAGCGGCGCCACTTCTTCAAATGGTGGATGAACTCGCAGAAGAGACGCACGACCTTCCTTTCTTTTTCTATTTTGATAATTTATTCACAGGCATGCCGCTACTCAGGCATTTCAAGGCACAGGGTTACGAAGGCACGGGCACAGTGAAGCAGAACCGTGTTCCCTATGAGTGCCCTATCGCTCGACCACAATTCGTCAAGCACCAACCTCGCGGGCACGAAGAGTCCGTGCTGAGCGACAATGGGATAATTGTTGTTCGCTGGATGGACAATTCTGTAGTAACGATCGTAAGCACCATTCACGGCGTAGAGCCAATGTCATCTGCAGACAGCTACTCTCGTGTTCAGAACAAGCAAATCAAGGTGGCCCGCAAAAAACACTGTTGCTCAGCACAAGTTTTATGCAAATGTAGGCGCCCACAGGATTGTAATCCGTGGCAAAAAATGGTGGTGGCCGATTTCCACTTGACTTTGTGATGTATCTATCTGCAACTCTTGGGCGCTAATTCGTAGCACAGGGTTCAACGTCACGCAGGTGGAATTCCGCAGGCAAATTGCACAAAGCTACCTGATGCGATAGGACAATAAGCATAGAGGACCTGGTCAACGCAGAATCCCAAGGGCTGGTGATGTCCTGACTGGTACACGGTATGACCAAGTGGCCCACTTGGTTGCACCAATACATAATGACAAGAGGTGGAGGTGTGCATGAGATAATTGCAACAGCGCAGTGCACACACAATGCACGAAGTATGACGACGGCATGTGTATTCCATGATTTAAACCATATCACACTAAATAAGTGCTCGACTATTCGCTATGTATGTTTTTTGTGATGTTTCATGGCTTGAAATAAATGTTTTTCACTTCGCGAATTTTGCTGTAGCGTAAGGGCCCAGTGTGACCATATGGTCACGGGCTATATTTCAAAAACTAATTAGGCAAGAGTAATAATTTTTTGCATGTGAATTATTAGTATAAAGGTAAGTTAATATATTAGATTTATTTCAAGATAGCAAGAAAAAAAGAAACCGGTCCCTAATGGGTTAAGGAGCAAGTTCTAACTTCTTTCTTCTTACACTTCGCCATCCGTTGACCGTCAGCCCATGGTCGGAGTGCTTATTTGCCGCTCAACTCTTTCATATCGCGCACCAGTACAGAATGGCACCCCTTCCCTGCTTCCGTCGCGGCTATCACCGACAGCACCAACCTTAAGAAAGTGTACCATAACCATATGATGTAATCCCGCTCTTTTGTGCGTGCGTGCGTACGTGCGCGCGTGTATGTGTGTGTGTTTGTGTGTGTGTTTGTGTGTGCGTTTGTGTGTGTGTGCGTGCGTGCGCGCGTGCGTGCGTGCGTGCGTGTGTGTGCGTGCGTGCGTGCGTGCGTGCGTGCGTGTGCGTGTGCGTGCGCGTACGCGTGTGCGTGTGCGTGTGTGTGTGTGTGTGTGTGTGTGTGTGTGTGTGTGTGTGTGTGTGTGTGTGTGTGTGTGTGTGTGTGTGTGTGTGTGTGTGTGTGTGTGTGTGTGTGTGTGTGTGTGTGTGTGTGTGTGTGTGTGTGTGTGTGTGTGTGTGAGAGAGAGAGAGAGATGTTCTATGGCCCTGCACGTTAAGTGTACGTAAGCCGCGTTATCCTCTCCAGTTGAGTTACATGAAAAGCGCTAGTGCCGAAATTACCTCTTGCAGAGAACTCGCTTATGTATAATAGTATGTCTATATATTGTTTTATTTTTTTGTAATCTTACTATTTAAGTTATATCGCTATTAGAGTATTCTTGCTTTTACTGTGTTCTTTCTCTTTTCTCTTCTTTTTTTTTGAAACACTTGTTCGAGCTGCTTCTCGATGAGGAATACATAATAAGATCTTACTGCTCTGCACAAAGAGAACGTGTCATCGTACGAAGACAACGGAGGAATGTGACATAGCCGGAAGATAGAGAAGCGCGATAGTCCTATACTATGAAAAACAGCTTTTTTTTTTTGTGGGGGGGGGGGGGGGGCTGTGCAAACCTATAAAAATATTGTAGAGAAACAGAAACACAGTCGGCAAGGTGGCTGAGTGCAATCACATGTGATGCTGTGTCCACAAGTACACAGAAAAGGAATTTATTAGAAGAAAAGGCCAGTGAGCAAAACGCAGACAAGGACAATGTATGCTCCTTAACTCCTGGGTTCTGTGCGGCGGATTTTCGTATAACATCGCTCAGCGCGGACCGCCAACGACATCCGCGGTATGTTCTTTGATTTTCCTTAAATGGACAAGGTTAAAGGCCGTCACTGCAACTGCCAAGCACAGTTTCTAATAAATGTTTCAAAGCCGCTGCGTTCGTGACCCGAATCGCTCGTCGGCCCGCATAGTGAACACCCTGTAGACCTTCCGCATAGCTACGAAACCTCATCTGTTGAGCTTAACAGAACTAGACGTGCTGGGGCACCTCACACAACAGGACCCGACTCCGATGCTCAAATCGTTTCGGAACATTCGACGTACTTCAGGAAGCGTAGCTGAAACTGCTGCTGTGCCGATAGACACAGAAGATGGCCATTCAACTGTTGTCAGATAGCGTTCCCGTGGGCACCTGGAGAAAGCGATAAGAAAAAGTTGTATCAGAGTAGCTGGTGCAATTCGGCTTCAGGTAAAAAAAAAATACACCGCAGCAAAACGTGAACAATAAAACAAGGCACAGAAACGACGGAGACAAGCACGGTCGTTTATCTGTTTCTTCTGTCGTTTCTGTGCGGTTCTGTTGTCCATTTCTTTCTTTCCTTGCGCAGTTCATCTACCTGAAGCTTCGACTGAAGGTTCGGCTTCCATCCATGGCGGTGTCGTACTGATGGGGTGCGGAACGTAAAAAATACCTGTGTGTTGTGCTCCGGCCGCACGTCAGAGACACCGAGCTGGTAGAAATTAATGCGAAGCGCCCCATTACGTCGTATCTCAACCCTGAGAGTTTCTTCAAGATCTTGAGCTCCAAAATTTGTTTCTTCAAACAAACAGCTTTCTTTGGCTCTTTTTGGCCCTTTTTGTCGTCGTCGTCGTCACCGGCTGGACTTTCTCCGCTTATGCAAATCTGTCGATGCAAATGGCACGAGCTCTTGTGCGATTGCGTAGCCGTGCGCGTTCGTCTCCGGATGCCAATTCGCTCTTGGTGTCGTGCTGCAGCTTTGTGTCGTGTGATGGTTTAGACGCTCTAACGCGTCCGATGGGCGTTGTGTCGCTTTTCCCCGCCACCACAGGGGCGGGAGGCAGGTCGGGTATTCTGCAAGAGTCCACCTAATGGACATGTCCATTTCATCTGCTCCTGAAGTGCTGATTGGCTGGAGTGCCTGCCTCCTGCTGACGCCGTAGCCTAGCCCAGCCAAACAGAGCTTCCGCAGCAGACAAAATGGAGACGTCGACTAGGTGGTCTCTTAAGCCCCTCCCTCGCTTCCCCCCTCCTCTGGTCTGATGGTTGCGCGGAGCATTCGTCACCGAAGTCCACTGCGTGGCTCCTGTCCCGAGGCGCCATTTCGCGTTGCCGGTTCGCCACTGCTCGACCCGCAGAGTACTCGAGAGAGAGAGAGAGAGAGAGAGAGAGCGTAAACTTGATTTTCAAATCAATAAGATTTGCGTCCGGCGTCTTTTTGGTGGGTGTGGGCACCCGCCGCGGACGCGGTTCCGAGACCTTGTCTCGAAGCGGCTTCTTCGGCTCGCTGGACGGCCCAGAGTTGTGCTGTCAGGTTCGAGCTGAGCAGTGCGCTCTTCCAGCGCGAGCGGAGGCTGGCGGTGGAAGAGACCGAGGGGTCGGCACTGTCCGACTTGTTTGTTAAGTGCTGACATTCCCATAACATGTGATTAAGTGTGGCAACCTCGCCACACGATGTGCATCTGTTTGTAGTTTACATGTCTGTATATATGGCGTTCATGAGTCTGAGGTTTCTGTAAGGATCTGTTTGTAATTGTCTGAAGTGTACTGCTTGCATCCTGTCTAACCTAGCGTGAGAACTGCCCAATTTTGAAGCGAGTGGGCGATGGAGCATCTGGCCTCCGTGGAGTAAGCGAAGGGAGAAGAAAACGCAGGCGCGCAGCCGTCGTCATGCAGTTGCCGTGAAGATATCGTAGTTCCGTTGTAATCATACCATCGTCGACACGCTGCAACGATTCCGTGGTCGTCACGCCGGCTTGGTCAAGATGTCATCGTCGTCGAGCCGTTATCACCTCTATCGCCGTTAATTGATCCTCGTCGTCAAGCTGTCATATCGCATGCCAAAGCATGTCGCCAAAGAATGTGCGAATTTGATGCCTTGGTGGGAGTCAGTTTAAGACTCCCACAAGGACCCAGTTTAAGAACCCAGCTTGGCTGTCTATGGAAGCATGTCAGCAAATATTTGCTTCCAGACCCTTTGTACTCAGCCCTACGCGTCTCGTCTCCAGAGAAGCCTTGCGCAATCTGGCCAATGGCAGTGCGGTGTACGCACGGGACTGAGCCTGCATAGCTTTGGAGACAGAACCGATAGTAACAGCCCTAGTATGCCCACAGCAGTCCTGATAGAACCTCAAGGTGGTGGTGGTGGTGGTGGTAGAGGTGGTGAAGATGATGATGATGATGATGTCGACGACGACGACGACGACGACGATGATGATGATGATGCTGATGATGATGATGCCCTTGAGGAGGGCCTCAAGGTGGTGCCCGCGGCCTTGCACGCGTTCCTTTTCCTTTCTTTCCTTTCTTGTTACGGGAAGTTGCCAGATTATTCTAGCTGTAGATAAACTCGTTACTTCATTATTGCACTGGTAGCGAAAGACCGGTTTAATTTGTTACTTTGATTGAAAATCACAATCAACTGTGCCCCGCAGTGTCAAAGAACGAAGGAAGCTGTGCAGGAGAGAACCACCTGAAAGATGCAAACCAACACCTCATTTCTCATTGGCATGCGGTGGCGCTGACCGTGCTAAAATTTAAGATGTCAGCTGCGTGGAAGGTTTGGCAGGTGCGAGTTTATATGAGCAACTACCAAGTCGGGTACTTCCTTCGTAATGGCTCTGTAGCCTCTACGAACAACCCTAGTTCGTTTCAGTCATAGCAGGATGTTTCTCAGTGGGCTCCAAATTAATCATTGATGTAAGCGAGCGCCTATCGAAAGCAACTTTCCAAGTTTATGCAACATTATTTCTCTAGCATACTTCCTTCGCCCTTGTACTCGCGTGTTTACGTACGCCTGCGCTAGCGAACGTCCTTGAAAGCTAAGCGTCAATCTCTCCCAGTGGATCCGTGCCGAACCATATGTTGGGACACCGTGAATTAGTGCTGGTGACAGTGACAAGAACTTTATTAGAGTGTCCTGAGGAACTTGATTGGGGGGAACCGAAGGCTCCCCGATCAAGTTGGTGGCTCCGCCAACGACGGGACAGGGAGATGGTGACTCTCCGCGACGTCGCGGGCCCTCTGGACGGCCTGTAGTTGGTTTGGGAAATCCGAGCTCTTCAGCAAGGCGTCCCACTTGGACTTGTTATGAAAGTCGGAGCCCGCGTTGTACGGGCACAGCCAGAGCATGTGGTCGAAGGAGCAGCACGCGTGACCGCATTTGGAGCACGATTGCGGAAAGTTCGGGTCTATCCAACTAAGCGCTCTCGGCGTGAGGTACGATCTCGTCTGTAAAAGCCTGAATTAGTGCTGGTGCGGTTCAGTTCTTCCTCCTATCGTTCACATCCGCTTCCCGTGGACACGCATCGACGAATAGCCAGCGATATCGCAAGGTACCAGTGTCCATAAGCTTCATGGTGCGATAAAACGGGACACTCGCACGCGTTCACTCGCGTTTCCACGTTTCCATCGCCGCGCGCCTCATTATGCGGAGAAACAATTTATTCATCCCAATACGTTCACTCCCGTTCCCTCTTCCCCAGTGCAATGCAGCAGACTAGAGCGCACCAGCGCAGATCGACCTCTCTGCTGTTTTCCGGGAACAAAATCTCTCTATATATTTCTCTGGATATATTTGGCAATCCTAGCGTTCTCAAGCTCTTCACCAAGCAGAACAACCTGTCGAGAGCCGAGCTTGCCTCCGTCAACTCTGATGCCCGTCTGCAAGTTAGCAGCTGCAAGCAATCGATCATTCTATTTTCTATTTTTTTAACCTTAGCCCCACTTGGTTTAGCAAATTCCAAACTTCGAGGTAACGTTCGAAGAAACATTGAACTCTCTGCTTGAATAAAACGGAGAGGAAAAGAACGTCGAAAGTGAGAATTCAAAGTAAAGGAGCTGCGGCTGTAATCTCGCCTCCTGATGACGACTCATCGGCTGACACTGACAGAGATGACAGCTCTCGCTGGCTGTGCGTGTTGACAACGCGCATGGCCCGGCACCTCTTTTCTTGCCCGCGCTGTGATTATTACTTCTCCGCACGCCCTCTTCAGCACCCGGTCGTACTATTTATTTATTTATTTTTTATCCAGAATCGACCAGCGAATGCACGCGGCCTCGTCTCTTGTCCTCTCCCTCCTCCTCCTCCACTGCAAGCTGAAAGCTCTCTCCGTCATTAATAACGTGCTTTCGGCACCGTCAGGATTTGCAGCACGAATGGAATAGTTGGTCCTTCCTCCCGTTTTCGTTTTTTGTTTTTCGTTTCCTGTAATTTCCTGGTTACTTCTATCGTTTTTCTTTCTTTACTTCGTCATTACTCGTATTCGCATCGGCAGCAAAATCATATGCGGCTGTGGCTGACGACGCTCTCTTGCGATGCCAGTTTTTCTCGCACCCGTGTGAGAGAAGAAGGTGAAGCATATATACGTGCACGTGCTTTCGCGTCGTGGAGATTAGAGTGCGCGCGTGTATGTGTGTGTGTGTGTGTGTGTGTGTGTGCGATCTGCGCCTGCCTCGTTTCTGTTTTCATCCGGCACACACCCTGCCTCATTTTCCGCCGCTTCCTTTGGTCTATTTAGCCCGCTTTCTGCCGGGACGCATTTGGGTACATTTGTCAGCGCTAATACCCTTCCTCTCTCGCGCTGCGTCGCTCTCACCCTCTCTCTCTCTCATCTTCTGACAGACGTTCAGACACTTTCGCGTGCGATCTGCGAATTCGATTCTTGTCCCACCCGAGGCACGGATTGCGAGGCACATGCGCGGCGACGGAAACATTGAAAAGCAGAAAAAAAAATGAAGGGAGAGGGGAAGGACAGAAGCGCGTGGTGAGATGTACGAGTCATGGTTTCGCTGATGGTGACATTCGTTCGCGTGAGGAACCGTTCGTCGCGCGCACAGAGATGTGACGTTCGCCAAAGGGAGACGGATGAAGGCCGTTATTACGAGGAACTCGGTCGATGTGGTGATTGGTGCGGCGTGTTTGGTGGTGCGATTTATTTTTCTCGCGGAGTGCGCTCTTCTCTGATGCCGAAATACGCAAAAGAAAAATCGGGGGGGGGGGGGGGAGGGGGCAGGGGAGGAGTGTGGCAGGTATTGCGGCACACGGGTGAGAGACACGTAAGGCGAACTGCTGAGCTCGCTGTCACGGTTCCGCGAGGATGGCACGGACAAGATGGCTGAGCACGCGAAGCATGTCGGTGAACAGGTTGCTCCCTGGCTCGCCCTGCCGATTATGCATACTCTTTTTGCTGGTAAAGCAGTTGTGATCCGGACAACACGGCTCACGCATTCGCGAAACTAGCCTTACGTAAATTTCGCGTGTGATTATGCGCTGATCACGGTGATCCCTGTCATGAATGGCGGGCGCCCGGATACCGTCCAACAGGAGGACGTTGTCACGCAAGAGGATAGTTCGGAATACGGGCCCTCGACTGGGCGATTTCAAAATTCTGCCATATTGCCAAATTTCGTTACATTCGCGCTTTGGGCCAATCAGAGAACGCGCATAACTGTCCCTTGATGCGGTCAGTGCTGTCGAGATGGCGAACGCGGCAAATATTTCGGAATATGACGGTTTCCAGAGTACCACCCCCTGATCTGCCGTCGAAACGAGTGTGCTGAACTGGGCTGGTTGGCGCATGTTGAAGGGTGTTGAACTGCGCAAGAAAACAGGAAATATAAAAAAAATTAAATTATGAGGTTTTACGTGCCAAAACCACTTTCTGATTATGAGGCACGCCGTAGTGGAGGACTCCGGAAATTTCGACCACCTGGGAGGGATTCGATCCCGCGACCTCGTGCTCAGCATCCCAACACCATAGCCACTGAGCAACCACGGCGGGTGACCAGGAAATACACAGTATAAAGAAGAGACGCACGTCATGTGCCTGTTGTCTACACCTGGGCCGGTATTTTGTAGCGATGCCTTTTCCGATTCTACGCTTTTTCAGGCTTTTTGCGCTTGGCCACTGGTCAGAGCGGCGGTCTTCTCACATTATCAACGCGATCAGCCGGCCGTGTGTGGTGGATGATAAGAATGGCATAGAATAAGGCATAAGGCATCGCTACAAAATAGTGGCCCAGGCGTCCCATCTCTCGCACCGTTGCATTCCCGGCGATGGGTGTACGTAACGCAAACCCTACTGCGACGATATTGCCTTTGCAATAGACACAGGTCGACTTACGTGGATTCTGTAGGCACGCCTGCCCCCCTCCCACCCACCCACCCTTATTCCTCATCGCTCGCGAGGCTCTGGGGATCGGCCCATCTCGACAGCTGTGAGACTCTGACATTATAGATCGTAGAGCTTTCCGGCAATAATTACTACAGAAAAAAAAGTATACCGTTAGTGCCTGCAGGAGCAACAAGAATGGAGTTTGTGCCTACATGTGGAATAATCGCTGAGGCTCGTCATGCGGCTTTCATTTTTTTTCAGTTTTATGAACAGGTGATGCATGTAGACATGCGTACCGATGGCCTAGGGCAACATGAAGAGCACCTACTCAAGGACTCTCTTAGCGAAGGAAACAAACGCAAAATTCATAAATTAATCAGGGCCACATAACGTTATTACCGAGATTCGAAATGTGCAGATTGCAGCTCAGTTACCCTCATTGGATGCTGAATCGAGGGGAATCATATACGCAAGAGAGGCATGTTCATTACAGCTGCGCGGCAGCTAGCGCTTGCCAGATTTCCTCGTGACGTCCACGGTGTGTTCATCTGCATACGGACGGGTCGTGCCAGAATATTTTGTCTGTCCGCATTTGCCGCACCGGACCTGAAGTTAGAACAAAAGTTTATGTTATCTAGAGTGACGTCGTCTACCGTCACCGAACGATTTGCTGCCCTTTCTGCTTTTGCAGAAAGGGAAGATCGGGCAGAAATGGATTGAAATGTTGTGATTCACAAGCTGCCAACGCGTCACTAATCAGCACGGAAAGAAGTGCGTTGAGTACACATTTCCTGTATGAAAAGCCTCAAGAAACACAAGAAAAGCCAGCGCTAGAAATCATGTTATCGCGTATCAATGGGTACCGGGCCACTGCAGTATTTTTGAGAACACTGCATGGCGCGAAAATGAGAGAGAGAGAGAGAGAGAGAGAGAGAGAGAGAGAGGGACATGAAGGTTAACCAGACACACGTCCGGTTTGCTACCCTACCCGTAATAATGTCCGCCTGCTGCTCAGACCGTTATCCAGCCGAGTTAGCACAAGCACCTGGTGTGATAAAAAATCAAAGTGATCAGACTCGTTCTCCATAGACCATAACATCATATCGTTCATCCCGCCAAAGTTGAGCGAGAATACAAAATTTCCTAACATTACTGCACTGTTTGTGGCTTGGCACATCTTATGCGTGTTACTTTTCTTGCACAAAATTCAGCATGTTGCTAATCCGCAGTGTCATTATTGCCACGCTGATGAAGACGTACAACTCATTCTTCTCGAGAGCCAGCAACACGATACTGGGAAGCGAAGATTAAAAGCTGATTTAATGATGTTAGAGAACCGGTCATTCACGCTAATAAAATACTTGGTCTATGGCCAACAATGGCGATACAGCAAAGAACACTTATGGCTTTTAAGATCTTTGTTTACTGTACAAAACTATTAGGTTCACACTAAATGTTCATGGTTGGCGTAACCATTTTTTTTTTCACTACTATAGATCGTATATAAGCAGCTCACGTCGGTATGCTTATAACATAGGTGTGCTTTTGTAATGAGTTTTTTGTGTGTTTTTGTGTAGATATGTGCAGATTTGTGAGCCACCTCATCTGCCAAAATGTCAGCTCATGTGTTGTTCACGGAAGTGTGCGTGTCTCACTGTTATTTTACTCTTTTCTGTGACTGCGTTTACTCTTGCGCGGAACTTCGCGAATGTTTCTCATATTTGACTGTCTCAATATTTCCCTGCTTTTAGTTCTACTTACCCAGCGACGAAAATTAGTAGCCGGTGCGAATAAAGGAGCCAACCTCTCCTTCAATAACATATCAATAAAGAGTTCCCTCTATTAACTTTAGCAGGAAACGCGATGGTTTAAACGGGGCAATTGCCGTGACACATTTCCTTGAAGTTGTATGCGCCAGCTGGGCTAGCTGCAGCTGAGGTATAGGTGCACTGCGTGAGGTGCGTGGAAAAGATGGCGCCGTGTCTTGCATCATCTCTATAACCCTGTCTTCTTGCCTATACCTAGCAACGGCATTCTCTTGAGTAGCGTTTGGGCGAAATGAGTACCACTAGGACACGCCTATAGAGTAAAGCCAGCGGTTGTAGTGTTTGAGGTAGAGAGAGAGAGAGAGCTAGAGAAAGGAAAAGGGGAGAGGCATCATTTTTAGCCAGAAACTTGTCCGGTTAGCTATCTCTACACTTGGGGAGGAGAAAGGAGGAAAGATAGATAAGAAAAAGGAGCGATAATAATGTTGCTCATCTTGAAGACGACCGAACTGCGCGAACGCTTGTGACTGTTAGCGAACACACTTCTGCGCGCGCATTTTTCATGGAAGCCGCTGGTAGATGCTTACACCGGTAAAAAGAGAAAAAAGACTGTTTCGCTGTGACGTCAAACGCTCTCTCTTCTCGTACACACGAGATGGCGCGCCTAGCTTATAGTTTTGAGTTCTATGCCAGCATTATTAGCATCTTAAATCTTACCGCGCATTTTACAGTTGGTTGGGGGGTCTCTCGGCACACTTTGGGGTGTGCGATGGTTCCTTTGTAACCAAGGTACCTCAGCACAACAAGCCGATGGTCTACCAATGATCTAAACAGCCATATTACTAGTCCTTCGCTAGTACAAGCTAGCGATTTGAGGCACTTGGCACACACGTCACGCGTCATTTAACCGCCTTCAAGTGCGGCCCAGTTTATGTAGCCCGCTAATCTAGGTATCGGCGCCCAAGGGGATTTACAAAAATCAGTCGTTCAGCCATCGACATCCCTATTGCCGTCCGCATATCATCGCCGGCGTCGTCATCACGTTGCCGCTGTCACATGCTCAATTTCTCACCTTACACAAACATGTTTCTCCATCTGTTCTCCAATGCTTTGCAGAACATCAAACAAGTCTGGATAGCCCGCTAGGGCATGCAGAAGGAATTGAATTGACGCCTGAGGTTTTACGTAGCAGAACCACGATTTGATTATGAGGCACGCCGTAGCGGGGGATTCCGGGTTAATTTTGCATGCAAAATGCTTCGTATAACATCACTTCCTACAGAGCGTTGGGACCTGCTTAATTGTTATTTCTCACTACCTCGCTTACTCACTCACCTACGTGCTGACTATAAGGTAATCTCTTCACGTAGCCAGGTAAACACTATCTCATCTTTCGGTTGAGCCTGTAAGTAACCTGCCCGCTGATGCTCATGTCGAACAAAATCAGGAAAGTACCTTCATCTGAGTTCAACATAACTGCAATTTAACTGCTGGATGGGGCCTTAGGCGAAAATTGGCAAGCACCGCCTCGATACCTGCCCAAGCCTCATTTTTAAGGCAGGTCTTCGGACGAGAAAAGAACACGGCCCCAGTACTCCCAGAACTTGTCTTGCATTAGTGCCGCCGTTTTCTTGTCATCAAGGCGATCGATACTGTGACTGCAAGGGGACAGAACGTTACCCATGGGGATAAGGCTAATACATCCGAGAAGTTCTCTGCATACAGGTTAAGCGGCTTGATTTTCATCTCGACTTCAATTTTATTGCCTTAATAGCACACAAAAGAGGAAACTTGTGTGTACCTTTGTGATCAAGTGACATGAGAGACGGAGCAGAAAGCATTATTTTGTTGGTTTCTAGTTATACACCTGGCCATCCATGCGTCCAGTACGCTACTACAAATGACAAGGGTGACACCTGAAATTACGCTTTCAGGTATAGTACAAATGCATGCAACATACACATTCACACATACCAATACATGCCTCATTGAGGCCAATCTCTATCTAATGCTATAGGAGCGCCGTCATTGCGGACGAAGCACTACCGACGCTGCCCCAAGGTCTAAAAGTACAGTGAACAGCAAAAGTTTGCGGGACGCGGTTTTCCTTGCAAATGCGAATTCCTGCCCTGTTAAGGCACGGCACTTCTAATTTAATGAATCACCGTTTATGTGGCGAAGGCTACTACATGTCAGAAAATTTCATTCGAGGCTGTGGGATCACGCTTCGCCAGAGTTCAGCTTCCTGGCACATCCTGCGTCCCGTAAACTTTTGCGGCTGACTGTACATGTCGCAGCTCAAAGATGTTGCTACGCGAATTTAGAGCAAATTTCAATGTATCCCTTCAGGCCGTGTAGGGCCTACAGATGCATCAGACATGATTCGAGACATCGCACAAATTGCACTGATTGCACTGCGGCGAACGTGTCAATTGCAGTTTGCTTGCGCAAGATGCAGTTCGTGCAGGCGACGTTTAAACGAACGTACAGGGTAAACACGTACGACCACATCTTGTAAAGCCACTCGGCATGTGATAGTCACTATGACTCACTATGACGTGCTTCAGAATCATGTCGTGGGTTTGGCACGTAAATACCTCGAATTTCATTTGTAAACGATTTGTGAAATGGAGTATATAAGAAACTCTACGGGAGCGGCCAGAGTAGCTGTGCAACAAGCATGCGAATGATAAGGAGCCCATGCTTTTTCCCTAATCTTCTTCCTTCTGGTTTCAGGCGGCTTTATAACTTTGAGAATTTATTATTCTCGACAAGGAACTGCGTTATAAATGCGACAATTTACTGTCATCGCGCATGTGGACAGAGACTCATTTCCTTCCAGCGTTACTACACGTGTGAATGAGAATCTAGAAAGACGGGAGTGTAATAAATAACGCCGCAAGAACAGCTGTAGCCACAAGCACGATGATTATACCAATCCAAGTGCTATAGACATCATTCTCACGGTAATCAAGCAACCGCAGCGCCAGAATTTGCTTTAGTCAATTTTGGGGGAAACTCCACGCTCAAAGCATAGCCCTTTAGTAGATGCACTGCGCCTTACACCAGTTTCGAGTAAGGCTAGGTAAGGGCTGAAATTCCGAAGCGTACTAAACTGCCGTTTCAGTTAATGTGTTTCGCTGCCGCAGCAAAAACGTTCCGGCAGAACCCATCTCGTATTGAGTGTCGACGTTGATGCCGCTGGCATTGAAGCAATTTAGCGACACGCAGCGTTGCCAGCGCCCGAAGGGCGTCACGGGGAGGCGCGAACTGCAGCCGGGCTCCTCTCAGGCTTCGCGTCCATCCGACAGACCGCGCTTGCGTCCGTCGTGATTTTCCGTCCTTTGTCTGCTGTCGTGCTGTGCGCGTTACGGTTTGCCAACTATCCCGGTCGAACACCTTGCTTCCTCTCGCGCGCTTCCCACGTGACACGCTGCGCCATCTGACGGCGACGCCGCGAGGCCCGCACGTGGTGCGTGCATGAATATACAGGGTGTCTCAACTATCATGCACCAAGATTTCGAAATATGCAAATGACACGTAGCTGCACAGGGCCAAGGTGATGTTGTTTGCCGTCGTTTCGAGATTCTCAGATTATATTTCTTGGGGGGGGGGGAGATTTTGCCTAACAACATAATTAGTTTTAATTCTTTAAGCAACTTCTATAGTATTATAATTAGATGAAGAAGATGTCACTGAGAAAATTGTAGAGCAACATGAAAAATTCCCCGATACAGCTTTCTGTTGCTCATTACGTGCTACATATAAGTGTTTTTTTTTTCCGAACGTGAAAGCAGCCCGCGCATAGACGCGAAATTTCCACGCGACTGTCAAGTCAAGTCAAGTCAAGTCAAGTCAATTTCTTTCAGCATTTCTTTTGTACAAACAGAAGAATGCTAGGACAAGCACAAAAAGCTGCTAAGCTGCAGCTTGACTGGGTGCTTGCCCCATCACTTGGCAGAAACAAGAGACAGAAAATACATTTGAGTGAAAAAAAAATATTTACTGATTTCAAATGGTCATGTAAAAGCATGGGAAAAAAAACACAAAGTACATCATACAGAATACTCAAAAATCTGTAGCGACTGCTCTGTTATAGTATGTCACTGAAAAATATATAATGAACAGTAGCGCACAGAACAGCAGTCTACAGAAAACGCTAAACACATGACGTAAAATAATTAGAAACCTCTCTACAAGAAAATTGAACAGAAGTACAACATAAATATTTCAATTCGATGTAGTAGTCTAATCATACAGTCAACGAACGGTCTATATCTTTTAAGAGCACTAGCGATTTAGTAGAAAAGTTTTCCATTTTATGCGGGTTAAGTTATCTATGTCGATATTGTCTTTTTCCAGGTCACCTAAAAGGGTAGCTATGCGCGATTTTAACCTGTTTCTTCCATGATATGTTCTTGAAAAGGGAGTCAGCCAAGTGCTTCTATTTCTGAGCGTATAGGATATGTCGGATGGTTTTGTTAAGGTGCATAAAGTAAGAAAGGTGGTTTCGTTTTGCTTAAGACTGTTTTTGTATTTTAATAGTAGAGTAAAGTCATACAATAGCTGAAATGGAAGTATGCCATATTTTAGAAACAGATCCTTTGTATGCGCATTGTGTACTACATTCGCTATATGACGCAGTGCCCTTTTCTGTAGAGTACACATTTTCTGAATGTTCCTCCATGAAGTAGTTCCCCATATAAGAGTACAGTAGTTAATGTGAGTTGCAAAGAGAGCGTTATAAAGCAATAATTTAATCTTGTCCGTAAGTACATGACGAAGCCTAGAAAGCACACCGCACGCTCGTGACAGACTTGCACATACACGATGTACATGAGCATCCCAGCTTAAGTGTTCGGTGAAGATAACTCCTAGTGTTTTAACCTCACTCACAACAGCTATTTTTTCACTCCCTAGGTACAGATCAAGTGAATGGTTAACTGGTTTTTGAGAAGGTGTGAATAAAACTGATTTTGTTTTTTTTGGTATTAATTTCAAGTGAATTTGCCATACTCCAGGTGTGCATTTTTTGAAGTGTTGAGTTTGCTAAGCAAGAGAGCTCCTGAACATCGTATGCTTGGATGAATATGGTTGAGTCATCGGCAAAAATAATGAACTGCGCATTGTTACTAACTTTTACGATATCATTTATATATAGGTTAAATAAGATCGGCCCTAATATGCTCCCCTGGGGTACCCCTGCAACAATATCTTCTAAAGAGGAAACGTGATTTGTGATTGCTACTGCTTGTTTCCTATGCTTTAAGTATGATTGTAAAAGAGAAAGAGGTAGGCCACGAAACCCATAGTATTCTAATTTAGCAAACAAGGTTCGATGACTTATTCTATCGAAAGCCTTGGAGAAGTCCACAACGATGCCTAGCGTTAATTTTTTGTCTTCAAAACCCTGTAATATTACTTCTTTCTGTGTTAGCAAAGCGAGTTCTGTGGACATGCGCTGGCGGAAGCCGAACTGTTGCGCTGATATAAGAGAGTGTTTTCCGCAGAACGAGGCGATTCTTTTACCAATTACTTTTTCCAAACCCTTAGAAAAAACTGGGAGAACAGAAACGGGTCGATAATTTGAAAAATCGTTTTTGTCCCCGCTCTTGTATAAAACTGTTACTTTCGCGTGCTGCATTTTTTCAGGAAAAATGCCTGTAGAAAGAGAAATGTTATATATGTGGTTAAGCACGTGCACAAGAAAGTCAAGTACATACTTTATTGGCCGTATTTGAAGACCATCAATATCTCGAGCTTTACTGTTCTTTAGGTTTGAGAATATGGAATAAATTTCCTCGGGTGTAGTCGGAGAAAAAAATGCGGAGTGAATGTTAGGTTCATTTAAAAAGCTCATAGCTGCATTGTTGTGGACGCCTGACAGTAAATTAGTAAAGTATGTATTAAATTGGTCAGCTAGCTCTCGGCCCTTCATAAGCCTATTATTGGATGTAAGCTGTAGTTCATCGAACTGACTACTACGATTCAAGAGCTTGTTAAGTTCGCGCCATAAAGCTTCCCCTCGGCCGGTACATCGTAGGAACAAGTTTTCGTAATACAAGTTTTTCGTACTGCGCAAACGTTTTGTTACATAATTTCTAAATTTTTTAAATGAGGCTAGGTCAGTAGGATCCCGTGTGTGCATGAACTTTGAGTACATTGCATTCTTTTTTTTGTATTAAGTCCATACATTCAAGTGTAAGCCATGGCTTCCTGATTTTCTTAGGCTTACTTATCGTTCTAGGTCTAAACGAGTTGTCATACGCTATTTTAAAAATTTCCATAAAAATTACATATGCCTCATCAGCATCTGTGCATTGAAATACTGGTGTCCAATCTATGTTTTCTATTTTATGACGAAACATATCCAGCGTTCTTGTGTTAATATCTTGAATAATAAATGTATCGGGATTATCTGTTCCGTTTCTTTGTAACTCATTTTGTTTGCAAAACATAAATATGGGCAAGTGATCACTCACATATGCGGCAATGACGCCCGACGCAATGTTGCTGTCTGTGCAATTGGTTATAAACAAGTCCAAAAGAGTTTCAGAAACGCAACTAATGCGTGTGGGTTCTGATATGACGTTCATGCAGTCAAACGAGGCAAGTAACAGTTGCAACTCATGGGAATGAGATGTGGGTTGTAGAATATTGATATTACAATCACCACCTATTACCAAGTCTAGCTTAATATAAGAGGAAAAGTCGAGCAGTTTTTCTAGGAAACCAAGAAACCTCCCAATATTTCCATCAGGAGGGCGGTAGACAACTGCAAAAAGATGTTTTCCACATTGCACGGCTAGTGTTTCATAATCATCGGTAATGTTAGAAAAGTCACTAATAACTGAACATGAGAGTTTAGTGGATACAAGTTGCGCTATGCCCCCCCCCCCCCTCCTCGACGGTGCTTTCTATTTAAAAAGAACGTGTTAAAACCAGGTAAATGCAACACGTCCATATCAGAAACGTACCAAGTTTCTGTAATCATGATCACATGAAAATCTACGTTGAATGAAGAAAGAAGTGCTGTTAGGATGTCATGTTTGTTTACTGCGGATTGCGCATTACAGTGTAGAACACCTAGATAATCGCGTTCAAAAGGGCATACTACATCTTTTGGGTCAGTCATTGTAAGCCGTCAGAAAGTGTTGACGTGGGCTTATCCGTAACTGTCTACTCCATTTTGTCCAAATCATTTTCGCATTTTCGCACTCAAGGCATATAAGCGTAATATTTGAGAAGTTGAATTATTAATTAAGACTGATTATGTAATCAGGCGTAATGCGAAAAAATAGTATGAGCATCTCCAAGCGACGGCAAACAACAATACCTTGGTTCTGTCCAGCTACGTGGCGTTTGCATACTTTGAAATCTTGGGGCATGATAGTTGAGATACCTGGTATATGCAGACAAGATTGAGCATGCATGACACGGGGTCACATGTGTGACCCAGCACCGGATAACCTTTAAAGGATTCCTTTCTCTTTCTTCTTTTTTTCTACATTCAAGAGCGGCGCATACAGGCACATAGTTGGCGCCAAAGATATTCATTGAAGAGCAGCGCATACCCAGTGACCTAAGCTGGCGACAAAGAGGCTCATTGAAGAGAGGCACACAGCCAGCGTCACATACCGAGGGACCTAAGTTATTCCGACGGTTGGTTCCGAACCCAGTTCCCTCAGCACAGACTGGCATTTTACATGTTAAGCCACTGGCCACTATCCCAAGACATACCTACATACATACATACATACATACATACATACATACATACATACATACATACATACATACATACATACATACATACATACATACATACATACATACATACATACATACATACATACATACATACATACATACATACATACATACATACATACCTACATACATACATACATACATACATACATACATACATACATACATGCATACATACATACATACATACATATACACAGACAGACAGACAGACAGACAGACAGACAGACAGACAGACAGACAGACAGATAGATAGATAGATAGATAGATAGATAGATAGATAGATAGATAGATAGATAGATAGATAGATAGATAGATAGATAGATAGATAGATAGATAGATAGATAGATAGATAGATAGATAGATAGATAGATAGATAGATAGATAGATAGATAGATAGATAGATAGATAGATAGATAAAGTAGACAACGAATGCTAATCCCAACGAAAAAGAAAAACGTGAAAATTGCACCGTAATGACATCAAAAGGCGTCTAAAGCAGAGTATAATGAAGAATGAGCGTCCGCTTGAATTGGCGAAGCAGCGAAAGCGACAGCAAGGTACGGCGTTGCGCTCGAGTGGACGCTGTTCTAAGAATATGCAGGGGCGACATGTTTACGCAACGCAGGCCGTGAAGCAACTGCTAGCACAATCAGCAGCCGGGTCACTATCAAGCGTGTCGCAACGCTAGCGTGATTAGGTGAGCCGCCGGCTACCTTGCAGGAGTACAACCTCGGTACTGACACAAAGGTGTGACAAAAAAAAAAAGCGCCGGAATTTGTCGGCGCCCAATGAAAACTTGATGACGGATATTTTTAGCTTGGTTTGAGAGCATGTGTCAGAAATGTGCACGGACGCATGCGCCCCCAGCTTTCGTGACGACATAATCATCGCATTCTCAGTATACGATAGCATGCTTATGAGATTTCGTGGGGCTACTTTCGCGCCTATATTTTCTTTTTCCATCTGCAGAATGCACTCCAACAAAGCGAAGTTTATTCGACAAAAACAAGCAGGTGCTGGATACACTTATGCACTAATTCTTTTTTATAAAGCTTGAGTCGCTATATCTTGCAGAAACATTATACAGCAAATTCAACCATGAAAAGAGTACAGGACGTAGCTGTTTAGGACATTAAAACGGCAATTCCAGTCACATTGCAACTATTGGGACTGTAACAACTATAGATGTTGCTATGGTAGCCTTTACGGCTTTTGCCCTTTTATTTCAGCAGCGTATTTTTTATTCTCGCAGTGCTTTCCCACTTCACAGTGCGTTTCTCTGGTACCGCCTACCTTTTAACCTAATATTCTTAATGTCAACATCTAAAGATGGGAATAGGATAAATATTTTCGCTTCACATTCCAGCCGCATGTGAAGCGAATGTGAGGGCAACTCCGGTGCTTTTTTTTTTGGGGGGGGGGGGGGAGGTCTAAGACTTTTTATGAAGATTCTCACTCGGATCATCTGTGTCAAATGAATGGTATCACTGAAAGCTTACCTTCACCAGAAAAATATAAAAGGAGCCTGGTTTCACTTGAAATAAATTTTAAATATTGTCATGCATGCTCCCGACTCGTGCACCCGGATTTGCTTTCACTGACCAGCCTGAGCATGTAGGCGACAACACCTACTAGCGGATGGTTGTGAGGTGAAGCAAGTGCTTGCAGAGTTGTCATTTTGCGCAATAGCTCCTCGCTGCAAGGGATATTTCTCGGCCTGTAGGCGCAGAGCAAGAAAGCACACAGATCATGCTTGTTCGTGCTTGTTAGATTTTCCCAAAGTTGTTACATTTTAACTTGATTGAAGCTTGCGGACTCGCAGAGCCAACCAATGCGGCAAACACTTGAAGGAGGACGCCTCGCGTTTGGGAAAGATAGGCTCTGACGTCATCACGCGAGTGGAGCCCTTTACCTGATGCAGTTTCGATTTCGAAGCATTGCTTTTTTTTATTTAATATTTGAGGTTATTTTGAACTTTTTAAGCAAAAACGAACTGTACCTGTACCTGAAGGATGTATTTAATTTGAAAAAGCATTGGCAGTGTTGCCCGAAGGACGAAGCATTGACAACCACACCAAGGTTCCGCTAAGCGCTTCAACTCCTCGCACCACGGAGGAAGGAAAAAGTTTGGAGGGAGCATCGCGCAACGCCACTGAAGTCAAATCTGTCGGCCCAACACGTGGTCGCCCGTCAAAGTGCGCGGTTGGTTTTAGCGTTCCCGCTCTGCAGGCAAAGCCACGGCAGGGCTGCTGAACAAGCGCGCACCGAATAAAAACTACCGGCATAGCTACTGGGAACCAAACGTCTCAGTAAATCTCGATTCTTGCTCCGTCATCAAGAGGTCACGTGTTGGGAAACCGCCGAGCAAATGTATGGGCTTCACGGAGCGTTCGCTTGCCAAATCTGGCTGCGTGAAGTAATGATCTCTCCAATTTCATGTTTTTTTTTTCTTCCTCCATGCCTCGCATGGTGTTCTAACCAAACGCGAATGTTACATCTTGGCGCGACGCGGCGCACAAGGCAAACTGATGCTGTGCAGAAGGAGCAGTGCCCCGGAAGTCAGCAGGCGTCTCACAACGCTTGCGTAACGGGAGTGCCGTCAAGGGCATTGGAGGCGTCGCACTTCGATGGTGCGCGAGATGTAAGAACGACGGGAAACACTTGACGCTAGTCAGCAACCAGCGAAAATATTGGATAACGATGGCTTGACGTTCGTTGTCCGTTCCACTGGGACCGCTGCGCCCACGCAGCAACTCAGTGTATGAACGCTTTGTGCACTTGCAACTAGTGTGCGTGGGCACAACGCCTCATGACAGCACCGGGACGCAGAACTTGGGCCTGGCCACAAGGGTGGTGCGCCTCGATCGGTGACCTCGTGCTACCTTGCCCGACTACCCATAAAATCTAATGGAGGTGCTCTCTCCCGAGTAAGCCGCGGTGATTATGACGTCACTGCCTTCGTCAGTCCGGGCTTGGCAACGAAAATTTCGGTCCAAGTAAGATGACGTCATAAAAAAAAGTGCACGGGACTCACTCTGCCACCTAGCCGAATGAGCGGAGCGTTGACGGCTCAGTTTTCGCAGACAAATGAACATAGCGCCTCTAGAGAGCCTCTAAACCATTAAGTTTCCTAGAATATGCTATAGGTAACTCTGGAAGCTGCAATCGTTGAGCCACCATGGGAATGATGGGAAGTACATGGATTTGTCCTATCTTCGTGTTTGTGGATTCAAACGTTCGAGTGGATTCGTTTATTACGCTTTGTAAGCCGTCATTGTCGTAAACTTCAGAGAAATCTATGCCTTACTAACTTCACAAGACGCTGCGAGCACGCACAATCGCTACTAATTGCAATGGTTCAGCTCGTCGAGCTGGCCAAATCGAAACGCACCACGCGTCTCAAGGCACTGGCTTGCCCGCGATAAATTCATATGGGCGTTATTTGTCGCTTGTCGATGCGTGCGTCCATGGCGTACTGGTTTCAACATCTGGCGTCTGTGCTAGAGGTCCTGTGTTCGAATCCTGCCGTCGAACGATTTTAAGCATGTTAATTTAATTATACATCACGTCATACATAGTTTAAAACGACGAGTTTACGAAGCCACGAAGCTGCCAGAAGTGCGAAGTTTAGGCAAATCCATGTACTTCCCATAATTCCAATGCTGACGCAACCGCTCCCATTGCAGCTCCCGTAGGCACTAGCGCCAGAGTTCGCCAAAGTTGTAATTATTGCATGAAACACTATGGTCTAAACTTCCACCTGCGCCCTGCGAATGCTCCATCGGTATTATGGGCAGCATGACGGAGCCGATTGTGGGGCACGTCCTCAAGCGCTCGTGCCCCCCCCCCCCCCCTCCTTATTGCTATTTCGATAGAACCATTTGTCCTAACCCTCAGGCCAGTTGTTGTTGCCAAGTAGCTCACGCACAGAATTCTAAAATAAGACATGTCGGACGTTGTGCCGTTATACGCATTTGCTTGATGCTCTAACCATTAGGCCTCAATGATCATTCTGTTTTGTTTATTTTTCGGTTGAGGGGTTAGGCCACAATCGCACGCTTAATTATCTCGTGCAAACGCCAACTATAGCTGATCTATAATACATCTTTGTGACGATTGACGCATGCATTACGCGGGAATAAAACTCATGAATAAAGCGGGCGAATAATAGTCGACCTTAATACCGTTTTTCTCGCCGTATACTTCTACGTGCATGCAGCTCTCCTAACCATTCTTCCATCGACGAACATCAAACATCATCATCTTCGTCCTCGGGACGTCACTGCGTAGACATCTCCCAGTGTGTAAGCGTATGA
This sequence comes from Dermacentor andersoni, assembly GCF_023375885.2. NCBI lineage: Eukaryota > Metazoa > Arthropoda > Arachnida > Ixodida > Ixodidae > Dermacentor > Dermacentor andersoni. Next base: position 54,445,163 of record NC_092822.1, read on the forward strand.
ACGGCTGTTTTCGTTTCGTCATCACGTGTGAGTGGTGTAGTGCCTAAACACAAACACAACATGACATCAAGATTGCGGCATGCATGTGTGTTGTACGAACATATCGATTGCGTGAGGTTAGGCGTTGCGAAGGATGGCTATATAGGCACTTGTCCGCGTCGCATTTAGTTTTACAGTATTTAGTTACTCATCGCATTTGATCGTTTCTTTATTATTATTACTTTATTATGTATTATTTCCCGCCGAAAGCTATTCGCCGTTACGTCGCGCGACGTTGAAGATGCCATAGAATTCACTCGAATTTCTGTCGTTTTGTATCAAGAAAAGGTATCTTAAGGTTGACTCTTGTACTTTTATAATACAATATAGTTAATTATTGCTTACGATTACTTCAGTAGACCAGTCAAAATTTATAAAATTGTGGCTAGCTCATTGAGAGCCTTGGGGACAACGTCAGCCACCTGTCTTTGCTTAATTCATTTTGGCGTCTGCCCGCCATTTTCTTGCTCACCATCCCCTTCCTTACAGTAAGAAGAGAGAACTCGCGGATAGGAACGCGTGAATAAGATGAGCATACGGGTTTCTACACCACACTTTGGGCAAGGGAAAGTGGCAATAGACGTTCACTCAGGCCGGTGCCCTTCGTACACTGCCAAAGTGCATGAGTAGCTTTTTGCGCCAACAGCGAAAGGGCCCGCGGCCCAATAATTTTAATACTAGAGCATTATATACCCCATTACGCGAAAATCCGTCGGCGTGACCGAAAGATGGTACCAAAATGACCGAAGGTGCGAAGAGCAAAGCACGTCAAAAAAGTGCTCGGGTTGACGTCAAATTTCTCGGGGAGGTTCCTGCAAACAAGTTGAATTAATGGCTTTGAAAAGAAAATTTCGCACATTTCGGTCTGGGTGGAAATCGAACTCGGGCCTCTGGGGTGCAAGACAAGCATGTTTCTTCGATGCCGTGGCGGCTCCGCGGTTCTGGCTGACTGAAGGTGTGGCCTAGTGCGCGCGTCATTGCACACGTCACGCCGTGCCATTTCGCTAACGAAAGGTGTTACCTAGTGCTTGCGTGATTGGACACTTGACGGCACAGCCAATGGGGATGAAGTGGCGCCACGTCATGAGCGTACGACATGAGCGCGTTTACGGCGTTCCGAGGTCTACAAACGGTATAATGCTTTCGCATTCTTATAAGTAAGCAGTCTGAAGTGTTTCTGCCGAATTTTTCTTGTTTCATAAGTGTTCTGTATTACATCTGGTCTAGTGCGATGTGTAGATAGATGCGCTGGACGCCGAACTGAGGGCAGCTAGAAACATGTGTTCAATGCTTTCTCCACATCCACAAGAGCCACGCGTTCGTCTATCGGTCATTCCGAGACCGAAAGCATAAGCACATGGCCTCAGAGATAGCGCGTGCTGACAATCTCAGAGGCCATGATGAGCGTTAGTTAACGCCACTCCCACCTCTAAGTAGTGCGGCAGTGCTTATTCGCAGAAGGAGAGGCTAGTTGCCCTCGTAGCGGTAGTAAAGGGGCAGGTTACTCTTGAAAGCGTGTGTTTTTTCTGCTAACAAGCATACGATGTTCCCTTGCGGCGACTGACCTCGACAAAAGAATTGAAAGCGTCTGGGAGCCTCCCCAGGAAGTCGTAGCAGCAAGAAAGCGATGTTATTGCCTTTTTTCGGAGCATTATGGCGTAGCAGAACTTGTTCTTAGGTTAGTCGGGTATGTACTTAACGTTTCGTACGTTTCTCTTATGCCGCACACCAGCTGCTCGTGTGTTCTATTACATAAAGCGGGCCAGAGGCTCTGAAGAGCAGCTTTAGAGTTAAGAAACAACACCCATTTCTGTGTCGGTTCATCGATGACATAGTTCAGAGCCACAGGGACTGTTGCAAGTTCTGGTGCCGCAAATGTGGTTATGGATAACAGTTTGAATTTAATATGGACCTGCTTCGTTGGAGTTGCCAAAACAGCTGCTGAGCCCGTAGGCGAAGCCACACTGTCGAGATATGCAGGCGTCCTTGGTATGTCTGGCGCAGCAATTGCAACGTCAGCTTCTCCACAGCCAGGGAAGAACGATTAAGTTGTTTTGACAACGACTGCACTACATCGCTAATTGTACAGTGCATTCAACAATACTGCACAGTTGGAAAAGTCTTAAACAAGAGTGCACCGCACTAACAAAGCGCTCAGCGCGCCTGGATATTCGCCGCTGACAGGACGCTGTCTAATGTAAAAGCGATCGAGATGATAGCGAGGCGAAATCCAGGGCGTGAATGAGTCACTAATTGCAATTACGCAAAAGACAAGTTATTAATCCGTTGTCTTGTGTTTGCCGAAATTCTATGCTAATTGCGTCTTCGAGATTGTGCGTGCGTACACTCTTAAACAAATGTACACCCTTTGGGGTGTATATTTGCCACACAACAATAATCGCCATCTATCTTGCTTGCGTTTCCTTTCTTGAAAGCGCTGCGCTCGCTACTTTTCTGTCGAAAATGATCTGTCATGCTGATAAAGCGCATGCCGTTCGTTACTTGGGAGTACCGGGCTCGCAGCGTTTAAGAAATGAAATGCGCACATGACAGATACGATTATTGTTGTGTGGCAACGTACGACCCAAAGGGTGTAATGTTGTTTAAGAGTGTATATTCGTGTGTGCGTGCGTGTGCTCTAGAAGGAAAAAATAGATCATATTTCGCTGATGTCCAAAATATGTGAGCTGTCGGATGACTTCCTACCGCTCTCTTCCGAAGCCATCAGTAGCTCTATACTACGATGTGACTGCATTTAGCGCATTTCGTTGGCGACCTTCGGGCTGCTCCTGATATTCCACTTCATACTCTTGCCAACATGCAAACTCATTACTGCGTTACTACAGGTGTATCGCTTCCACATGCTAAGCCTTGAATGCTTGTCCCATAAATTTGTCCCGCAGCTATCCCACCACTTGACTACAAGTCAAAATCAACTTTTAGCGTATAGAGCACTCAAATCACACGTTATCTCATGAGGAGTTCGTTTTCTTTTCTTCTTTTCTTTTTGTGTGCATGTGTGTGTGTTCCGCAAAAATGTAGGATGTTATTGTGAAACAGGCCACGTTCGATGGCGGCCGGTATGTCTTCCACTCACGGCAAAGCTATGTACCGCACTAGAAGCAACTAAGTTCATTGCCGAAAGTGACACGCCTGTTAACTGGGTGCACCAGGGTTTGCTCGGACTCTAAGTCGGCGCTGTAGAGCTTCAGAGTAACACCGCAGCCGAGAAACCATAAAATGACCCCGCAGAGGCGTCTGCATCAGCAAGCGTTAGGTGTGTTACCACGTACCCGACCACATAAGCGTAAAGCGTAGGACCTCCCCCCCCCCCCCTAATTTACCCGTGTGTGGCTTAGCCGTGTCAGGGGAAAAGGTAATCCTGGGGGTTGAGCCGATGCTCAGTGTTTGGACCTTTAAGGCCCCTCGGTGGAGGCAACGCATCCCTTTGGCGTCGGCTCCACGTGAACGGCACCCCCGGACTGACCCACCCGATTGAAATCGGTAGTTACCTTTTCCTGTCCTCCTCTCCGACCTTCGTCTTTCTCTCGCACTTTCAGCCTTTCCTGCAATCTCTTATTTTTTTTTCCCGTAAGCAAGCAAAAATGCGATGGCTCATAGCCCTGTAAGGCAGAGGCTACAAGCAATCAGCAAAGTGAAGTGAACAGTGTTTTAATTTTTTCTAATCACGCATACAACATACAGAACAGCATGTCGAAAACTGTCATCATCAGTGGCTCATATCCCCGTAAGCAAGCAAAAAATTCAATGATTCATAGTCCCGTAAGGTTCATGGCTACTCACTTTGCGTGAATTAGCTGTGATGACACTACCCCTGTTGTTGTCGGTGGTTTCAATGTAGATGTGTCGGTACCGAAGGGGGAGTGGTCTACGCGTGCCGTGTTGCATTGCAGACATATCCTTTGCGAGGCCACAACGATACGGCCCAACCGACCACCCAGCGGAGTACGTCCATCGATTTGACATTATCAAATAATGACATTGCAGTTGCGAGTGAAATAATGAGCCCCGATCAAGACAATAAATGAGGGTGCGTATATTCCATCACGATGACCACGCAGCAAAACAATAAATGAGTTCGTACTTTGTTCAAAATTATGTGTCACCTTCGTGTGGCGCGCTGAACAGTTTCGCTTGTCAACCACCTTCACCGAGTGGAATGGCTCATGATTTTTTGGCCGCCAAAATGAATCTTTCTCTCGTTTCCATGTCATTCATTCTGAAAAACCAGACTAATGCAAACAATTTCCCCATTCCTTGCTTCGAAGTCTCTTACCGATGTTTGGTACAGGTTATAAAGCATAGAGGATGGCACGCGATGATCTCGTATTGGAGCTCCGCGACAGGAAACAGTATGAAAAACTGCCCAATCTATTGTCGTTTGAGGATCCCTAAATAACAGTAACCCCACACTGTAGTATGAACACCAGCCATGCTTCTGTTGCTGATGTTCTGTTGAAGCTAACTGAAGCTGAACTCCTGGACGAGTTCAGTGAGCAGAATGTTATCAGCGTTAAACGAATTCAGATGAAGCGTGACATCAAGGAAATCCAGACTAAGCACATCATACTTACATTCGGTTCAAGTGTTCTGTTCTAGTCCACTGAGTGATCCGTGTTAGGCCATACGTGCCAGATCCCCTCAGATGTTTCAAATGCCAGCGGCCACAGTTCTCAGAGCTGCCGAGGACGCCAAACTTGTGCGAAGTGCAGTGGCCATGAATGCATTTCTGAATCTTGCGAGAACTTTCTCCATTGTGTAAACTGGGATGGGGAGCACGGCGCATACTGGCGATTGTGGAAAAGGGAAAAGGAAATGCTACGGTTAAAGGGGTGGAGACATCAAAATTTTTGTTCATGCGTTTGTTGATTCAAACGTTGCGTCATGCTTCAGGGAGCACGATAGACACAGCGGCATTCATATATATCCGATAAATAATTTAATTATAGCATTATTATACCGAGCGATTTCGGTTTTGGTTTCTGGGCTCCGGGGGGGTGCTATGACGTCACAGAGGAGCAAACGCAACATGGCTTGGTCACGTGGGCCACAAAAAATAGTGACGTAAAACTATGCTGCGTCGTCTGCTCGCGCATACGCGTGCTCTGCCAGCAAAGGTCAACAACTGGCGATTCGAAGTACATGTCGCGATTATTATAATTATTGCGAAGAGCGACAACAACGGTACGAAAATATTGCGGCTTGTGAGAGTCGGTGATTCATTCCGAAGCGCCGTAAACTTTACCTTTGAAGTGAACCGGAAAAGGCCTAGCGACGATATCGGCGGCGCCGAACGATCAGAGGCGCTGAAGCTGCCGTCGGTGCCAGAGTGACCACTCCTCGGTCGCTGATTGCCCGCTTCGCCGTACGGCTGCCGCACAAATGGGTCCCGGGCCCGTCCTCTCTACGGCAAGGAAATTTCGCCGTTCGCGAGCAAAACCGCCGTCGCACGGGGGCCCGCGAACGGCCAACGGCGTGCGGCGAGTTTTCCGTACCGGTAACGTGGACGGGCCCTCACATTGAGAAAGGCCAAGTGAACGTGAGACCACTCCGAGTTGCCGAACTATGCGACTATGCAAGGAGAGAAGCGGACAACACGAACGCCCCATATCCTGGTCCCTTTCGGAGTCGGCCGGCTAGTACCCCTTCTTTGCATTAAGAAAGGATTTCTATATGCCTGTAGCTCGGTCATAGTGGAGGCTATGCTCGGTCGCTCGGCTCAGCAGGCTCCGTAATCGGCACTTCATCGCTACTCATCATACGTCACGTTTTTGTGCTAGTATGCTATGACGTCAATATTTTCGTTCCTCCTCTGTGACGTAGTAACTGCCGCGCTAGCGATGGGTCTCGACTACGAGAAGGAGTTTTTAATGACTTTTTGGAGCTGAATTAAAATTATTTTGATATGTTTGCAGCGTCCAATACCTCGTTCTGGGTGTCCACGCATACGGAAGCAGCCTACAACATGCTTTTTATAGCCTCAAAATCTGGTGTCCCAACCCCTTTAAAGTAAAGGAAAACATGACTTTCAAGAAGGCACGCAGGCGGGTATCCTACCCGCCTAACAACACCTTTACCTATACATACGAACACCAGTTTTCTTCTTAATTACAGCATCTTCCGAAAAGACCACCACGAGGCTAATGCATCCGGCGGTGTAGCCATAGTAGCCGACAAGTCTGTAGCTTGCCGACACGTCACATACCAGACGACCCTTGAGGCAGTGTCAGTTCCGGCCATTCTTTTTAATAAATTGGTCACTGTATGCTCCATTTATATACCCCCGAATCATCATCTCGAAAAAAACACTTCTATTACCTCACTTATCAGCTTCCCGAGCCTTACATACTCCTTTAATAAAAGCCAATAATAATAATAATAATAATAATAATAATAATAATAATAATAATAATAATAATAATAATAATAATGATGATTATGATGATGATGATGATGATGATGATGATGATGATGATGATGATGATGATGATGATGATGATGATGATGATGATGATGATGATGATGATGATGATGATGATGATGATGATGATGATGAACACTCCGAGCCTTTAATAAAAGAGAGCCCACGAATCACAATGTCGAACATAATTCGTACTCTTCAATAGATTTAGCAGTTGGCTCTGCAGCCACACCGTATTTAGAATGGAGTGGGATAAAAAATTCCTTTGGAAGTGGCCACTTACCTGAAGACCCTAAACCTGACACAGCAATACGAATGCCCTCCCAATGCTCCTGGGTGGAAACTATCATCAGCTGACTGGGATCATTTTAAAGAATCAAGTTATATATCCCAAGATTTTATCAGTGAATTTAGCATAGAGGACTCAGTAGTGTATTTTACCGGTATTATAATAGACACAGCAGAAAAATGCAACCCGCAGACAAATGAGAATCCATGCATAGGACGAGTCCCCTGGTAGAACTATGACTGTACGCAGGTGCGAAAGAAATAAAAAGAAAGCACGGGGCATTCTTCGTCGATATCCTAATGAGGAAAACCTTATAGCATTCAACCAGATTAAGTGGCAGGGAAGGAGGACGCGAATGCAAGCAAGGAGAGCAAGCTGGGCGAGGTTTATTTCCGGTATTGATTCATACACACAGGAGGTGAAAATATGGGACGGGCTGAGAAGGCTGAAGGGGCAGCGAATCCATTTATTTCCCTTGGTAAACGAACAAGGAGACAGTCTGGAGGACCAGGCCGGCTCTCTTGGTGAGCACTTTGAGTGCAATTTTAGCTATATACACTATTCCTTGTCTTTCCTGAAATACAAAAAACAACGGAGGAATGGAAGCCACTCAACCGTAAATGCAGCCCAAACTAACGTTCTAACCAGCCTTTGTGCGTTGCTGAGCTGAAATCTTCCTTAAACGCATATCAGAATTCTGCTCCGGGTCCCGACAAAGTTATGTACGACGTGATAAAACACCTTCACAAAGACTCCCAAATCACACTACTCACACTCTTTAATACTCTCTGGGCACCTGGACATTTTCCACCCTCATAAAACTATTGTCATTCCTGTGTTAAAACAGGGCAAAGATCCCGCCTCAGTAACGACCTATCGTCCGATAGCGCTAACAAGTTGACTGTGCAAGTTATATGAAAAAAAAAATGATAAATCGTCGCCTTCTACATTGCCTTGAATCAAACAATGCTTGCCCCATGCTAATGCGGATTTAGAGAAGGTCGGTCTACAACTGACCGCCTCGTGCGTGTTGAGGCCAATATTCGTGAAGCTTTTTGTCCATAAGCAGTTATTCTTATCCATTTTTCTTGACGTGGAAAAGGCCTACGACCCCACATGACACCATGTAATCCTCCGATACCTGTCACGAATGGGTATCAGGGGGAACACGCTGAACGTTATTAAGAGTTACCACGAAACGTACTTCCCGCGTAAAAATAGGCAACACACTCTCTCCTTTATTTACGCTGAAAACTGGAGTACCCCAGGTAGATGTCTTAAGTTGCACGCTTTCTTTTTTTTTTTTTTGTGAAGATCAACACGCGCCTTATTCACTACCTACAGGCATTTTCAATTCTCTTTGCGTAGATGACGTACAGATAGGTTTTAAATCCGGTTGCCTTGCAGCCTGCGAGGGGCAAGTCCAGCTTGGGCTAAGGAAAGTATTCAAATGGGCAGACGAAAATGGGTTTAAGATCAACCCACATAGAAGCTCACGTATCGTTTTTTTTTTTTTTTTCAGGAAAGAGAGGGCTGCCCCCTGACCCCACTGTCGAACTGCAAGGAACGCACATTCCTGTGAATAAAGAACATAAATTCCTTGGTGTCATACTCGACCCAAAACTAAGTTCCATCCCGCGCACGAGATACCTCAAGGCCAAGTGCCTGAAAACAATGAACGTGCTGAAAATTCTCTCCCACACTAAACTGGGGCAGTGACAGAAGATACTTAATGAATCTCTACAAGAGCCTTGTACGATCGCGTCTATACTTCGGTGCTGGGGTGTATCAATCTACTACACCAAGTGCCCTAAAAATGCTTCACTCTGTTCATCATTCAGGAATACGTCTGGCCACAGGCCCTTTCAGAACTAGCCCGGTACAACGTCTCCATGTCGAGCCCAATGAGTGGTCACTCCATCTGCAAACATCGTTGTCAAGTTTCATGTCTTTCCTTAAAGCACACTCTAACCCTGAACATCCCTGTAACGAAACAGCAAACAATACGACTTCTGCCACACGTTTCCACAATCGTCCAATGGTGAGAGAGCCTCTCTCGAAGCGTGTGAGGGGCCTCGGCGAAGAAATGGCTGCCCCACTTTTTGAAAACCCGCTAATGGCTCCAGCCAAGCCATTACCACCGTGGCTGTGGTAGCTGATAGATTGCGACCGATATTTTGAAGAAGTTATAAAGAATGCCGCAGAAATAGACATAAAAACGCACTTCCTAGTGCCCAGAATCCTACACAGATGCTTCAAAGTCGCATGCCGGTGTTTCTTATGCCGCAGTCGGCCCATCCTTCTCAAAGTCAGGCTGTTTGCACCCGGAAACGAGCATCTTTACGGCGGAGGCTTACGCACTTTTGTCCGCTTTACGGCACATGAAAGAAACAAAACTAGAAAAGGAATAATAATTACAGATTCATTGAGCATCATCAAAGCCTTAATTTCTCTACGAAAGAATAAAAATCCTGTTTTTACTGAGCTTTATTCAATCCTCTAGGCTTTCTACGCATCTCATCAACATATCACATTGTGCTGGGTACCCGGCCACGGAGGCTCCGAGGGTAATATGCTTACCGACCGCATAGCTACAACAGTAACTACAAGACCAAATAATTCCTTCTTAGCTGAACCTGTTGTAGATTTGAGGCCCTTCACACGCAAGAAACTGAGGGGCCATTGGCAACGGACGTGGGACACTGAAATGCTTAACAAGCTTCACGTTATCAAGCCAAACGTAGGGAACTAGCCGCCACTAACAAAGACAAGACAGACTGAGGTAATTTTCTGTCGCCTTAGGATAGGTCATACTTATGGAACTCACTTCTACCTATTCACCGCTGATGATCCTCTTGTCTGCGATAAATGGAGTGAGACGCTTGGGCTCGTTCACGTCTTTTTAGAGTGTCGAGAAACAGAAGCTCAACGGCAAAAGTACCTTTTCTCGGCATACAGACAACATATCTCCCCCACACCGCAATGTTTTTCGTCATTGAACCATTATTTGACAAGAAGTTAGTTTTAACGTTGTTGCGAGATGTTGGCACACTGCAAGTTATCAGACCAAGGTATACGTAGAACATCCTCTCACTAGAGGCTGCTGCTGCTGCGATAGCATTGTTTAAGTAAGCACATGCCTCCCAGCCCTTGCGTTGATGGGCTCACTGGTGAGGTACGAGTGGTACTGTTACTTACACGTTCAGTATATAATCCCTTGGTAATAGAACTGTCATGTTTATAGCATACCCCACTAGTCATCGCCATTATTTTAGTACCTGTACATTTTGCACACTTTACAGCGACTAATTTTAAGACTCTCTACAGCCAAGTTACATGTACCATTCACATACTGATTCACAACCCTGACATTTGTCATGCTGTACCATCGATACTTCATTTATTATCTTTGGCGTGGCATTCTTTGGCTATATCTGGCCCTTGCGCCAATAAAATTCATACATGATCATCATCAAATCGTAAAATCAAATTATTGCCACAGTTGCGGGAAATGTGCCCGGAGCAGCATCTCCTGGACATTAATAAAGAAAAATAACGAATTTCTTGCGTCTGTTACATAGACGGCTGCAAGAGCAAAAGGCATCGACGCCTGACAGACTACTGCTATACTTGGAATTTGGCAACGGCGATCGCTCAAATTCAGTGCATAAAATAAGCATAGCACGGTCAACTTGCAGCGTTACAAGCAAAACAAAGCAAATTCAACTTACATCATCACAATAATACATAAAATACTTGAATGCCAATAAAACAAATATTCACATCACGTAGGATGCATACACTACTTTACGTACACTCATTAAAATGTTTACTACAACCTTTCACGCAAGATACCGGCAAAACGAATGGCATAGTCAATCTCGAGTATTAAATTGTGCAAGCTTCAAGTCCTTAAGCTGCTTTGAACATAACTTAGCAATAAGAAGCAGGAATAAGAAGCATTTACAATAAGAAATTACTGAGCACTTAGAATGCATAGCCCAACGGAAACTAAAGGCAATCAATTATGCCCGCCATGATGTTGTGCCTCATTTGGGTTATTATATATACAGTGATAAACAATTAACAACACATATACAGTCACACATGCACACGCACACGCACACGCACGCACACGCACACACACGCGCACACACACACACACACACACACACACACACACACACACACACACACACACACACACACACACACACACACAGAGAGAGAGAGAGAGAGAGACATATATACACTATAGAGACATTTACAAAGTTTCGTTAAGGCTCGTGAACGCAAGAATGTCAGCAGCGCCATCGTGACGTGTAACGCACAAGTGGTGCTTTGCCACTTAGCTCCTGGAGTAGCATATCAGGTGAACGGCCAGGCTAACAACTCCAGCATACCATTAAATCTTGTATCTTTCTCCATCTCATTTGGTTGGACAGCCACATTGGATTATCCGGCAACGACCGGGCAGTTGAAATGTCAAGACGGGTCCATTATTACGCCGAAACGTGCGTCATTTCTCTTTTCAGCCCTGACATATAGGAAACTTCGCGGAGAAACCCTCCGTATAAAATTGGTCTTTGACAACGTGGTTTGGTGACGCAGCGAAAAGATTCTTCTTTTTTTTTATTCCTTGGACTTTGAACTAAAATTCAGAGCTTCTGTTAACTTACCGAGAGCCGTAGAAACATTACTTCGTGGAATTCGGCCATACGCGAACTCTTCACCGACCACTTCCTGCAAAAGATAGGGCGCACCGAATCAGCATCACGTGCTTGTGGCGAACCAGATGAGGGCATCGCGCACGTGCTGTTGACTTGTCCGTCTTATGCCAAGCAAAGCGGAGAACTGTGTGTCTAGTTTAGAACGATAGGGAGTCCTGCGCTGTCTTTAGGGTCTACTTTTGTACCCTTCGCCAGGCATTCTAAATAGGGCATTATGTGCTGTGCCGAACTTCTATTTCTTTTGTGCAACTTTAGTCAAAAGTACTGGTGTTGTATATGAGTCTCAATTTATTTATTTTTACTTTGAACTGAGTGCGCATATGTTTAAACATTAAACTGAATTGTTCTCGTTTTTTTTTTTTTTCATCCTCCCGCTTAAGAGTGACATTGCATCCTCCGCAATTCGGTTCTATCTTTTTTCCATGTTTATCAGTATTTTTTTTATGCATTTTTCGTCGCTCATAGCAGTTGGCCCATCAAAAGTGAAATCAAGTAGCAGGCGACAGTTCCTTCAAACCTCTCTAACTGATCCCCTAACTAAATATATCTGTTCGAGGAGAGCGAACATCAACCTTTTTTCGAATCGGTATCGTATACAAACAGTGAGCATCGTATATGGAATCGAATAACGCATAGTTCGACGCAGACGCATATATTTACAGCAGAAATTTTTATTTCGGTATATTTAGGTACCACGCCTGTACCGACGAGTGCAGAAAAGGCAACTAGCTATCAGTGACAAAGGATCAGTTCTAAACACGAGATCATTAATTTTCATTATTACACACCAATATGCTCTCAACACCTTGAGAGCCTGATCTTGAACAAGCTTTCCAATTACGAAAGGCTGCACATGACTGGATTTCCAAAAAAAGCGCTATGTAAATGGTAGCTTAAAAAAGAGCAAAAGTTGCAGAAAAAAAATTATGCAACGTCCAAAGAGTAGGAATCTATATACAGCAAAGCCTTGTGTGAGCGCATGAAGAGTCGGAACGCGAGCTTGTGTTTATTTAACTTCCACACAAAAGTGAAAAGGAAGGCTTTATTCAGGCATTGTAGAGAGGCTAATGCAATGCCACTGCCGCTGCCGCGGATGCGTGGGGGCAAGCTTTCGGGTTCTTTATTTTTCTTTCCCCCGCACGGACAGCGCCGCCGCTGCCAAAGATGAGTGGATGCGAGCGCCATCTGGTGGCGCTGCAAGGAATCCTGCAGCGCGCGCGGCGCGCGTCCTCCGCTGTGATTGGCTGGCTTATTCGGCAAGAGAACTTCCAGGTCGGTGCACCCGCGGTTACTGAGCCCGGCGTGGTTCGCAAAGAAAAGCTTTGCTTTTTTTTCTAAAAAAGCTGCTATAGGACTTGTGTGCCCTAGATACATGTAGAAGGGCACGTTGCAAGGAAAACATAGTTTCAGCGTAGAAGACAAAGCTGCTACATGACTAGACCGCCAAAAAACGCTAAATGCAAGGCTACAAGCAAGATCCGCAGGTTTCATGAAGGCTTCTACCACGAAACGGGAAATACAGCTTGCATTACCCATTTTGCTTTTGTGGTCGTATACTTTGTCAAGAAGACGTAGTACAGTGACCCAACTTTAACAGTTGGTTGTTGCGAAATGTTGGTTGGTTTCGAATATTCGGAAATACGAACGAGTTCTTTCTTCGAATACGAGTAGCTAGTGTGTAATAAAAATTCGTATTGGAAAATTCGAATATTTGTCCACCCCTACTAAGCATCTATTTTTACCGGTTCACTTAATTTACGTAATTGTATCTCTATATATGTTTATAACCACGCCTAAAATTGCCTTGGTATTATAAACGAACGGACGTACAAATAATTTCAGTATAGTGACTGTGTCTTCAGAAGTACTGGATTTGCAGAAGGGGGCTTCACCTTGCAAGCGGCCTTAGCCTGGAGAAGATATCTTTCAGCAACACTTCTTTTAAAAAGCTGCCAGTGTACAGACACCTTTAAAACCACGTATGTTTTCATTTACAGTCTATTCAGGGCCGTCGCATGAGAAGAAGCATCTGAAGCAGCGATGTTCGCACGTACAGTCCCGCACTCATGTGGGAACGTACGCTGCTCTACGACGGCGTCTGCTCGTGCCGTCTCTTTAAACGTTCTTCATAGCTGGCTTCACCGCAATGAGTTGTTTTCTAGGGAGAAGTCCGCTTTCCAGGGGAGCTTTAACTCTCACTGTGTTCGATGAAGGTTATAGTTAGGAAGGCGCGACTACAGAAGAATTACTGGCCAAAAAATGGAATTACGGGAAAATCTTTATAATCATGTTCAATCTTTCAGAAGACGTGTATATATCATTTAAATGAAACTATGGCATTTAATGTACAGAGACTGCACAGCGGCTTATGAAAGACGCCGTTGAGGTGGTCTCCGAATTATTTTGACCACGTGGGGTTCCTTAACGGGCACCTAAATTTAAGTACACGAGTATTTTTGCATTCATCCTGCATCGGAAAGGTGTCGGGCATCGAACCCGTGACCTCATGCTCGGTAGCGCAATGCCATGGCCACTGAAGCCCCCTGCGACCGGTCACCGATGCAGCAATAATTGTGTGAGCAATTATTGACCGCCTTACAAACGTCAGCACTCACAAACAACACACTGTGAACTACGACGCAAACATTCTGTATCAGTTTCCTGTTTCACTGTTCTAAAGTTTCGCTTTTGCGTCACCCTGGCCGCCGGCTGCCTGGCAGTTGTCACAAGCGCGACGAGCATGCGACATGCTTTCACCGATCTCGTACACAACACCTCTGCGCTCCACGCCTAATCTCATGTACACTTTTGATCAGCCGATGATCTCACACATGAGAACGCCGTGTTGCGGAGTAGTTTGCACACCTGTGCGCTGTTCTATTCTTAGCCCCTGACGTCAGGTTCTCGCCCCCCCCCCCCTCCGCCCCACTCGTCTCATCGCGACCGCTCCGAGGACCGCAAGCAAGTTCCTTGCTATCATTTATGCTCCTAAATACATGCACCTAATTTTACTAGGCGCTTTTCAAGATTCGTATCAGAGCGTACTGAGCAAGAGCAAAATGAGTGTTAAGTTTCTGTGATGAAGGTCACCCGCCATGTAGACTGAGTGTAGATGCTATAGCATATCCAGCTTTTCCGGACACGTACCAACTAGCGCCCCAAGCGGCCCCGGCACGAAGCTAGCGCGTTTTCAATGGAACGAGCGGGTTTTTCGCGAATAAGAAAAGCTGCAGGCCGATTATTGAAAAACGCAGGTGACACACGTGTTCTCGAAGACAATCCACACGAGCCAAATGCAGTGATCACTCTATGGCACGTACGAATTTTGTTCCCACAGCGGTTAAAGTTTTAGCAATGGAAGCCTATGGAAACGACGAAAATTTGTGCTCGATTTTTGAGGCAAGAACGATGACTGTAATAAAACTATCCCGTCTATCGTAATACGCAGTGCAGCGTATGTAGTCCGGAGACTCAGCTTTCGATTGATGCCCATCTCGACTCTCCACATATGGTGTAAGACTGTTCCCAAAAGTGATTTTTGTAACATTGTCGTGAAAGTTCACGTGGTATGTATAAAAATATGAGCGTACCGCCTGCCGAAGCCTCGGTAACCGTGGCCGAGTGGTAGAATAGCGAGCACCTTTAGTCCCGCATCACGGTTGCTGCGGTTCGATTCCCGCTTCGCAGTTTTTTTTTAAACCGCATAGGACCTAGTTTTGTAGTCTCTCACTAGATGGCAGAATCACAAAACTCAAGATTTGCTTTCGGTTCTGGTTTACCAGTGGTGCTCTTGAAATATTATGCTTTCTATTTTTCCTTCATAAAACGTAGCAGTATCGTGTTCATTTGTTAAGTCATCGCTTTCATGAAAATTTGATTCATTGGACATCATAACCAGAAGCTTGCGCATGGCTTTGTGTTATGAAAAAAAAAAAACTTTCGTGCTTTGTAGCGTGGAACCTGGCAGAACAATATAGCTATTCTTATTGCGTTCTTCTGGAAGGTCCGTTTTCTTCGACTTTCGGCTGTCCTTAATGGCACACACTCCAAGCGAATCACGTCCACCTGTGCCACAATGCCACCCGGTGGCCATTGCCATTCCTATGCAACATTCGGGTGGAGCAAAGGGTCTGCTAGGCTGAGTCGCTGCCCGAACGTTAATTATTTCGAAAGATTCATCCAAATAAGAAATGCACCAACTAGGAGAAGATGTGCAGCGTCTGCATTAATAGCTACTGTTAATGTGTTCCCTACAGCCAAGTGGTATCAATCCGTAGGTGTGGCTGTAAAAAACCATTTGACTAAATGTCCCGTGCTGTCTGCCGCGGTCGCTCTACAGAGAAGCTAGCTTGGCTAGCCCTCAGCATTTAGGATCAACATATGGTTTCCTTCGTTCGGCGCATTTCCTTTTAATGCGCACCATTCTTTGGCGAGTACCCCAGCAGTTTGGCAGCAAAATCCTGTCTGTAACGCCAAAAGCTTGCCGCATTTCCCATATTCCATTTCCCATTTCCCATATAGGTCTTCATAAAAAGGGTTGGGGTGGCCAACTTGAAATTGGAAGTGGCGTCAGCATTAATTTGGGCGTGATACAGAGATGGGTCAAGCTGAATTTGGTAGTGATATGGGAGTGGCCCTACCTAAATTTGGGGTGAAATGGTAGTGAGCCAAGCTGAATTTGAGGCTGATATGGGGGTGGCCCAACCTAAATTTGAGGTGATATAGGGGTGGGTAAGCCAAAGTTTGGGGGACAGTGGCGCAGCCAGAAATTTTGTTCGGGGGGGGCTACGCCACTGGCCCCATGTATATATGTATATATATATATATATATATATATATATATATATATATATATATATATATATATATACATGGGGCCAGTGGCGTAGCCAGAAATTTTGTTCGAGGGGGGGGGGGGGGGGGCACGTTGCAGCTCGTCCTCCTCCTTAAGAGGAAGCTTTAGCTCGGGTGCTCCTATTTAAATACATGTAGAAGGGGAATTCGTTTTTCCCTGCAACCACTTCACCGAATTTGAGGAGGTTTGTTGCATTTAAAAGAAAACGTTTAATTCTAGTGACTGCTGGTTTCGAATTTTTCATTTAGGTGGTCAATTATTTATTAAAAATTGGTCAAAATCGAAAATTTTCAGAAACCGACACTATCAAGTTTAAAACTCCGTGACTCAACAATGAAAAATGATATCACAATTCTGTGAATTGCATCTAATAGTACATCTACAGCGGACAAAATAGATATGTTAGACATGAATCTCAAAAAAATTTAGTATTGTGGAAATACGGCTTTTGCACAACCGTTGTACACAACGTAACCAATTCACGTAAGATACAAATTGACATATCAAACTTGTCCGCTTTCACTGTTATAATAGATGCCGTTTACAGAACTACAATATCTGTTCGTCATGCATAGCTATTAGTTTGTAAACGTCGTGCTTCTATTTTTTCAAACTTTCGAATCTTTCAAAATATTTTAAACAAAATTCCGGCCCTAAATCGAAGTTCTGTTTCCAACAAACACTACAATTTAACTTTCTCTCTCAAATGCAACCAATTTCAATAAAAGCGATTAGCAGGATTATCTCAGAAAAGCGTTGCTGCGTTTTACAAGTATTTGAATAGGCCGCGTCGGATTGGGCCCGAGCTAAAGCTTCCTCTTAAACAATTTGTCGAGGGATCAAATACATGAATAATAACTGCATTGTCATTGCCAAAGATGCTGCAAACGAATTCTTGAACGCTACGCACTGTCAAAACAATAAAATATGTATTTTTTCATAAAAGAATATACTCGTATGTGCCAAAAATTTTGCCCAAAATAACTTATATCAATGCTTCCATATTTTTGTCTATCTATTAAGTAAAGAAAATATCACACGAACTTTAGAACTATATCAATTCGAAACCAGGAAAGCAGTGCATGCCGCTGATATGAAAAATTAAAAGGCAATGAACTGAACAAGTTGAGGACAAATATGTTAATGAAACTTTGTCATTCAAGAACTGTGCTTACATTCTTGTATGTATGCAATGGCCAGTGAAAAATCTCAATAACGCTGTCGTTTGTTCCGATGTATTACGCAGGAGTAGCTGTCCCCTGTCGTGTATCGTGAGTAATTGCACCGAAGTTATAGTCGCGACAGAGAGCACGTATAAAAAGCAGGAGTTCTGCAAGATATACGAGGGCAAGTCAAATGAATGTGAGCCAACAACGGGGTATTTTATTTCAAAGTAGTCTTCATGAGAATTTAGACATTTGTCCCATTGACTAACTAGTCGCGTGATTCCCGTCTTATAAAACTCCTTGGGTTGCTGCTTAAAAAAGTCTGTATCTGGTTCCCTTGAGCTGTTTTTTCGGTTGCCCCAAAATGTAGAAGTCGCAAGGTGACAGGTCTGAGCTGTATGGCGGATATTGCCGCGTTTCCCACTTGAACTTTGCCAGTTTTGTATTAACCACATAAGCGACGTGGGTACAGGCATTGTCGTGGAACAAGATGACCCCATTCGTCAATTTTCCACGTTGTTCGTTCTTGATTGCGACACGCTGCCGTTCTGGCATTTCACAACATCGGAAACAATTGATAGCCTCTCAAGATTTAGCAAATTCTATCAGTAATGGACCCTCACAATCGAAAAAAAAGTCAACAACACCTTTCCAGCGGAAATGATGGCCTTTGCGTTCTCTGGGCGTGGTAAATTCGAACGTTTCCACTGTAAGCTTTGCCATCGTGTTTCAGGCTCGTAGTAGTGGCACAAAGGTTCGCCCCCATCACAATTTCAAACAAGAAGTCCTCATCCTCATTGTGATACCCGATCAGATGAGTCAAGGCAGCGCGAAACTTCGCCGTCTTCTCGCGATGGATCAAAATCTTGGGGATCCATTGCGCGCCAAACAGCCGATAACCGAGAAGCTCATGAATTATGGCGTGAACCGAACCGTGACTGATGTTCAGACCGTCTGCCAGTTCATCGATGTTTATCCTCCGTTCTTGTTTCATCAGCTCATGAACCTTTGAAATTGTGTGGGGGGTGATTGCACGATGGTTTTGGCCCGGTCTTGGAATGTTTTTGCAACGTCCTTTGAACCGTTTGCTCCAACGCTTCACAGTGGTCAATGAAATACAGTGTTCAACATACAAGGCAGCCATACGGCGATTAATTTCTGTTTTGTAAACACCTTCAGCTGTCAAAAACTTCGCGACACCGAGCTGTTCAATTTTCGAAGTGTCCATTATGTGACGCAACCATATTCAACCCAGTGTATGAGAGCCTTAAAGAACATTTATCTTCACACCTGCGTGTCACTTTTGTAAATGAGACATGCCGTTCTCCTACGCGCATGCCTAGCAGATAATGAACCGAACCATTATTGCGCGGTTAGAGTAGGCTCACTTTCATTTGACTCGCCCTCGTACATTAGAAATGCAAAGATACAATGGGATATACAAATGCGAAAATACGGCTTGATAAAGGACAAAAAAGTGTCACTGGAAACAAAGTTCACTGCATGTATACACAAAACCTCGCAACAGGATATTTAAGTATAAGTATAAGTCTCCAATGAGTCTGTGTATGTAAGAAAAAGCAACTGTGTATAATGCGTCAAACAAGGCAAATAAAGATGTTGCACAATCATAGATTCACAGAATCCTAGATTCCGCCCCCATTTCATCCACTCTCCCCGATGTATTGCGCGCGACGGAAGGCTGCGCGCTTGCTCCCCGCTTTTCTCCCTTGCGCACACAAGACTGAGCCACCATCGTCGGCTCACCCATTCCACCTCCCCTCCTACGCTTTCACTCGCACATACAGCATGCAGCGCGTGGTCACGATGTTATTACCCTTGGACTTTATACGAAACATGAGGGCGACGGTGACGGTCGGAATGCGGCTGGAGTGTCTATATAATTGTTTTCGCAATAATACAATAAACGTATCCGGCAACTGAAGCGTCCCGTCGCCCATTACTTTCCGCAAAAGAAGTATCAAAATCGAACTTTCACCATGCGACAATTCGCTGCGCCGTAACAATATATATTTTTTTTTGCTGTGGGGCGGAGGCACCGAAATGAAAAAAAAAAGAAATGCATAGGAAAGTATGTTGGTCAGAATCGAATGCCTACTTCGGGCACCTAATGGGGCTACGGAAGGAATGCCGAAGAAAACATGAGACGCTTGGTCCACTGAGAACCATACGCGTACTGCTCAGTATCCTACACCGGCGAAACAAGACTTTCCGGAAAGGTTCCGCTCAAGGAACGCGGTGCAATCCTTCGATTCCCCACAGTGATGGCGGCGAGCGACCATTGTTTTTTTTTTCTCGTCTGCTAGCCAGAAAGCGTCCAAAACTCTGTCAGGTGAAAATCCACTCGGCCAGAGCAAACCGAACGCGCACCGTACTGCACCGCGCGGTGGTAGGGGCCATACGAGAAAAACGTATGCGCTCTGGCTGGCTCTGGCAGCCCGCGGGTAGGGTAGCGAGAACAAAAAAAAATTGAAGCGGCTCAATGTGACCTCGCGAATAAAAGTCAAAGTAGAAAAAATAAATAAGAACGTAGTTACTTCGGCTGGCTTTAGTGTCTTGACATGGATGTTCTGGCGTAGGTTAAAAAAAATGTTGATATTTTTTTATGTGACACGACGGCACAAATGAACCACCCCAACGCTTCGTCTCATTGGACCTCACTGCGTGCTTTGTCAACTCGTCTGCCATTGCTTTGATTTGGCTTGTCTCATTGTATGTTCCGATGTAAGACTTTAGAAAAGTCAATGAACCTTTGGCGTCAAATGTTTATAACAACATTAAACCCACAAAGTTCCGCAATTGAAAATCTAAAGCACAACTTTGGAAATGTCAATGCACCTTTCACATCAAGAGCTTATGAGATTTATACCCATAAAGTTTCGCAATTGATATCCATGCGCTCCATAGATTCCGTGGCCTCAGTGAGATTCCGCGGCGAGCCCGCTCACCATCAAAGCGCTCTTGAAACTTTGTGCTCGGATGGGACTGCTTGGCGTTATGTGACTCCCGGTGTATGGGCGTGGCCACGAAATCCAGCCCGAGTTCGCAATCTTCGCGGTTAGATGTCTTTTCGAGCGCCAAAAGGCATGCTAGACAAAATCCAGAGTGATTTCCGGCGCCGGGGGTCGCTTTGGTTGGCGGTCCATGGACAGCCCGAAAAAATGTCGGGGGGGGGGCTGAAGCCCCATAAGCCCCCCCCCCCTGGCTACGCCCCTGTTGGGGGAATATGGGGGGTGGGCCAGCCTGGATTTGGGGATGATATGGGGGTGGGAGAACCTAAATTTGAGGCTGATATGGGGGGTGGGCCACCCTAACCATGGGCGTGATATGGGGCTGGGCCAAGCTGAATCGGGGGGGGGGGGGGGGGGGTAGGGGGGGCTAACCTAAATTTGGGAGTGATTTGCGGTGGGCCATCCTAAATTTGAGGTGATAGAGGGGTGGGCCAGGGTAAGTTTGGGGCTGATATGGGGGTGGGCCAACCTAAATTTGGAGATAACATGGGAACGGGCTAACCTAACCATGGGAGTGATGTTTAACTGGGCCAAGCTTAATTGGGGGTGGGTGATGGGTGGACTAACCTATATTGGGGGATGATTTGCGGTGGGCCATCCTAAATTTGAGGTGATCGAGGGGTGGGCCCGCGTTAGTTTGGGGCTGATATGGGGTGGGTCAACCTCGACTTGCAGGCGGTATTGGAGTGGGACAATATAAATTTAGTGGTGTTGTGGAGGCGGGCGAATCTGTATTTGGGGGTGATATGGGGTTGGTCCTACCTAAATGTGGGGGCAATCTCGGAGTCGGCCAATCTGAACTTGGGGGCGATATGGGGGTCGGCCAACTTAAATTCAGGGGTGCGTCAACTGGAAATTTGGGGGACGATTTATGGAATTTCGTGGGTGGACCAACTTGAAAATTAGGGGTGGCCCAAATGAAATTGGGGATTGGGTCAACTCCAAGTTTAAGGCGGGCCAAAAGAAAATCGGGTGTGGCCGACTCTAAATTTGGGGGTGGGCCAATATAAATTTGAGGGTGTGCGAACTTGAAACTTGGGCGGGGGCCTATTTAATGTTTGGGGGTGGGCCAATTGAAATTTGGGGGCCTGTTTACGAATAGTTAGGCAACACCAGTGGTGTTTCTGCATCTTTTTCATCATCGCAAAGTACGTATATTAATAAGTGTTACTTAATAAGTGTTACTCCTTAAGGTGAGCTACCACTCGAGCCTTCCCAGCCCACTGGGCTAATAATGTCACAGAAGTACTCTCATCGTGACAACTGCGACGTTCAATG
Organism: Dermacentor andersoni; assembly: GCF_023375885.2. NCBI lineage: Eukaryota > Metazoa > Arthropoda > Arachnida > Ixodida > Ixodidae > Dermacentor > Dermacentor andersoni. The sequence goes on from NC_092822.1 coordinate 54,466,994, forward strand.
TGGAGATCACAAGAACAAATCGCAGACCGAGCTGACCATTTTCACACCAATGTCATCGCTAACACTACTCGCTCGTGCTAGAGGCAACACAAGCTTACAACGATCATAATTCAACTTTCATTCGCACGCTAGTCGACACGCCCTGAGTGCACAATTTCGCCAATCATTGAATAGAACCTTGCTGGATGTTTTACTGTGATGTTGCGTCGTTTTTCACGAAGGCCGTCTCCCGAAAGGAGTATACATTTTTGAGATTGACGAGGCAAGCTAGTATATAACTCATACGAAGCAAGTGTATAAACGGTTATAGTGATTTTTCAAAAATGAATATAAGTAAATAAGATTTCAGTTGGTATTGTTTCGACCGTGCATGACAACGAGTTTTTCCCGCCTATCACAGTGCTTTGACCAAAAACCTAATCATTTTGCTCAAACGTGTTGCCCCAATACTACATGTGCTAAATGTACAACAGGGCGGTGCGTGGTCAGAGCTTCAAAGCCAGTCTATTTTGTGTACGGTTGTTGATATTGTAGTAATGTGGAGTTTTCTTCTTTATAAGAGCACAAAAAGAAAAATATAACAGATGGTAGCTAAGCGCAAATTACATAGGAAGATCTGAAACCAGCAATTATCTTTAATTTGAGGGTTGGTCTTCTCCGCCGGTAGATCACTGTCCGATCACTTCAAAGAATTTTGTTTGTGTGCAACTGCAGCAAAACGAAGATACTACCATTTCATTGCCAGAACCTCTATGCCCTCCACACACACAAGAAGGACACCAGATAATTGGCAATATCAGTTCAAAAACTGACATTCTTTTGCTAATTTCAGTGTAGCGTAGTGCCTTCGGATGGAGTATTTTCTTAGTTTCAGTCCAGTGTTAGCAGTGAGAAGCCGTTCGGTCTACCAGTCCAATGAGGGCATACTAGCCATTGTAGCGCTTTACTGTAGGACGAGTTAAGTGCTAAAAACTTGGTGTGCCTTGTCCTTTCCGCAGGTCGTCCATCTATTCTGTTATGGTGACGATCAACGTTGTGTCCGTCAGGCCTCCTCCTCATTTTTAGCTTCACCATCGCGAGAGTGGACAGAGGAAGGAAGCTTTCTTCACAATCAGCCCCAGCGGGATTCCACCACTCGTAACTGCTGCAATTTGCATTCAGTGGCTGGGCATGCTAACCACATCCTTAGTTTCACAATGACTAGAGTACGCAGAAAAAGTAGAGCTTTGGTCGCTATCACTACCACGAACTCATGTCAATGCAGATATAAGTACGTGCAGGGGCTGGGTATGCTAACTTCTCTGCTACCACCTGCTTCCACCACCTTAGATTTTCTAGGCATACCTGCTTCTTGTTTTCATCGCAGACGCATGCAGGATAAACGTGGATAACTAAAAAATCTCAGTGCCCTTCCACTCTGTGAAGAAACATGACCTGCAAAGCTGTGTATGTAGGCCCCTTAATGGCGTACTGCACCTCCACCGTATGTCAGCCCCGCATTGCACTGTATTCGGGATCGGCCCACGTATGGTGTTAAGAATGGCGAGCTGCAATGCAAGATTGCCACCCAGTTACGACTGGGGAAAGCAACATCTCGGGAGCATCGCCGCGAACTTCTAGCCACAGCGTGACTAAAACGACTTTGTGTCGGGGAACAAGACGCGCATCCCCCACTCTCCGTCGCTTCAGCTAGGATGCGTTCGATGAAGCGGGCTTTGTGCTGAAACCGCCGCCATCCTCTAGCCTCATCGCCGTTGGGACGGAATGAGTTCGGCGGGCGAACTATTGTGCCCAAACTCCCCAGCGCGGACCTGATCTGCTACGCGTGCGCGAGCTGCCGCGGGAAGGCCGTTTTTTGTTGCTTCCCACGCGCCGACCGGGACGCAGGACAACGAGCTACTCAGAATGGCTCCGAGCTACTCGGAACGACTCCCCTCTGACGTCGGTTCCGGACATTCGCACGTGGGTGCCTTTGTGTGTATAAACTGTCCTGCGGGGCGGCGGCGAGTTTACAATGAGTAAACGAACGTTCGCGTCACCTTGTATCGCGGGAGGACCGAGTGTTTAAAAACTGCTGTGGTGCGAATGCTCGACACACTTTTTCTCAACCAGTCATGTTAGACTGATGCACTTTTCTCAAGCAGTCATGTTAGACTGATTTAAATACTGTAAATAAACCCATATTCCTCGTTCTCGATGAGAAGCAGTTCTTCCCTTCATCAACGTCCTCAGCGTGGATAAGTTGGACGACGGCATGGGCCAGCTACCTTCGAATTCATGCCGGACTCCAATCTTGACAACGGATCACGAGCGATGGGATTGAGCCCCCAATCCTGACAAGGGGGGTGCTTAACACCTGCTTCATCTCCGCCGCGGGTCTCCCCGGCATGGCGTTACATTCCGGATCAGCCCACGTATGGGAAGCGCTAAACGCATGCTTCACCACCATTGCGGGTCGGGCCGGTTTTACGCTATCTTCGGGATTTGGCTCTACACGCGGACGCGATAGTGGGCACAGTAGCCCTTAAGAGGAAGCTTTAGCTGCGGTGGTCCTATCTAAATAAATGTAAAAGGAGAATTCGTTTTTCTCGACAGCCACTGCATATAATTTGACAAGGTTTGTTGCATTTAAAACAAAAACTTAAAATGTAGTGTCTATTGGTTTCGAATTCTTGATTTAGGTCATCATTTGTTTATTCAATATTGTCAATAATCGCAAATTTTAAGAAAACGAAACGATCAAGTTCACAACTCTCTTTCGGCAATGAAAACTAATTTCAAATTATGTACATTGCATCTAACAGCACATCTAAAGCAGACAAAATTGATATATTACGCATGAATCTTATAAAATTTAGTAATATGGAAATACAGCTTTTCCACAACCCTTGTTCACAACGTAACGACTTCACGTAAGATATAAATCGGCATATTGGATTTGTCCGCTTTGAATTGTCTAATGGATGCTGTTTACAGAACCGCGATCTCAGTTCTTGATATGTAGTTACTAATTTGTAAACTTCGTGCTTGTGTGCTTTTCGCACTTTCGAATTTTTGAATATATTTTGCCTAAATTCAGGCCCTAAATAGAATTTCCGCTTCCGATAGTCACTAGAATTCACCTTTCTCTCCCGAATCCAACAAATTTCATTAAAATCTGTCCAGGGGTTATCTAAGAAAAGCGTTTTGGCGTTTTACATCTATTTGAATAGGCTGAGTAGGAGCTTCCTCTTAACCGACTTCGCTGTAAAAAAGAATAAAAGAATAAAAAAAAAACGCTGCAGCCTTCAATATCGCCGCCTCAGATTTCGTCATGATGGCACCGTCACTATCGGCACGGCTCCGTGAGCAGCTACCAAGCTGTTCACTTTCGTTATCTTCCTTCCCTTGACGGTCGCGCATTGTCTTGATGCCAGCGACGCGCTTAATCGGCACCATCATTCCGTCCTCCATCACTTCTGCGACCAAGCAAGCTTTCGGCGGCACACGTACACTGCCGCATTGACACCAAAACCTTAAACTGCTTGCCTTCGAGAAAACAGCCTGAATAAAAATGGAACGCGACTATAAGGCCACGGGGAACATGTTCGCGGGGCCATACTCTTGATGACAGCATCCCAAAAGGCTAGATGTGGTCAGGTTGATTTTACAGGTTTGGAAGGAATGACTGACGGTCTAGTTGCTTCATTATCACATAAAGAACAGCGCTTGAAGTTGTTAGCGCAGTTTGTGTGTGGGTTCCTCCTTTGTGTCCCGTCGTGAACTGCTGTTCTTTCTGTGGCTTTACATATGTTCCTTTTCTGCGTCAGTTACGCCTTCCAAGAGTGTTTACTTGGAAAAGTTTTCTTCGCATGGCTCTTACAGAAGCATGTTTAGTCGAACGTTTTTCGCTTGGCTGCATAATCTCGAGGACGGGCTCCAAATTGCTCATTTTCTTTAGCCACGTAAGAACCATTACTGAAAATTTAATTAACGTAGCTTTGTTAATTACGCAAACAACTTCTCAACTTACATCTCATCTAGAGATTACCAATCTGAACACTCGAATGATAAAATGATGTTAACATTGTTTGTATCCTTTCAATAGTTTTGTTTCGTGCAGTTAAAAGCAGCCGGCATATTGATGGTGCTGTAGACTTCTTATAAAGTAAGTGTGAAAGCTTGGACAGGTTATCTTGGCACAAATCAACTTCATGAGCTTAAGCACATGTGCCCAACCTTGCACGACTGCCTTTACAACCGATTCTCATACATTATACAAGAAGCACCTCAGCGCTACGGTACATCCCACAAGGTGTGCGAGAACATTGTGCGCGCTCCCGATTAGGCTTCTGAGTGTTGGTGGCATCAGGCTCTGTTTTCTGGCATCATAATGAATAAAAATAGCTGCCTGGAGGAAAGCATTCGGTACATTTTCAGTACTTTGTAACATATGGATCAGCACGGATATGTACGTTAGAACGAAAAGTACTGAAATATTAACATGAGGATTTCGCTGGATGTATTTTAGCTGTCTAATGATAAGATCTAAAGAAAAAATACTATGATTTTGTGACAATTAATGCTGACATGAAATATGAGCTCCAACACAGTACCCGTGGTGAAACTGGCCCCGGAACTACTCAGCTACATTGAACCACGATACGCTGGTTTGATAAATACCAGTAATTGGAAAGTGGTTCGCGCTTGAATTTCCTGTATGTCGGCACCGCTGTGGAGTGTTGGAGGCCCTTCTTAAACCACAAGCACTATTTTTCAGCTAATATTGAAAGCAACTGCATTCTTTTTTTTTCTTGGGGGGGGGGGGGGGGCTTTCTTTAGCGTCTAACCACAGTTCCAAAGTTATCAGTTAGCTCAAGATGCGCCTGCATGTGTTTCTAATATCCAGTATGTTGTCACGGATTCAATAGCGAAAGAGCATTATCTTATCAGATTGCACGCGTGAAGCGAATACTGGCGTACATTCTCGATCACATTTGAGGACCCGAGATTGCGCTGCAATGTACGAGCATTTCAATCTGACGAACTGACGCCTTGATCCGTAGATCGGAATCAGAGGAAGCACTTTGCGCGCAGCCATCGTTGCGCTTTTAGCGTTTTTTTTTTCCAGCGCAAACTCACCTTATAATGAGTTATATTCGTGACTCACTCTTTTGGAAGTGTTTTGTTCTTGACATCCCTACAATGTGAGAGTATAGAGGGGCTCCATCTTCATTGAGTGAATACTGGGAAACGGACTAGGCCTTTTCTTGCGTCTGCGTTTACACATTTACGGCACCAATTTTTTTTTATAACCTAATTTGGATAATAAAGTTTTTCATCCATCATCCATCCAAATTTGGAGGCTGTAAAGCACAGCAACCTTTTATTAACAGGAGGTTTTAATAACACAGAAAATTTAAATGCTTATTAGTGGGCTTTCACCTCATGGTAAGGAATTTCAATAAAGATATCCTTATGATAAATGAAAGCCGATCTCTTGACAACGTTTAATCTGAGTTCCTCTTTGCAAGCTGATACAGACTTGCAGATGGTTCGTATCGGGGGCCCTCGACATATGTCTAACCGTCAAACAAAGAGTTATTCCGAATGTTTCATTTCAGGAAGGCGTGTTATCCTCCTGTCTTTCATTCCCGTTCGCAGACACGCATAAGACGAAAGTGCTGCATGAAGAGCGTCGTTAGTCCAAACCAACGAGCTACCGTAACTCACCTCGCTTATATCGCTGTCATTTAGGCTTATATAAGAAATATATATATATTTTAAATCGACGCATCACGAATCCAAAAAGAGCTGTCCGTGACCAGCCCAGCTAGGTTTCTTTCATTTCGTACTTCGTAGTAGCGGCTAATAGTAGCTCACGAAGCAGAGCACTGAGTGTGGATATGGCAGAGAAGGTGTTCTATATACTGTCTCGTCACCCACCGAAAATTGCCCGCCGTGCTACTGGCCATTCCTAGAAAATTGTATATGTGACGCCCAGCCATTTGCAACACTGCAACTTTGTTTTGCGATTGGAGAGTCTAGGTGAGAGAAAGGATGGTTATGGAGATAAAGACACGCTATTTTCTGCAGTAACTTAGGAATGCATGAATGAATGCCTTCATTTATTGAGAAAAAAGAAGAGCAAGCATCAGTGGAAGCACGTCTCAGCAGATTGGGAAAGAAGCGGGGGACAAAGAGGAAAAGCTAGAGCCCGGGTGGCAGGCGAAGTCGCAGTTTAGGGGCGAGAGAATATAAGCAAGAGTTGGTGAAACCGGTTGAATTGCAGTGTATATAGATGTGTGATGTGGCGAGTAAATGATTGGAGTCACCGCCCAGCATCCGTCCTTTGCGGTAGTATAAGCACCCGCCGTTCTTGGTTACAAACGTTTACTGAAAACCAATATTCGCAATTAATTATTCGTCAGGCATACCTCGCCCCGATTTCTTAGTGGCAGGGTCAGTGGATTTCAACTACGCTGTCGCGACAAGTTACGACCATAACGTGACGCTTGCGGTTACGGTTGCCATACTCGTGACTCTTACTATTGCGCGAATACTATAATCATGGGTTTACTGCACAAGTTAGTGAACAGACATTTTATAACCGCGTTTCTCACCTTACATACGCTCAACGCAAGCACCATTGCAGCATGTTACGGTGCGCGCCCCTTCAAGACAGAGACGAAAACAAAAGAACGCGTTAGAAGGCAGGGTACCGACTTGGGCCCCGTGCCAAACATATCCAAGCCAACAATATTTATTTTATTTCAGTACCCTAAAGGCCCAATGCGGGCGTTACATAGGGGGGGGGGGATTCATCAAACAAAACTTAACAATATACGACACAGAATATAAACGGCTGAAGACAGGAATAAACAAGTTAATAAGCCAGGTACAAGTTAATAGGGGGAAAAATGGCTAGGAACAGGTACTGAAAAAATGCACATGTAGCAAATCCCACAAAACAAAACAAAAATCGCACCTTCAGAAGTTACAAGACATGTCATCTAACATTCCACGGAACGTTACGGCTCACACGCACACACTGAAAAAAAACGAAAAAAAAAACCGCACATCATTCTACAGTGGAATTTTCTAAGTAAGACCAAAGAGCTGTTTGAAATGATGTTCCAGCGATAGCCGCAATGCTAGAAGGAAGCGAGTTCCACTCTTCAATAGCCAGGACCAAAGGTGAGTATTTGTATCGTTCTGTCCGAGCGAAAATGGGTTTAGTCTTCTTCATGTGATCTACACGAGCCGATGTGTGCGGCACCGGGAGAAGACGTGAACTTGCGAATGGTGTGTTTCTGTGGTAGAGAGCATGGAAAAAAGATAAACGGCTGAGTTTTCTGCGCATGACCAGAGGCGGGAGATGGAGCGATATTTTCAGTGCTGTTACACTTTGATACCGAGAGTAACCGAAAAGGATGAATCGAGCAGCCTTGTTTTGGATAGATTCCAACATATTAACAAGATAGGTATAATGAGAGTTTCAGATCACGGACGCGTATTCTATCACAGGCCTGATTAGCATGTTGAATGCGTGTAGTTTTGTGTCCAGGTTGGCTTGGTGTAGTCGGCGTTTCAGAAGACCAAGTTTTTTTAAGTCTTTGGTAGTAATCAGTTCAATGGGACGTTCACATTAAACAGATGTGCACAAAAGCATATAGACAGCTGGGATACCTTCGCAGGAAACTTGCACTGGCACCTTCCAAAGTTAGACTAGCAAGTTATAAGGCCCTTGTAAGGCCAATCCTTGAATACGGCAGTATTATCTGGAATCCGCACCAAATCTACCTTCTTAATCAACTGGAGGGAATTCGAAATAAAGCTCTCCGGTTTGTGTATTCGCAGTATTCACGTGACGTCATCATAACCGCACTACGCAACCGGGCAAACATTCAAACATTGGCAAATCGCCTACGCGTTGCTGCCTTAAAGTTTCTCTACCTTCTTTATGATGACAGCATTAATATAAGCAAACACGAGTACCTAAAACCACCATACCAGCGCTCAGCCAGAACAAACCACGACAAGGGTATCAGGCCATATACCTCCCGCTGTAATACATTCAAGTATTCCTTCTTTCCGTCAGTCATATAATTATGGAAAAAACTGCCACACGACATTATGTCCTCGGAATCTGTCATCACATTTTCTGTCAAGATTGAAAGTTTTTTTGATCAGCAGGTTGCGCCGCTGTAGAAAAAAAAAGAAGTGCTGCGCACGGAGTGTATGTTTCATGTGTATGCTGATCGCAATTTTTTTAGTGTATGCTTTTACTGTGTATGCCGCTTGCAGTTCTTATTCCGAAATCAGTGTATAACGCGTACCCTTTCCTGTTAGTCTGTACTGTTTTAGGATTTTCTTTTCTTTCATTTCTTATTTTCGGATCTTTTTTTTTATTGTTGGCAATCTGAACTTCTCGTTGTTTTTTTTTTGTTCCCACTCCTGTAAGAGCCTGTCAAGGCTTACAGTGTTAATGAAATAAATAAAAATAAAAATATGAGTGCTCCAGGATAAATACGAGCTAAAATTTACACCGAGGTATTTTACCGACGCTGAAGTTTCAATGATAGTATTATTAACTGTGTAGACATTAGGAATCGTCTTAGCAGCGGAAGTAAACTTGAGATGTTTAGTTGTGTCTGCGTTAATTACCATCTTCCCTGCTGCACCAATGAGTTAGTTCATCAAGATCAGTCTGGAGAGCAATTATGTTAACAATCCTGCCGTCGTTTCTATGCAAAGAGGTTATGTATTTAAACTTCTGGAGTTACAGTCCAATTCGCCACCTACGGGAGCGCGTGAAGCCACCGGCGGCCATATTGTTAGAGGAAAAGGAGCACGGCTACAGTACGTGGCTGCGGTATACGTGCGACGCAACTGTGCTTGCGGTTCTGCGATGAAAAATAAAATCAGGCCCCTTTAGGAAACATATCAGTCCGGCACTGTGTGTCGCTGTTGTAAAAAAAAAATGTCATGGTGGCGGGTGCCTTGTATTCTGTGTACTATATGTTGCGAGAACTGAAAAACAGTAGTTTCCTGTTTTCTTCATTCAGTAACCTGCCGCATGCATCGGCACTGTGATGCCATTTCGTCAATACTTGGTGCCGGGCCGTATTGAGAAAACATGACCTCGAAATATAGTATCCTTATGCCATTTCTGAAAAAAATCACCATTTGTGTAAATGAGCGTTTTTGCTTTAAACCTAGAAAACAAGAAACATATTTTACGGTAGGTCTCATTTTTTTCCAGCGTTTCAGTTCTAGCTGAAAAGAGTTGGTGAAAGCAAATTTACAATAAAGCTAAGGTGACCCAGAATCTGCAGGAAGACGCAAGCCTACATGCGCTCCAATGAGGGTAACCTGCCAAAGTTAAGGTCACGCGTCACTGGCGGCTCAAGCAATCTTTACTTTTTTTTTTTCGTTTCTGCATGCGTTCTTCCTGCGTCTGCGGCAAAAACGAGAAGTGGGAAGGCAGATACACGGAAATTGGTGGAGGCAGGTGGTAGCGTAATGGCTAGAGTGCCCATCTCCCAAATGCAAGATGCTGCATTTGGGAGATGGGCTCGAATCCCGGTGGTTTGTTTGGGAAGACAGCTTTCTGTGCTCTCTGGTGACTGTGACGCTCAGAATTAGGCGGCAGCCTGACGACAACGGTCGCCTTCAACGTAACAGAATAAGCGGGCGTGGAAGGTCACACTTAAAGCCGAAAGTACATTCAGAGGAAATACGCTATGCTCTTGTCGACAAAAAAAAAAAAGTGATGAGTAACGAGCGGTGTTGTTGAGTGAAGCTGTAGACCGATAATGTCACCATAGACAGGACCACGCTCCAATCCCGGTGCTCAGCGGAAATATACGTCGACAGCATGTCAACTAGCGTGTAATTGATACTTCATTAAGGTCGTTGCGTGTTTGTGTTGTGTCTAGCAGGAGCGAGTAGTATAGGAGATGACATTGGAGAGAAGGCGGTGAGCGAAGTCCGCGAAAAGTAATTGAGGATAGCCATATTGAACGTTGACATCGTGTTGAAGAAAGCCTGCGACTTCAGTTTCTCAGCCGACAGATAGGCTTGAGTGGTAGCATACCGCTGGGCGTATTTGGTAACCACAGCGATAGACGCACACGTTGCGGAAGTAAACAGAGGAAAAAGACGTAGTGAGTTGGCCGCGCTTTTCGAGCTATGGTATAGTTTTGAAAAATGAATGTGGCGAAGTATGACGCACCAAATAGTATATGCTAACCCAAATGAATCAGCGTGGTCATACTTGCGCGACATGCCATCGTGGCCTGCCACCAGGACACCATGAAGTTGCAGCGATGACAGTTTTCATTGGGTACTTGACAATAAAACGAGCACATCAGAGACGTCCGAGGGATGTTTCTACGGTATAAGAGCACATCGCTTCCCCCCCCCCCCCCCCCCCCGCCCCGCCCGAGTAACTAAATCACGAATATAAGCTTACGAATAGGGGCATCATAAGATCGAGCACAAGGTAGGGCGCTTGTTGATCTTGTTCAGGATGGCGTGAGCGTTTCACTCAGCGTTTATTTCTGAGAAAATGAGTTCAAGTTACGTTTATTTGCATCACAATGGCGCGCGTAATCAGGCAAACATTGACAGCATTTCATTAGAGGGTGCCTGACTACTCTGTGGAGATTACGTTTAACAATGACAACAAACACGGAAAGCTTTGCTTACATGGATTCGCACATACGTGGGATCCACATAATTTTGTGACTATCAATTTAGATGCTTCAGAATGGCGCTCATTAACGCAATATTTCCATCCACAGTGAGCAAAAGCGGCTGTCGTAACAACAGTAGAACTGATTTAAATGGCATTAATCCCATGGACATTATATCTTCGCACAACTCTTGAATACAATTAAGCGTCAGGAGTTGTGCGCGAGGTCTTTGAGTATGTGGATAGTCTTTATGGCGTTCGATAGCTTCTACTCTACATTGCGGCTATATAATAAAGGCGGGACGGCAACATGGTAAAGAATATGGAGAACATGCAAATCCCACATATATTACTGCACAATAACTTTAAATAGCGTTCTTGCTTCACGCACGTGGATAACCGCCATAGGAGACTACTTTGGAAACTAACTGCAAGTACTGTATATGTCGTACCCAAGGTTGTACCTGGCCTGGTGGCCAGTAAATGTGACGTAATATTGCGAGCAGCTTCGGCCATAGCATGCTAACGGACGACGACACAGACTGAAGTGACTAGCGCAAGGGTGGACAGGGGACACTAAAGAGGCTACAAGGACAAACGCCCAGTTGGAAGTTTGCGCGTATCCTTGTCGTCACTAGCCCGGTCTCTCACACCTTGCGGTGACACAGAGACAGTTTGCTCAACTCTTGTGTCGTGACTTTTGTGTCAAGGTGAAAAACCAACATATCCATGTATATGTCTTAACACTTAAGCACATCTAGATTTGCAGCTGCGGCGATAGCCCATGAGTGCGCATTGTAAAGTCGCTAGTGAAATAATTGTGTGCACCTTAACGAATTCGATAGGGGAAAATCAAAATCCGTCCACGACGGCGTCTCTAGTAGGCGCTGTGTGATGTTCGGACGTTAGCAATGTGTGCCGGCTGAAGAAAGGCTGCCCCGAAGTACTTCTGACGGTTAGGCTAGCTTCTTTATTCCGTAGAAGGGGAAAAAAAAGAAAAAGAAAAGGAAAACCACAAGAAGAAAAAAAAAGAACCGCATCAAAAGCCCAGAATCAACCATTGCTCGTCGCGACTAAACGCTCTTAGGATGACGAGCATTTCCAGGCGATGAGCGGCTACGCTTTATCAAGAACACTGATAACGCCGGCGGGACAAGCATTGAGGCGAAGTTCAATGCGCAGGGATAGCTTTTAATTATTTTATTTTTGTTTTGTTGACGTCATCACGCGTAACCGCGGGAAGTTTGAAAAGTTTAAGGTCAGTACGCCACGTGGTGGCACTCACGCGAACTATAAACCTTGTGTCCAGAAAAGCTGGATACGTTTGACCGTCAAAACCGCAATCGACCACTTCGCAAGTAACTTTGGAAGTGGGAGTACGCCTCGTGCAGAACGTGTACGTTTGTCATGGAAGGGGTTGCCAGGGCTACTACAGCGGTGAAATATTTATCGAGGTTTCTTCATGCGCTACCTTTACCCTTATCCGGGAGACAATGGATCTTCCTTACTGGGCGCACTGCGAATGTTGCTTGTTACGCCATTGGTGTTACTGCAGTGGTTGCTTTCTTCTGCCTACTGAAGGTCAGAAGAAAATTAATCATTCTTCATAGGAAGGTTACCGCAGAGCTAATCTTTCCGGTTTTCAGCAGTTACTGTGGTGTACTCTTCTCCGCACTGGGGTTACTGCAAAGGTTACTTTTCTGCCCTGTTTGGCAGTTGTCTTTGATTCCGAGGCATCCCTTGAGCGTATACGAAAGGCAATGCGCCGTGGGCCAAATGAACATCCGGGCTGAGAGATTCGACAGGCCTATAATCGCAGCCATCACGAAAGACATGACACATTCTTTAAATGGCTTCCGGGGCGCTGAAGTATCAGCGGGAATGACCATGCCCTTCCACGCCACGTCCCAATCTGCACATGAAAGCGGTAAGTGTGTTTTCATTCCGCTTTCGAGAACTGACGTTGCGGCTACGCTGCGATCGGAGTCCCGCGAACGTATGTTACTCGTGCGGGACTCGAATGTTTTCCCCAGGTGTAGTGTGCGTTCGTTGTTACCGGATATACAGATACATCTACCGTAACCAAATCATGCTGTACCGTTTGTGAATAGGCGTCGAATTTACAAACTCTTATGTCTTCTTTTTTTTAGAATGGCCTACAGCCCAACGTGCGACACATGCCGCAGTGATGAGACACTCGCGCACTTTATCTTTGTCGGCCCGCTGCCGACAAAGATAGTGCCAACAGGCAAGTAATGTGCGTAGTCCTGGAACAATTGAACAATCGCCAACTATCAGGACGAAAAATTCTAGCACAGTGTTCCCAAATTTACTTCGCACAGAAGGCTTTATTCGCTTATAAGGTTCCTGTGGTCTACGGGCCGGCATGATAGACATTAAGATCAACCACCCGCTACCGCTTTATAGTACCAGAACTTAGAGCGCAGAAAGAGACGATACGCAAAAAAGAGGACACCTCTAAGTTCCGACACTGTAATGCAGTACAAATTGCACACCTATCCAACCTACTGCGTTCTATACCGTACGCGGTTTGTTTGCTCTCTGCTCCTTTTCTGTCTTTCTTTCTCTCACCCTTTCTCCTTTCTTTCTCTTCTTTATGCGTGGGGTAGCCAACGCACAATAACCTACCTACCTTTACCCTTTCGTTTCTCTCTGTCTCTTCCTCTCTCTCTCTTTCTGCCCTATTTGGGCTATTGAAAAGGTGACCTTTCTCCCTTCTGCGGATGTTACTTTGCTGTTTCTTTATAGACAATAAGAAATACGAAATTTAATTACTCTTGTTTATTGTTTGACAAATTTGATTCCCTGGGAGCCCGTGAGAGTGCTATACCGAGAATTTGTTTTTCTTTTTTTATCGGCACCGCCAATTATAGGAGGAAAGCATTATGTGGTAAATCTTTGGATAGGGCTGGTGATCCGCAAATCAGTAACAGTTGAGGAGCTACACATTATGTCATTGAGCTTATGTTAGCCGCAACATTTCCAGCAGGTGTGCAAAAAAAAGGGCACCGTAAGGGTTCTGTATGGTCTCCTGACATCCAGAGCAAAGCTCTTCGAAATGTTCACAACAATGTTGAAGGCGATATTAAACTTGCTCTCTCAGTCGGAGCTCTGCTCCGCAAACGGTGCTGTAGAAAAATAAACCCTGTCAACGACGAGTAATGGCGGCCTTTGATGGAAGCAAGCAAGCCCCACTTCCATCTCTTGCTTGGGGTGGTGGAAATTACCTATGTCTTTAAGATATAGGTTGTCTGATATAGTTGATAGTTGGAACAGCGGTAGATTCCTAAGATTAAATTAATGCGAACGCATTATGTGCCCCCATTACGCGAAAATACGGCGACATCGGCGTCGTACCGAGCGTTGGTACCAAAAATGGCCCATGGTGGAAAAGAGCAAAATACGTCAAAAAGCTCAGATTGGCGTCAAATCTGTTGGGGGGGGGGGGGGGGGAGTTCCTGTAAACAATGTAAACCAATGGCTTTGAAAATAAAAATATTGTGAATTTCCGCCTAGGTAGGAATCGAACCCAGACCTCCGGGGTACGAGACTCGAGGACCCTTCCCCGACACGTGGGAGCTCCACGGTTCTGGTTAACTAAAGGTGGGCCTAGCGCGTGCGTCATTCCACACGTCACGTCGAAAGGCGTGGCCTAGTGCGTTCGTCATTGGGCACGTGACGGCCCAACCAATGGGGGATCGGTGGCGCCACGTCATGAGTGTGTAAGATGAGTGCATAGAATCAAACGCATTTATGTCCAATTGAACGCGGCTGAGCGGTCCTTCGAGTTATGAACTAACTCCTCGCGGGAAAACGAGTGCGTTGAGATGTTTGGCGCGTTTCGATTTGGCCTTACCGATGCGCAGGTACAACGCAGGCGATAGCTCGGGCGGACAAGGAACGTGCGGAAACAAACATTTCACCGAAGGGACTATAATGCATTCCCACACGTAAGCAGTCTCGAGTGTCTCTGACGAATTTTTTTGCTGTGTTTACTGCCATGTCAATATAATATAATAGATTGTTTTGAAGCAATTTCATAATTGTCCTCTGGCTGTATATAGCCCGTGCCGTTCACACTAAAGTGACAGAGGTGGGTTTCCAATGATTGGAATAACTTCTGCCGAAAAATCAGAGCAATATATCAGCGATAACCATATTGGTGAGCTCGGCCGATGGTGATCGAATCTAAAATTTCCCCACGCACGGCCGTCTCCTTATTATAGTACATGTGCCACAACACTGTTCCGTTGCATATAGTCAGGGTGAAGAAATAAACGCTGCCTAATGTGCGAGTTAAAGAAATAAATGCTGCCCAATGTGTAAATTAAGAATTCAACTTTTGGGGGGGAGAGAACTTGTGCCTATAGAAAAACAAGCAATGCTGGAAGCACAGCAATCGCGGCGAGCACCTTCGTCGGTACGTCGCCAATACTGGATTGTTCAAGTCCGTTTGCTAATTATGCACATATCATTATTTAACCTACTCCAGCCACTTTGGGTCAAGGCAGCGCGATGCTTTAGTGCCGTGCCATCGCTGCAGTCTCGGAAGCCATGCAGAAGTTCAGAGACTTCGCGCGCGCGCCGCTAGATGACGCTGCGTGCACAGGGAAATGCGCGAAACGGGAGCCCGGCTATGGTACATGACTCATGCATAACGCGTTTCCGACGGTGTCAGCTTATTGTGTCTTCACATTGCTTAATTGCTGATCGCTTTAACGTCGACATTCGTCGTGAGATGGGTTCTGCCTGAAAGTTTTTTTTTTTTTATGCATCAATCATCGTACATTACCTGCGAACGTTGGAGAGTGTGTAGAACAGTGTTCGCGTCGCGCACCCAGTCTGATTAGACAAGACCCTCTCATTCTTGAATCAGCGACAACATTCGAGAAACTTGGGATAGAGTAGGCGCGTTTTGCACATAGCGATAACCCGATAACAGTGACAATTCGTTGAAGAACGGTTACCTGCAAAAAGAAAGCAAAGCAGTTCACGCTTGGCAGTGCATTCCATAGAATCGCTGGTATACTCGCGTGGATTCTAACCACTCACGTCTCTCCTGACGCGGGTGCCTCGCCATCCAATGGGGTACGACGTTCACAAACTTTCGGATACATCAAACACGTAATGCACCGAGCGACAGTTCGATAACAGGAATAATTCGGCGAAATCAGCGAGCGACAGGAAAGCGAAACGATGTACTACACATGTGTTGCGACGTACAACAACCACGAGTGAGTGCACAAGGCAACTCCTTATCACTGTATCCACTCGATACAGGAGGTGTATTTGCTTACACCATGTCTCCCTCGAGAACTTCGTCCCGGTGCAACTGATAAGCTGTAACTTTTAAGAGACGCTTCTCTCGATACCTTCCGCCTATCCTATAACGTCATTATCTTTTGGCTTCTCTTTTACTTACAAGCAGGCTAAAATGCGGCTGACATGCTTATAAGCCGAAAAGCAAGCGTCTTTTTCCGTTCGGTGCCGACATACACTCTGCATTGCTGGCACTCCATCAACTAGCTTTTTCTTTTTCTATCGGAAACAGTAAAGCAATTAGCATTTCATTAAAAATCCAGGCATATAAGCAAACGGATACGACGTGTTCTAATGTGATGAAATAATGAATTTTCTTCTTATTTCTTTCTTTCTTTTGTCTCTTACATATTTAGATCACTCTTCGACTGGTTGGACCTGGGCCCACTCAACGAGCTTGCGCAACGTTCGTCTGTCAGTGAACAGCGCTACAAAGTGTGTCCGCGAAAGAACGCGAACAAAAGCAAAAGCGAGTGGACAGTGAAACAAAAGCAAAAAAAAAAAGAAAAGAAGAGGGTGAGAAGAGCGCTTTGTTATTTACCTAGGAAAGACAGAGTACGGGAGAAAATAAAACAAAGCGAAAAAAGAAACGACACCAAACGTAGCGCGCTGCGCACAGCATCAAATAAACAGCGTCCGAAGCTAGACACGTAGGAGTGGAAGAGCCTTGTGACGGCGCTACTGTCGTGGGATAGAGGTAGTAGTAGTAGCAGTAGTAGTAGTAGTAATAGTTAGAACTGCTACTAGTTGTGATGCAAGCCGAAATGTGAGGTACAACGGGCAGGATAACTTAAGAGGATAAAAAAGACAGGGGGGGGGGGGGCTGGAGGGGGGTGTGCCGCGCAACACAGACACCGGCTATCCTCCTCTCCTACCCTCTTCACCTCTGTACACACGCGCACGCACACACGGGCGCATAGAGAGTGAGGGACAGCGTCACCGCTGTGTTGCAGGAGTTTCGTTTTTCCTTCTTGCCGAGCGACCCCCGGTCCGAAACGTTTTCCTCCTCTCCACACGTTTGCCGCCGTAGGTGGTGGGGGAGTCAGTGCGCATACAAAAAGAAATGCCAATGCGAAAAAAGAAAAAGCAAGCATGGAAAACCAAGAGTACGCGAGAAGAGGGCGAGGAGGTGGGCGGGTGGTTCCTCCTCGCCCCCCGCGAGAGACGCGCGCGCTCGCGAGCGCGCGCGCAAACGCGGGCGCACGAGGACCCTCCTCTCCCGCGCCGATGCCGCGCCGACCGAGCGTTCGTCGCAGACGAGCCACAGCCGGGCACATGGCTACGTCGCCGGCTTTGGTGGGCGCGCGGCCGCGATGATCCCTGGCGCGCCCGGCGCAGCTCGGCCTCCTCCGGATACCACCGCTACGAGTCGTCGCCGCCTCCTCCTTCTCCTCCTCGCCGCCAGCGGCCGTTGGCGGCGCCGCCGCTACGACTACGACTGCTGCCTCGGCGCCTCGACGCGCCCCCTCGTCGCGGACCGTTATCCGACGCGCGGGTCGACCAAGTGCCCCACGGCCACCGGACTGGAAGACGCTGCCGTCGCCGCAGGTCGTCCACGAAACGCCTGAGACGATTTAGGGAGCCTGTTACCTACTCCCGTTATTTTTTTGGCTCCCTACTTACTCCCCACCCGGTGTGTTGTTTCCTCTTCCCCGCTGCGCATCTGTCGGTGTTCTCTTCCCTTGCGTGGCATTCGGCGCCTCGCCGAAGGAGCAAGCCCTCCCGCCTGCCTTGTTGTCCCAAACGGGAAAGAAGAACGCACTCGGGCATCGAGCCAAGCAGGTGCCTCTCGCTCCCGAAGTGTTCTTTCCGGAAGAAAACCCCTCCTAAACGCCCTGCGCACCTAATTAATTCGTCGTTCCCTTCTGTTGCGCCGGCTCCGACTGCAGACGTCGTTCCTCTCGAAGGAACCAGCGCGGAAGTGCAGCTTCGCCAAGAACCCAAGGCTTAGTGACCGTTTCCCCTGTCCCATCGGGCACCGAACCAGTGGTCCGGCGACGCGTTTTGATTTCTGCTCGCTTCGGCAAAAATTTGCTCGTTTGTCACCCACCCGCTTTTTCTTTGTTTCCGAGTGTGTGTTTTGTTGCAACACCCGCGACCCTATCTGGTGCTCTTCTGACTGTGTTCTATACACAAGTTCGGGCTAACTGCGACCGCCTTCTTCGCGAGACCCAGAAACGACTACCTTCTGTGCTGCTCTTCAAGTTCCCAGCGTGTGCTTTGTTTGTTGTGTTTTGTTGCGCGTTTTAAAAACACACGCATCCCCTCGGATATTTTATCGTGTTCCGGTGCCGTCCCAGAGGATTTGGAGCTCTCCCACTGCAATAACGAAATAGAGCGAGCCGCTATCATTTGTTCAAAGATTTGCACGCCATCGCCGGCCATCGTGCAGACGTCTTCTTTCCTGTATTTCTTCTGTTTTGTTCGCACGTGAACGAAAAACACGTTCAAAGGAGGGCTCTTGCTTGTTCATCTGGATTTCTCGCGTTGCTGTCCGGCCCCCAGCACTTCAGTTCCAGTGCGTAACTTTCTTTCCATCCGAGCGTTTAAATCACGATACGATTAACAAACAACGTCTGCAAGATCCCGACATTCGTTTACGAGCACGTGACCGCAAACTAGCCTCGCTCTCTCTTCCTTAATCTTAACGCGAAAGGCGTACTTCTGGAACGGTTGCAGGCCGAAAGAACGTAACGGCGTACAACCGTACGACTCGTGCACCGCGAACGGCGGCTTCCGTGGGAAAGAACCGTGAATCGACGACATCCTGCGCACTGCCGCGTTCTTCGAACTGTGCGACACCGGTGACATTGTGATATCGGGCGGCACCGATGAAGAGGAAGAAAGCACGTTAGAGGAACCACGACGCTTGCGAGAGGGCGGGACTGACGGACGAGTGCAGTGCGGCTGACCCCCTCTCGGACAGGACATCGACGACGAGGACGACGTGCTTCTCCACCTACCCATCGGTGACAACCACTTTCCGCGGCACCGAAGGATGCAGTGAGGCGGTGAGTCTCGGCCCCTTCGTGGTATCAACCTGCACCCTGCGACACCGCATAGCTCTCGCCCTGGTAACTAGTTAGTTAGTAGCTAGTTCCGTGGAATCGAAAACGGAGGTGGTCCGGGGGACTCGCGGAGGCAAAGTCTGAGCCATCCATAATCGGCTGCCCCAACTTCTTACTAGGCACAAATCGAGTTGTCGAAAGAGTGCTGCCTGGTCAACTCGGGTGAACAAGTATGATAGCGTTCCGGAAACAACGTAAAACAAACCTGCAGTAACCAATGAGTGTGGCGATACGGGCTTGTTGGTGTTTCATCCATGACACGAGAGAGGTGGTAGCACAGACAAGGCACAAGCACGCGAGAAGGCGCACATAGAATACGTGGGCGCCGCGTGTGTGTATTCTACATGTGCCTCCTTGCGCCTTGTCTGCGCTATACGACTCACTTGTCCCAAAGTAAGCAGCGTATTTCATCCGGAGGACGTATCTCAAACATATTGTCCCATGTAGTGAACAGTTCGACAAGAAATTTTCTGGGCAGGTAATGCAGTAGAGAAGGATTTTCACTCACTGACCGAGTGCTAGATGGAAAAACGTTGAGACATTTTGGAGCTCCTACTATTTATGTCGTCATGCAAAAGTTATCGTGTTTCGGTAAATCAACGCATTTCGTTAGTAAAATATAATTTCATGCACTCTTTACAGAATATGGATGAAATTAAATAAACAGTACGTGGGAGCGGTTGAAAACCGGTTTTAAGGATTGATTTTAAGACTAACTTTCCACAATGAGTTCAGTATAATGACTCTTAGGTCGTAGCGTTCTTTTCCGACGAGTGTTATCCGGACCCGAACTAACTATACAGTCCAGCCCGTATCGAACTTTGCTCGTTCTAAATAACTCATGACTGCGTAATTAAGCATATTATTGCAGGTATGTCAAATAAGATTTAATACTAGCAGGTGCCTCCTTGAAGACGACTGACCAATCTTCTTAGTTACTGTCGTTGGCTTACCTGGTTTGCACTGTTGGAGGAGCGACTTGCCCGTCAGACAGTGGTCCTAGGTTCGACTGACGGACCAGTATGCGTTCATCTTCAATGATGGGGCTTATTTCTGATGAAGGCGTACCCATCTTTATCGCAGCATTTTGCTGGCTTCGAAGAAACACGGATAAGTTTCCTATTCGAGAACGGCTTCGCCACTCTTACCAGCGGATGACGTAGATTGAGGGATGGCCCTGCGTGAGTTGGTGCAATTCGTGAAACAACATGGTTCGTAGTATACTAAACAAAAAAAATGGTAAGCTTAATGCTTCTCGGTAAAGTTCGTACACGTAGGCTACGCAAGCATGTTTAACAGACTGCGCGCAAACGAATTTCCGAGAAACCGGCCTATAGGTACAGCTTGATGACTTTCATGTACTGGCCCACTTTGGTGAGATCGACGGAAAGAGCTAAAGAAATCAAACTGAGCGGCAAATTTTAGCATGTTTAAATCAAAGCTGGACGTATAATTGCAATTACAAGCACGACGTGCATGGTGTCGGTATCCCGTCAGAGCCGAGTTTGTTCATAACGATCAATGTGAGTTTTTTCTGGTAAGTAAGGACAATTCTTCAAAGTCTTTAACTATATTGCTCGCACGATCTGAAGAACTAAGCTTTATGCTTACAGGGCGCACACTTGTGACCTATAAGACACTGTACACGATCATGGGGCGAAATTCCATTCCTAATCGCACGACTTCGTTGCAACTCGCGCGGCGCGAGATAGCTTCTGGTCCCCACTCCACATCGCCAACCGCAGAAATCGTCGTAAACGTCTCAATGAACAATACAGCTTCAATTCAGTTTAAAAGTACAAACTCTTCGATGTTCTAATAAATGCCGCGTTGCCTCCAGGTAATGGCATTTGTCTCAGACATTGTGTGCGTCTTCTCATTGCTTTTGACACGGTTGATTTTCCCGGAAAGCGGTCGGAGCCTGTCCGTCACAAACGCCTCGAGGATCATTCCATGCCCATGAAGATGCCACCACTCTATAAAATCGACCATATCGGGGTATGGCACCGACGTAATCGATGTTGGCATATTGTAGAATAGCCATCACGGTGAAAATATGTGCGTTATCTAGAATAATAAAGCCATTTTTATCATCATCATCTGGATCCGCTCATCTGCATAGTGGACGCTCTGAACAGGACTACAAGATGGCACATGATGAGGTCAAGTGAATGCTCCCTATTACATCGGAAATGGAAGTCCGTAGGCAAGTGTCAAATAATCTTGCGCTGGCTCTGGCATGGTTCGTGTTCAGACTAATACATTAGGGAAGTTTCATCCTGAAGGCTGCAGCGCGCTTAAGCGGTATCAAATATATTGCGAACATGTGCAAAGCCCAGTTAGAACATGTATGACGCATAGCTGTAAATATCTTTGTCGCCCGCAAAAGAATCAAAGAATAGCTTTATTCTATAACCTAATTCATGGAATAGCACTTGATAACGCTACAGCTTCGATGAGGTTGCGCAAAGCTTTGTTATCTCAGCATGGCGCACGGCTGCTTCCTGTCATATCTCACGGCACGTGGCAAAAGCCCTGAAGAGTCGAGTGTGCGTCGCAAAGAGCATAAAATCCAGCGTATGATGCGAGGTTCTTCCTCCTTTTTCTTCTTTTTCCGTTCATTCTTCGTTTTCAGGATCGTCAAACTTTCTTGTGTAACTATAAGTTTCGGGTAAAAAAGCGTTTTTAAAGGTATGGGTATTTGCTGGTTTCGTATGACCAGAAAATAGCTGTTATCTGGTCATCCCATGAGAATGTTTTCTTTTCTTTTTCTATGCGCTATCTTAAAACCAGGCGTGCGATGACCGTCGTTTTATGTTAGCTCCTGAGCTTATATGTGCTCAAATGTCCGTTCGGAAAGCACGAATTCGTGTAGCGACTTAAGTGCTTGCTGTTCGACTTTCTGCGTGGCATTACCGCGCGCACGTTTCTAGCGAAACACTTTAGTTTGATTATAGCACCGTTAGGCCCAACGATGGACGTTGGAAGCTTGATGATTTGAATTGAAACCAGTAACATCTACCGAGGTGCCGCGATCTTAACCATCATTTGTGGAACCTATCACATATTTTCTCAGAACAGGCGGGGTCCAGGCCCACCCCACCAAATCGCAGGGCACGGAATCAAGTTATTGGAATGAATGAACCGAGTTATAGTCACTGCCGAATTATAGCACGTTGGTTCCAGTAAACGCATAATTTGAAAACAGCACCTTTTTTGAGAAACTTCCTGCCGCCGTATCACTGGTGTAAGCGAGCTAGTCGCAGGTAAGCGCGAGGACGTGTAATATCCCATTTTATCTTGTTGAACATTTGGTAGAATAGGTGACAACATTGTGTTATCTCGTATCTAAATCTATGCCCCTATGAGGATATATATATACACGCGTATACGTCCTAAAGCAGGGTGGCGATTTTCATGCCGCGGTCGCCTGTATGTCGTTCGGAATTAACCGAGCCGATTTGTAGGCGACGCTGATGCGAAAATTGAGAGCAGGGCAAATTAGAAAACATGTTCGTGCCACTCGAATGTGGCAGTGGACGTTGCGAAACAAAGTAATCTCCTGCGAAGTGTGCAGATAAAACGTACTGTTATTTTTGTTAAGTCATGGACGTTGAAGATCGCTGATACGAAGCACCGATCGCTGTGTTTTGCGCACCGGACCGACGAACGTGTGATACAGCGTTGGATAACATGAAATGAAACGGATTCGTTTAACATGTGAGCGGATATTACTTCTCATATGCGCGTTCACACCGAAACCCCATGCGTCTACCATTCTCGTTGAAGCTACATTCTCAGTGAGAACTATAATCCTGCAACCAAGTGATAGAAGTAGAAAATGGTTACTTGCGTCGGCCACTCTGTGTACGCGTCGTAATATTCTCGAAGCTTTTACTTTATCTCCCACAAATGTACACACTGCCCAATTTGTTATGAGGAGGCGAGGAACAAAGAGTTATAGGTATAGAGAACGGCTAAAGACTTCTATACTGGTAGACTTGAATACTTGTAGGGGAGCCTTTGTCAGGCAGTTGCCTCTGTCTTTAGCACCTGCATCCCAGACAAGGTATTGTCTAAATAAAGCATTCAAACATTCAGACATGCGCAATGGCGAGACTTAAACGAATATCGAGAGGCGGTGTTGACCGCTTTGCGCATGCGCCTAACACAAATTTGGCATCGGCCGCCGTTTGTTTTGCTTTGCTGTACAGTGCGAGTCGCGCTTTGTCTGGAGTGGTCAATTAGCCGATTCGGTCTCCGTCTTTCACAGAACAAATAAAAAAAAGAAGAGGCTCGGGCCCACGCCGCAGTAGGACCACGCAAGGCCACGCCTCGTGCTCGGTCTATGACAGGTCTATAGCCCAGCAGATACCGCAAGATAGCTGCACCACACTGCGTGAATGAGCCGGCTGCGGACGCTCGCGCAGCCCAACATCCGGGCCACTCGACCATTCAGAAAAGTGTGACTCACACTGCGGGCAGTGATGATGGCCTCCGTGAACGTTGAGTCTGTTAATTCTAAGAGAGAGAGAGAGCGAGAGAAACAAGAAAAGGCGAGGGGTTTTTCCCAGACAGACAACCGGCTCGCTACCCTGCATGGGGAGAGGGATTGAACGAAAAGAGAAATTGAAAGGAAGAAAAGAAGAAACTATTCGCTCAGACATTAGTAGGCGCACGGGTTCTATAGGCGTCTTTTCATGTGCATGGATCCCAGAAAAAATCATTAGAACACGCCTAGCTTTCTGATTTGAGGATGCATGAGACCAGCACGGCGGCGAGTCGGGCCGGTGGGTAAAGTTCATGTTGAACAGATCTCGAAAGGCACCGGAACACAGAAAAAAAGACATTTACAGAAGAGCTGTCCTGTCTGCCTTTCTCTAAAATTTCGGCTGTGTTCCAGTGAGACCAAGCACCCAGGATATTTGCCCCTGTAAAGGGCCGGCCATCCAGCTGGCTGAGTGAGTTCCGAAGATGCTGACCGTCAGATTCCAAAAATATATATATATATATCCTAAGAACCGTGACCAGGTAGAACTACTCAATGCTCGCATTCTCTGTGGTAGTCCACCTGCGGCCGCTTTAAGTAGTCGTTGTTACATTCAAAAAGCTCTGTGGCTCCAGGCTCAGTTTCTAAACGGTACTTACCCAGAGAATAAAAGATGGCGTGCCTAAGGTTGCGGTAGTGCCGTTTTGGTGCAGACACCGGGCCGGGACGCCGCCTTCATTTCGCGCTGCCTCTTGATCGTCATTTCTCGGTATGGGAGAATGCGCACCCGAGAACCCAGAAAAGGTCATCCGAAGCGGTTCGTACGCTAACGACTATCACCACTTCACTGATGATCGCACAATTTTATTCCTGTCGAGAGAGAGAAGGAGATAGGAATTGCATAACGGAAAGTCGAGAAAATTAACCCGGCTGATCCCGCTTGGCTACCCTTAATGTGGAAGGGCAGAAAGCACAGATCCGAAAGATGAGAAGAAGATAAGGAACTGCGGTACACGCATGTACGTACCAATCGGGAGCTCGATCGCACGCGATTACGCATTCCGGCGAATTGCAGTAAACGCGGACGTTGTCGTGGCCTTTCGCATCGCAGACGTCTGCGACTCCGCTGTCCCACGATCTTCTCCTTGAGAAACGGTCAGTCGCCCAAGTACTTCAAACAGCAGGGAAGGGCAAGCCTCTGAACTTCCAGAGAAGGGCACTGGCACGACAGGTGCTGCATGGCTACTTTCAAAGCCGCATGTGCTATAGAATTAGGAACCAAGAAGCGTTCGTATCGAAGCAATTTCTGCTCGCAGGCGGCGCATGGTTAAACCCTGCACTCGCAGTGCGCACATTCTGGTGCGCGACTTGCTTTTTCCCATTTGTGTGGAGTAATAGCAAGATAAATAAAGCCCGGACGTTGAGCTGCGAGTCAATTAGAGCTTTAGCTTGCCGAACTTCAGACTTCTTTTCAGACTACATAGCATTGCAGCGCACGGCCACTTTACTAATGGGACTACTTTGTATGAAGGGATGCTTGAGGTAGTTTGCTTTGTTAACCATAGTAAAAGAATAGCTTTTCCTTACTCGTAATGCCTGCAGTAGATGATTAACTTGTACATGTGGACTAAGGCTGCAGGTTGGGCTTGCTGTTGCGTAACATTCAATGCATTGGCATAACGCATAGACGGGACGAAGAGACACAGACACACACACCCAGCGTTGCTACATGTGGGTTTGAGCCAGTGACTCATATTTTTTCATGAAAGAAAAAAAAGGTGCCGCTGACTGCACGCTAAATCAATGTTTATTTACTCCTAAAATAACCACTCACTTAAAAATTAGCGAAGGACCATCCTATCATCTTTACTTTCTTCAATGCAGCCTGCCGCACCTTGAAATAAAATCGCGTATAGCTTTTGAACCTTGCCATCGCACCATTATTTCTTACTGGAGGGGTTAAACATTATCTACACATTCGTTCTAGACAAATGCAATCAAATCTGCGTCGTACTTCGAGCGCAGCCTCTGCATTATGCGCGACTACTCATATTGTTCTCCGATGTAATGATGTAGTTTATTCGCAAGCGTCATAACGAGCCTAATGTTAAACATCGCCGCAAGAAAAAGGGGTCCACCCGTGATCCCCGACTAAACGCAGCCTATTTACTCGAACGTAACTTGCCTGAAATGTTTCTTTAGTCTCCTCCCTTTACCTAATCTTCCGTCGTCCATTCCCTTCTCCGTAAACCGCTATTCTGTTGCACCAGTATAGACTACCGCTTATCTCTTCCACGTGTTACATTAGCTGGCCGACTCGACTTCTTCCTCTTAAGTCTAATTAGGAGACTATCTACATTAAATTGATATCCAATCCACAGGGCCACCTTATCCAGCCTGGAACTTAAGGCTATTATTTTATTTTGTTTCATTACTGCTTGCTTAAGTTTACCTTGTTAATTCTGAAGTTTCGAATTCATAAGTCAGGACCGGTATATTGTACAGATTCCTTTCGCTCGATTTCATTCCTCCATCACCCATCGTTCAGGGCCACCCGATCCCGGCGATGACCTGGGCGCGCCACTTGGACCACTAATGAAGCGAGAAAAGGAATAGCATTGGAATAGAATCTTTATCATACCGCGGTCAAGTGATGGCAGAGCAAAAAAACGTAATTTATTCTTTCGAGGCTCATTCTCACCACAATCGGCCTATTTATGTTCGTAGCAGAACAAAGGCGTGTTAAAACATCAACTCTGGGCTCTTACGGGCCTAAACCCACTATATGATTGAGATACGACGTAGTGGGAAACTCCGGATTAATTTAGACCGTACGGGGTTCTCTGAGGTGTGCATAAACCTAAGTAAACGTACATTTTCGCCGTTCGTCCTTGTCAAAGTGCGGCCTCCGTGGCTGGATATAGTGCCCTCGACCTCTTGCTTAGCAGCGCAGCGTGATAGCCACTAAAACTCACCGCGGCGGGTAGAACAAAGCTTTCTTCCAGCTTATCTCCAATTACCGCTCTCTTTGGTCAACTGATTCTAAATGACTATATCGCTGGTTATCGGGGCATTTTAGCAACGCGATTAAGATTGTTCGCTTTTGAATGCATTCTATTTTCTATCATGTTCCGGTGTTCTGCTTGCAGTTATTTTGCTTCCTTCATCAGCCCGTACACGTCGGTTCTGCCCAGTGTATAGTCCTGCGAAACTTTGGCGGTGCGAGTACCTAAAGAATGTTCGTGAATGTAACCATAAATCAGCGCACAAGCCGCATGGTGTGCATTGCCGATGTTATCTGCGACTGGGAATAGACTTTAAACTCCTAAATCTAATCGAATTTAAACTCCTTAATCCTAATCCACGGAGTTTAACTATATAAGCGCTCATCGCGCAGCTTCAAATGAGAACAGTGACTCCAAGCAGCGCCGTGCGTTCTGGATGTCCTTCAATATAAAAGAAAAAAAAATGTAATTACATGTCTGATGGCAAACGTATTGAGCCCGTTTTCTCTAGCAGAGAAGGTCGATGCTCTAACCATTAGGCCCCGGACGCATGCCAGTACAGGCCGAAGGAAACACCCTTATGAATTTTCCCTCTGCAAGCCTTGGCGCGTTAGCTGCGTCGCATATCTCTACACGCTACTTATGAAAGAGTCAGCAGGCGCATCTTCTCTCTCTAACGATGAAGATACAAGTTTACGGGACGCGTTCCTCAACGAAATTCGCCGCGCATCTTGCATCGTATACTGTGACGCTGTGGCTCCACTACGTCGAACACGTCGTGCGTTTCGATTCAACTAGTTTTAATGCTGCGTAAAACTATATACTGCTTCCAAGGTGCAAGCATGCTGGCTGCAGAGGTACGCGTTCTTCACCGAAACCTGCGCAGAAGCGTCTCATTTCGTAACGCGCCATCTTAGTCAGCTTGTGTAAGCTTTGCGTGCACCGACTTCCGCGTGTGCGTGCGTGGGATGTGCGCAACTTTTATTTTGTGACGCGTACAAAATTCTCGTTTCCTCTTGTGACTCGCGTCTCTTCAGTAATAGTTGTTGCTTTTCGCGCGTATCTCGACTCACGTTATCCGGTGCGATGACGTCAGCGTTGCCGCGTGTGGCACGCGCCATTGGAGTGGGAAAAGCCTACGCGAACCACGCAAGCAATGTAGTCGCCGAGTGAACAAAAAACCGCCCGTATTGCTATATTACTTGTTTCGATTCACGGTGATTTACCGCGTAGCACGCAGCCTCGTCGGAAGCCTAATAAGCTTGCGCCATCAATAAATGTAACAACCATTCTATTGGATGATAGTTAAGGGCCTCTAAATTAACTATTTTCTGAAGTTAAAGTTCATTCAAATGAAATTCTCTGTCGACCAGAACAGTTTGTTCAAGTGATATCTGACGCTGAAGTAGTTTTGACGCACACAATTTTTTTTTTTTTTTTTTTTTGAAATTAAGTACGTATTGTTGTCCAGTCAGGCATGGCTAATAAAATTTAGTTGCTGACAATCGTTAACGACTCAGAGTTTGCCCTTCATGCATATTTTGAGCGGAAAATAGTTACTTCGTGTATGTTTTGGCTGTCAGTCACGTAAACTGAGTAGGAGGAGTGCACTATATAAGAACACTTCGTGGTTTATCCTGTCTGCAAACAATAACCATCATTCTGGCGCGCCTTTCCTTTCTTTATTGCTGCGCGCCCGGTGCAGCAAGGTCAGGAACGGCATGCGCGTACCAGTGCGACATGGCGTTCTTGACGTGAAAATAGCGAGCACATAATGTTGAAGCATGGAAAGGAACGCACGATGAATGATGATCGTTGTTTGGAAAGAACATACACCCCAAAATGTATAAAATGTTTTTTTTTTTTAGAATGTCGTGTAAAAGTAAAGCGCACGAAAGTAAAGAGAGAAAGAAAGACAGAAATCAAGAAAGAAAGAAAGAAAGAAAGAACGACCGGCATTGCCCGTCTTTGCTATTTTTACAAGCGGAGGACCGACAGCGTAAATCTATAATACGTATACTCCACACTGAACATTTGCAAGGGCCAAATCATTTAGATGCCTATGTTTTATCGCGTCGTTCTATAGCCCGACAAATAACATTCATATTTCCTTTTCATGTTTTTCATGTCCTATATATAGGCGTTTCTTTCATGCGCATTAAGAGCGCACTGAGCGGGTCAGCGCTTCAGAATTCAAGGGAGTTGTGCACTCCTAAAGGCAGCACGACCTGGAAGTATGTCTATACAGCGCAGTTATTGACCAAACGCTGCTCGCATGCTTCAACCAAAACCTCGTCATCGCGTGCTGCGATTTGATTGGACTCATTGGTTGGTTAGAAAGATGGCTGTGTGGTTTCACTTCGACAGGAAGACAAGGGGGAAAAACAAACACACAGGCTCGCGCCCCGTGCGCTTTTCACATTCGACGGTGCAGTCCAGCTGAATGCACAAGTTGCCACAAGGAGACGGGCGTCTCTTTCGAATGTGCCTCTTCCCTGGGTGGGATGAAAGCTTCGCGTGCAGAATGGGCCACACTTTCTTGATGCTCAAAATGGGGAATCGGCTTTCGGAAGGAAGGCGTACGTCGCTCTACATTTACTTTTGTTAACATGTTGAGATGACAATGCATCGTCTCTTCAGGCTACGTATGTGGTACAGAGCTTCCAAAAGAGCAACGGCTCTTTGAGGCTGTTCATCGAGCCCTTCACTCATGCTCCCGCGTTACTCACAACTCCCGAACTTATATTTAGGTTGGAGTAAGTGCGATTGTGAGCGTATACGTATAGGGCGTGAACCTATAACTATTATCGAATGATTTATAAGGCGTGTTGGTGTCGAAACAACAAGTGACTAAGAGTTTGTATAGCTATTTGTGCGTATTCTCCCGCACTTAATCTCGTTCAGTGAGTTCGCTGGTCGCCTATCGATAAGTCCTAATGTGAAAGCCTACGTGAAGCGCTGAATTCGCGACGGAATGTACTTATATTTATTGTTTGCCACGAAACATATCTGGTAATTTCTAAATGCGCATTTAAAGGTTAATTTAGATGTGCATTTCTGTACTACAGCCGCCTTCACTTGAAACTTGAGCACGTATAATGCTCGCTTTGCTGCACACATGTTGTGGTTCGCGAAATAGCCTCGGTAGGAAATGTCGCCTGAACTCAAGTATTTGTCCATGGCCGACGATTAAGCCGACAAAGCGGTTTGGCTTAATATCTATACTTTCTTCTATAGCCATTTGCAAAAGCCGTGTTATTCTGAACATCTAGCACTAGCCCGAAGGAATGGCGGAACGATACGCCGAGCTTTATTTTTCTCGGTAACGGCTAAATGCGGCAACAAACAGCACTCGCAAAGCTATACCCACGGTATTTTCCCCTGCACAGTGACGTGATCATCTTGTCTTGCATGTGAACATTAATTTATGCGGGCGACTTTTACTTTATATGCGTAAACATTTTTATGGTTACCGAACGGCAAAACTGTCCGTCCGTCCGTCCGTCCGTCGGTCCTTCGCGTAAGACGATCGCTTTCAAGTTATAGAGCCAGCAGCAATATCTTCGCCAGCTGTGGAAGAAGATGACGACGAACGCGAGAGCAATCCACCACAGTGGGTGTGCGCCATCGCATAAGGAATACCATACCATACCATAGCATACCAGTGGTATGAACGTGTCACTGTGGTCACGTGACGTGTGCAATCAGGTACGCACTATAGGCGCACCTTTAGTAAGCCAGAGCTCTGGAACAGCCGTGGCTCCGGATCGGAACGTCATCAGCGCACCTAGCGCCGCCGCGTGCAGTAGTTCGCTCGCCTCATCAGTTCATGCTGCGCCGCCTTCCGCAGCACTTCGTGTCGCCGCAGCGCTTGTCGCATTTACCGTAATGTCGCCTGGACGATTGCGGCCGCTGAGCAGCGCTAGGATTACCAGCAAGTGTCGAGCGTGAGCCCTCAACACCACCTCGTTACTGCGAAATCCTTACACATCATTCAGATAACTCCTGGAGGAGATTCTACGTAACATTTTTGTTATTATTTTCTACGAGGCATGACTTGAGGTGTTCATGCGTTTGTTGCTCTCGCACTCCGAAAAAAAAAAATTATTTTCTTTACTATCCATGATTTATGGACGTTTTCCGACATTGTTTAACACTCCTTTAGTAACACGACCTGGAGGGACTAGTTATACCCTATTTTTTTTATTTATTGCTTGAAGTTGGTAATCTTGTTATTTGTTTCCTCTTTCCTTCGCTTCTTCCTATCTTCTATTTCTGTGCTTCTGTATCCTCATTACTGAAGAGTAGGCAGGAGTCATGCCCCTTCTGATGACAATCGCCAGACACCTCAAATAATAATAGTAATAGTAACAACAATAATAATAATAATAAAATATGACTCCTGCAACCTTTTTCATATATTTCTTTTTTTATGTGAAGCGTATAACTTGTTCCTCTCGGCAGTGGCACGACCGCACGAATGCTAACATTCGCTTTTAATGACTTGCACAAAGACTCCCATATTATTCGGGAGGAGTGGTTAGCTGGAACGGGGCTCCAGAGGTTGATGAACTATCCTCTGCGAGGCGTACATACAGCAAAACAAAACAAAATATCAAGAAAGCCAAGCGAGAGCCCGGTCCAAAACGCATGAAAGAGATTGTGCCCGGCTCTGGCGATAGATGGCGCTGGCGTTGCTACGGCCTACGGACGCAGTGTATGGTAGCGTACGAGTTCTCGCTGGGTGGGGTGGGTGGGTAAACAGGTGGACGAGAGCGCGGGGGAGGGGGAAAAATACGGACGCCGCCTCCTGATTGGGCAGCGCGATCGAGAAGCGGCGGAGGAGAGCGACGCCATGCGAAAGCGCCCTTCGTCGCGTTCTCGCGTCGCTGTCTATGCGTGTGCGCATTGCCTGCGTTCCATTCACGGACGCACAAAGACGCAAAGCGGTCGTCGATTCTCCTCCCTCTGTTTTACAGCGTTCTCTCTTTCTCTCTTGTCCTCCTCACAATGTTCCCTCGCTTTATGAGTTCAGCTTCTTTTTTTTTTTTTTCTTGCTGAGGTGGTTCCGAGCCGAGGACGCTTTGATTACTAGGGGTGGTATACGTAACTGCCTCCGACGCGGTCCCGGCGCGTTCTCCGTGGTGTCGTGTCGGTGGAGGTGACAGGTTTCTGTTACACGCCACGCTTTGTGGCTCACAGCCTCGCGACAAACGCCATCTTCTCTCACGTTTCTCCAGGCCGCACCGATCGCAGGAAGGGTCCCTCAAGCTCCGATAACCTGTTTTGATGCTAGCTCGTTTGTCCATTCCGGCCTCTCTTTCTCCACTGGAAAACGTATTCTGTGTGGCTTCTCCAGGGGGGTATTCTGTAAGAGTCCACCTAGTGCACTGTCCATTTCGGCCGCTGCTGATAGTATGCAGCTGTACGAGCGAGGAGGAGACGCGTGGCCCCAGCCAATCAGCAGCGGCCGAAATGGACAGTCCACTAGGTGGACTCCTACAGAATACCCCCCAAGTACAGTGTTCGGCGATACAAACACGATAATCGGACTACATGGTGTTTGGCTCTTTTCGCGCAAGCTATGAGCGATGGTTGATCGCTGAGGGGCCAAGTGAAGTCGCGATGGGTCACAAAAGCTCTCGACTTCATTCCTGAGCACAATTAGTTCGGTGTCTGCAGAAACCACCGGTGGTGCAGAAAACGTCGGTAACTATGCCCTTCGAGTATGGCGTTGTAATTGGCTGAGCACTGTACGTCCCGTCATATACGTTTAATAGGACTGAAGACGCCACTACCGCGCATTCTCAGATAAGAGGCGCCATGTACAGAATAAAACTGTATCCAAAAGATTTGTTCAAGTCTGTTCTGCGGAGCAGATTTGCGCGCTCAACGAACCAAACTTTGTCCCCTTTTGTTCTCATTCAATCTGGCACCTTTTCACTCCATTGAAACATCCTTGAAAAAAAAAAGGCATATCATCCCCAATTTTTTTTTACTCCTTTGCTATCACCATTTGTAAGAGTTTAATTTATGCGCAGGAATCGTACTAGCATTTGTCGCCTGTTAGCTACCGCTTTGCTGTGGCTGTTGGTATTATTATTTTGTTCTGCCGCAGGTAGCGCCACAACTTGCAAGGCCCTTGAGTTTCGTACCACCGCGCTAGTAGAGAGAGATACATGAGATGCCAAAGGCTGGGAAGTTAACCGGAAGAAAGATATCCAGTTTGCTACCCTGCACCCGGGAAGCGGTAAGAGGAGACAGAAAGATAAACAAAAATGCACACACGTAGAAAACCGTGCTACCAAGTTCATGGAGCATGGTGCGAAACGCAACGCAACGGAGAATAATACAAAGTGCTAGATTGCAGGTACCATGCCAAACCACTGCTGAAAGATTCCGTCCCTGTGGATGCCCCTCGCATTTATTTGTTCGGAGATCTTTGTCCACCATGTGATGCTAGAAACCAAGTTCAGCGTCGTTGAAAGGTCCAAGCACAACCACTCTCTCTGCTTTGCCAACTCCCACACATGGCAGAAATTTATCAAAATAAATGTGAGAATGACCTCTGATCAAATTGACGTGTCGAGTTGTCTTCAAAAACCACCTGGAAATGAATGACCTCGCGCGTGCGCAGTTTTAAACACACACACACACACACACACACACACACACACACACACACACACACACACACACACACACACACACACACACACACACACACACACACACACACACACACACACACACACACACACACACACACACACACACACACACACACACACACACACACACACACACACACACACACACACACACACACACACACACACACACACACACACACACACACACACACACACACACACACACACACACACACACACACACACACACACACACACACACACACACACACACACACACACACACACACACACACACACACACACACACACACACACACACACACACACACACACACACACACACACACACACACACACACACACACACACACACACACACACACACACACACACACACACACACACACACACACACACACACACACACACACACACACACACACACACACACACACACACACACACACACACACACACACACACACACACACACACACACACACACACACACACACACACACACACACACACACACACACACACACACACACACACACACACACACACACACACACACACACACACACACACACACACACACACACACACACACACACACACACACACACACACACACACACACACACACACACACACACACACACACACACACACACACACACACACACACACACACACACACACACACACACACACACACACACACACACACACACACACACACACACACACACACACACACACACACACACACACACACACACACACACACACACACACACACACACACACACACACACACACACACACACACACACACACACACACACACACACACACACACACACGCGCGCACACACGCACACACACACACACACACACGCGCGCACACACACGCGCGCACACACGCGCACACACACGCGCGCACACACACACACACACACACAGAGAGAGAGAGAGAGATGCAAATGAGAGAAATGCAGGGAGGTTAACCAGAGTTAAAACCTCCGGTTTTAACAGAAACCCTATAACTGGGGCATATCGAGTTTTCGATGTCCGGTCAATGAATACATTTCGCACGTGTTCGCTGAGGCATCGAGACTCGTCTGGTATGGCTAGTTTTCTCAACGAAGCGATGTTATAACTGCGTACCGATTTCATGTTATTGCGTAACGAGTGTCTTCTCTCCCTCGACAGTCACGTCTGTCGAGCGACAGCGCACAGGCTGGTTTACAAAAGCTGCGCCACTCACCCACCGCTGTTACTATATCGTATACGGCGTTGTGCTGAGGGGAGCGATTTCGCGTGCTCCATTGCAAGCCGCGGAGGTGACGTAATATGTGGGACGAAGTCAATATTATGTGGAGCAGTCAATATTACGGCGGCGTCTCGCACATGCCGCGCTCTACAGCTTTGAGACTCGGCGTTGTCAATGAAATTCGAGCCTGCTGCAGACGTAGGGGCTAAACAGTTAAAACCGGAAAGTCGCCTCGTTTTTAACCGAGCATGGACCTTATAGTCACCTTTAAACACGGTGCATTTGCTTGCTATTACAGGTAGTATCCAAGCAAGCGTGTACTGATAGTGAGACGTGACTTTAGTCGCACTGTATAGCATTACTGGTCTACAGCTCTTCCGACACGGCTTTTCTGCGAAATTCATCTGAGATCTATGCACAGCTCTGCCTTTGCCAGCCGCACGGCAAGAAATACATCTGCGGAGAAGTTGATAACAAATTCCTGATAAGGTATACTTCTTGGAAGATTCTGTGAGGATGTTCCTTTTCTTTTCCCAATGCCTGGCCGTCGTTCTGCACGCACACACTTCCGCGACGCTGTCATGCCGCTAGCTGTGCTCTCACTTTCGACGTCAAAGGTCAGACGGTTGCGCAACGTTTCCAGCGAAAGCGAGGCGCCGTTGTACTCAGCATCGTTTGGTTATCGCCGTTACGGCACGGCTGAAGTGCGTCGTCGCGACAAACATCGAACATGCAGAGTCCCATGTAGCGCCATGCCACTGTTATTTCTATCTATATATATCTGCACCTCCTGTAGATCTCTGCTGCATGCACGTGCTTTCTGTGACCCTCTCTGCATGCTCGGTCCCACCTCTGGATAAAAGTCTGATATCCTCCACCTCTGATATCGCTAGGCACTGCATGCTTGCACGTGCATACAGTCGACGAGGGCGTATATGGATGCTACCCACCGTGGTTGCTCGGTGGCTATGGTGTTGGGCTGCTGAGCACGAGGTCGCGGGTTCGAATCCCGGCCACGGCGGCCGCATTTCGATGGGGCCGAAATGCGAAAACACCCGTGTACTTAGATTTAGGTGCACGTTAAAGAAGCCCAGGTGGTCGAAATTTCCGGAGTCCTCCACTACGGCGTGCCTCATAATCAGAAAGTGGTTTGGGCACGTAAAACCCCATAATTTTTTTTAAAAACGCTCAAGCAGCTGAAGAAAGCAAGCAACTCTGAAAATTACATATATACTTCGAGATTTATTGCAGTATTGAGGAATATTTTGAAATAAGAGCGCTGTATGTTGTGCGTCAGACACTACGGACTTGTAGACGTCCCTAGGCAGCGTAATGTCCTAAAGGGCGCGTCGTAACAGGAACAACTTAAGGGACGAAACGTAACACTTCAAGATCTAGCGTATACTCAGTTATAACGTACTACATATACATAGGTGATAACGCAATCTGTGAATGCCTTCACATATGGAGGTCGAGTTTTTACTCGCTTATCATACATTCTTTGAGACATCTTTTTCTTGTGTTCCTCACATTATTGTTTCGTCGTGAGAGTTACCCACTTCAACTTTGTTCGAACGACTCGCCCAAGGTGCGTCATTCATATATGCACGTCACGATTTTGAGATCTAATGTAAAATGTATACTTAAATCTGGCGATCTTGCAGATAAGACACAGCAACGTCGATGACAGGACTGGTGTGTAAAGATATTATCTTGCTTCAAAGTTCATTGCGCCTATCGCTCTGACATCCGTTGAATATGAACACTAAGTAGCTAGATACCACGTTCGGCGCCGCATAGTAACATGAAACTGATAATGCCCTACAAGCAAATAAAATAAAAAACCATGAAATAAAACGTTACTGCAGCTGCCCGCGTGCGACCATGAATACGACGGAGAAAAAAAAGAGACGCAGAAATAAAATCACGTCCGTATGACATCGATTACGCAACGCTTCGTCTATACCTACAAGCGCGTGTTCCAAGAGGCACCCGGGCAAGCCTCAAGGTCACGCCTTCGTTCCTGTTCTTTTTTTTTTTTCGCTCTCTTTCTCTCATACTTAGTTTCCCTGCATTACATCTGTTCGCGTTCTGCTGCCTCAGTAAGCCTATTCTGGCGTCTCCTTTCGCGTGTCTGAGCTCTCGCTTCCTGCTATTCGTTTCTGCGACGCCTCCTCTTTCTTTCTTTCTTCTCTTTTATTATCACTTCTTTCATCTTTGTATATCGCCTCTTTGCCATTTGCTTCTTTCGACGGACATGCCTTGCCAGTTTGTGCGCTTCCTTTATCGTTATATTACTTCGCGTCTCGCCGATTGTTGTTCGCTACCGCGTCCGTTTTTTTCTCGCTCCCCAACCACCTCACCTATGCCTCCCAACCCCCCCCCCCCCCCCATCTTCTTCAGCCCATCCCCCACCAGAGTCTGCCTTTGCCTCTGCAGACTTAGATATATATATACAGAGAGAGGCAGGATTCTCAATGCGATATATCGGGCCCAGAAAACGACAGCCTCGTGGCGGGTATGGAGGGACGGGGATGGATTCCGGAATGGCGGCAAAGTATACACACACATATAGGGAAGGAATAGGAACACAGCCCGCAGGGGAGGAAAAAGGAAAAAAGCCGTACGAACAGCCCGCCGTGAAGAAGAGGCGCGGTGCGTGGAAGAAGCGGGCAGCTATTGGGAGCTGTACACAAAACACGGGAGAAAGTAATAAATGCCCCTCGGCAAGCACCGGGCCCGATGCAACCGACGCCGCCGCCATTTGAGGCAAAGGCGGCGGTATACCGGAGGGGAGAAGTGCGAGGAGGATGGCGCGCGGATAGGGGAGCTAGGGAGCACGAAGATTCTCCCCCTTCCCCACTTCCACGGGAAAACGGGCATCGCTGCTTCTCTCCGTCTCTCGCTCTCTCTTCCCCTATCCGCGGGCGTGCCGTATACGAGGCGCCACGGGGAGTGGCTGCTACACCATATAATGTGTGCGTGTAGTGATGCGGTAATCGCCTGTGATAAACAAAAAGAGAAAGCGAAACGTTGTTCTAGGTTCAGGCGAGAGCTGAGGGAGGGGAGCGGGGAGAAGGAAACAAGTTTTGCGGCGATTTAGGGAAACCTGTGGATCGCCGCAGTCTCGGGAAGGTCGTTCCATCACGCCGCCGCGCGAGTTTTGTGGCGTGTGGCCTTTTGGTTCGCGCGAGCCGAAATTGAGTCACGTTGCCGACGTTGCGAAGTTCTTGGCTGATGGAGTGAGTTTGCCAGGTTATTTTTTTTTCTTCTTTCATAAGTGAAAAAAAAAATGTGTCCCTAGAGAGTTGTAAGTGTATGTGCAGTCGTCTTTTCAAGGGCGCCGCGTGCAGTGTTGTATTCCCTCACAGAATAGGTATCACTTAACTGTGCGCACGTCGCATTGCACTGCTGTATCGAGAGTAGTGTTTTAAAAGAAAACTAAAGTGGAGCACTGTTGTCGTTCAGTTCACAGAGGAATAAAAGCGTATTTCACTACCAGCACAATATATTCCATTGCTCCTGGCTCATTCTTCAACGTCGTTTGTGCTTTCCAGATATTTATCGCAACATATGGAATTGAAATTTTGATTCAGTTTAAAATATGCGATCGTGTTATTCTCTTTAAGGCCACTGTAAAATTTCACATACGGTACATCTCAAGAAGATAAGGAAGCGCCGTATTTAACAGGCATAGATGGCGATTAAAGGAATCGCATAACTTAGTACTTCACGACAGTATTGTTGGCGTTATCGCAAGCGGTTTGGGCAAGTTTTTCTCAGCCACAATATTACACGTACAGAGGAATTGATGTCGACAAAGATGGCACGCAAGCGGCACAACTGGGCACCACTGTTCATGTTAACAGTTAGAACTTTCGACCGTATTCTGCCGACATCACCATCAGTCTGGAAACCGTATATATTTGACGGGATACCTTCGCTAAACTTCGTGGGAAAAACGACACATTAGAAGGCAGGACATCTTATTTGATAAAAGAAACATTATTGAAACGTTCTCTCTATATATGAAAATTAAGTTGAAAAAGCATTACCTCTGCCCTGCCGCAGGGTCGGGAGCACCATTCGCGACATGACTTGGAGTTCATTGTCGATAGCGAAGTTGCTATAGGTTTAATATAGTGTTTAGTTTATTACCTAACAATGTTGAGCTAACTTTGCGCAATAGACTGAATAGCATTTTGTAGAGCAGATACCACACATTATCAGACAGAAGCAAGGCAACCATCTCTCGGAGTACCAGCGGTTGTAAATTAGATGATCGTCGTCTGAGTGAAGAGACAGTACTGGAGCACCGTCCCCAATGATCATCGGCTCAGAAAGAAGTGAAAGCACTTTGGTGCTTTCTCAGAACGTCTGGTTTGCGCGAGCGGCTTTAACTCAAGTACTGTCCGTACACGTCTCTACACCTTCTCTCTCCCTTCTCTCTCTTCCCTTTCTCCCTTTCCCCAGCGTAGGGTAGCCAACCAGACCCTTGACTGGTTAACATCCCTGCCTTCCTATATTCCTCTCTATCTCTCTCTCTATAGCGGTTGTAGACAGAACCTGGCGAAGCTTCCTTCTCTCGAACGGTGGGGCAAACAACGCCAAGCCATTCATTTAGCAATGTTCCGCACATGAAGAGGAACCGCTAAAATACGTTCTTTACCTGCTCGTCAGTGCGTTCAGGAGAGGAGGGTTCCAGGTGCTTTGACTTGATGTACTTAGGCTTTGGACTACAGTCGAATGCCTCGATGCGCAAGCTCTGCGACTACGAAGCCTGCAGTCCGACGCGACTTCTCGAAAAAACAACAAAAAACGAAAACGGGAAAGGGAACGTAGACGTCTTTCAGGTAAACGGGTTGGCTGCTGGTATCGATGACGCGCTTCGGCTCTGCACTTCTCTCTAAAAGAAACTGCAGGCCTTCCATTTTACCGCCTCACTATCAGAGTAACTAGTGATCGATACGCAAATGGGGGCGCAATGATTAGACAGGCATAATGGCTACCTTGAAAATTATTTTGAAGGACGTTCACGTCTAAAGAACTGTGACACTCGAAGTGCCCAAAAAGCGAAGTTTCGGAACCTGAAAGTGCCATCGTCATCGTCACAGCCACGCAACGAGGGACCAGAGCTCGGGCGCGGAAGTATAGTGCGGTAGACATGACAGGTGGCGCGGGCCGAACACGTTTCCTCGAGTGGCGTCGAATCAGTAAAAAAAATAAAAGAAAGAAAAGTGGGCGGTGCGCGAAGGTGAGGAGGACCCATCGTCTTCGAAACATCACACCACCACTACACCTTCCGGGCGCACGCGACACATACATGGGGCGAGGCCGCCGTCGACCACGGCTCTCTCTCCGCACTCTCTTCAAAGACACGGCGTGCTCCTTGTCAGCGCTCGAGCCGCCTTCATTGTCGAGTCGCGTGCTTGGCTTCGCGACGCCATCGACGCCGGCGACGCCGCCAACAGCGCGCAGGCTACGCCACGACCCGCCCTGTATATGAATAATAGCGTCGCCGCCAAGAGAAGCGGGTCCCTCCTCGCGGGCCACTTCTCTTCGTCGTCTTTCTCCCCGTACTCGTCACGGGTAACAGACACTTCATGCTCGCGTTCGCCCCCCCTATATAGATACGACGATTGCGATTGTAGACAGACCTATACCCAACGTGGGCTCGCCTCTGCGTCGTTCCTCATCGACGGCTCTCCGGCTGTTCGGACTCTATTTGCATATTATTAGTTTCCGTTACGACGTTTGTTGCGTGCTCCCCCGTATATAGGAGCGTGGTGGCGGGAGCTTCGCTTGTAGGGCTTGCGGGTTCTCCGCGTACCTTTTCTGCCTGCTTCGGCGGCGTTTCGCCAGCCGCGGTAGGTACAGACAGGCAGGGAGGGGTCGGGCCGGCCCGGGCGGGACACACAATGCGGTGACGCGGGTGGTGTGCCGTAGGTCCTCCGCGACGATGACACCGGGGCGTCCGACGCAGGGGCGCGGCGGTTGACAGCGTCGAACGGGACGACGGGCGGCTGCTGCGAGGTGGAGGCTATTTCTCCGCCATGTGTGCGTACATGTGTTGGTTGCTATACGGGGTGTTCTTGGGGAGAAAGGGAGACGTGGTACGGGGAGGGGGGGTGCTGCGTGCACGCGATAGAATTGAAGAAGGGTGGTGGTGATGATGGTGACGACGATTTCATTTTTGTTTTTCCTTCTCCTCACTGATCGGCGCGCGTGTGACCTTGACCGAATGCCCCTCCCGAAGAATCGAATCTTTTTTCGCCCCCTCTCCCAATCATATTCCGCCTCCCTTTTCTTTCCACGTGCCCCTTACCTGCTCCCCTTTCACCCCCTGCCCCATACTTTTGTGTATCTATTCGCGTTCGTTCCATAGCTCATATTCATAACTCCCGTTCTTCATATATCGTCGCGTCACACGTCTTTGAAGGTCGCGTGTATCGCTTTTATTTTTTTTTCCTCCGCGCATTGCGCTTACGCGTTCGCTTTCCTCCTGGCCGACACGGTGCCGCTTGTCGCGGCGTTCTTTTTTTTCCTTATCTTTTCCTTGTCCTCCCTTCGTTGCCTCCCATTGTCCCGAGACAGCAGTAGGGCACAAGGGAATGAAAGGTTCCTCTTGCGTTGGCTCGTGCCAGCTCGTGTACGCGTCGGGACGTCGTCGCGCCGTGTGCAGACTCCGCGCCAGCGCTAACCGACTGACGAAGGCGGAGCGAATCGGAACGTCGGTTTCTAGGACCCCCCCCCCCCTCGCCCCCCTCCATCTGGCAACCGCCGATGCGGGCGCATCAACTGTGCAAGCGTGCCTGCACTCATTCGCGAGTCCGCGGCTCGCTCCTGTTCTTCAATGCGAGCGGCAGTGAATGGGCCGCTGGAGTGCTTCCAAACTTCCCCGCACGCGCCCGCCTTGGTGAGGCGCATGGAGCCGAGACACGCGATGCTAGTCCGTCTCAGCCTGTGTTCCTGCTTCGCTTTCTTGTATACTCGGTGATCGACTGTCGGCGGCAGGAGCAGGCCGCTCTGCTCGACAGAAATCGTGGGCATCTGATTCGATATTGGGATTTCTGTTTTCAACTTGTCGTTTTCAACAGCTCTGCCCTTGCCGTTTGTCTCTGCCCGTGCCGTGTTCGGAAAACTTGAACGAGTTGTCCTTCTTTGTCTTTCTTTTGTTTTACAGGCACTTAATGCGTACATAAAGAGTTCTTAAAAGAACGTTATTGAGTGAGATTAAATGGTTTCACACTCGCAAAGTATTTGTTCCAAACTTCGTTTCGCATTTGTTGGGCGTATAAAGCAGGATTGATGACGGACAAAATTAAAACGGAGCTTCAGCTTCCTGAATTCTGCGCGCGAAGGAAATTCGTGACAAGTTCAACTGCGAGGCTTTTCTTTCGAGGAACCCGTATGGGTTTCCTTTGTAGCATTTGCTACGAACGTGTGGATGTCTGATTTTCCCTTCAATAATTGCTTCTCTCTACCTCGCGTGTTTCCGCAGAACTATTACGTCAAACTGTTGCCTTTCCTTCGAGTTCTTGACAAATTCGACTTCGCCCTGCCATTTGCTAGCCGCCTGGTTAGCTCAGATATTAGAGCGGCTGCCCCGGAAAGGCGGTGGTCCCGGGTTCGAATTCCGGACCAGGACGAATTTTTCTTCAACTGCGACACTTTTCTTTCGAGGAACCCGTATGTGTTTCCTTTGTAGCATTTGCTACGAACGGGTGGATGTCTGATTCTCCCTCCGCTGCTAACTGGTAGAGAGGCTTTTTTTTTTTTTCTATGCTACAATTATAATATACTAATTCAGCATAGGTTAACTGCGTCCTTGATTAAGTGCAAACGTGACTCCCATGAGTAACGAGCAAGGCAGGATCAAGTTCCTTTGATTACCTCATATTACCTCATTTGATTACCTCATCGCTGTAAAATAAAATTTACGTGTTGCCATATCCCTTTCAACCTGTGCAGTGGAGCAAGAGAGAGAGAGAGAGAGGGCTCTTTATTAGAAAAACAGAGAATTTTGCCGGCGCGTATATCAGCAAACCGTACGTTTGTCTGATTAACCTCCCTCCTTTTTCTCTGTTCTGTTCGTCTCTCTCTCTCTCTCTCTCTCTCTCTCAATTACGTGTAGTACAGCCTTTCTTGGCTACATTAAGTAAGTCACGTTGTATTTCCATTATGTTGGCACATGCAAAGCTTTCAAATGGGGACAAAATAAAATGGAAAGAAAATTACATGTCCTTTTTCACTTTTCTTCGTTTCTTTCAACAACACGAGTTGGTGCCGAGGCGCAGAGACACTTTTCAATCTTCTTCGTGCCTGAAAGGTTGCCTTCTCATTTGTCACAGTAGAGGGGCTTCAACGCTCGCAATATTTCTAACACCTGAGCGATACGGAGGCTTTGATGCTTGCCACGTTACGCAAACGCATTCCAACAAAATTTGTGTGTCGTTGCAGTAAATCAGTGGCACCCTTCAAATAGTCGATTTCTTTAACGTCTGGCCACATTATCGAGGCACCACGAACTTAGCTAAAGCCATCGTCCCGACTCAACAATAGTAAACTGAATTTACCTTCTATCTTCCTTTCTTTTTTTTATACACATATTTTTTATTTGCCACTTGCACAAGCCCCTTGCTTGAAACTTTGCCTGCTTACACGCCCCCGGACCCCTCGATCCTAACCTCCATCGATTACGGCCGAATTCCCGCATTTCACGCTACCTCTTGCTGCTGCTTTCGTTGCTACCTAAACTACGCCTACTCTCTCCGCACCCATACACACACATGTATTTCTTCTTCTCTTTCTTTCTCTCCCTCTCTTTCGCTGCCGTTGTCCACCGCCATTTTACGCGAAAATAAATCACCGAATCACTCGGCCGGACAGCCAGTGCGGCTCGCGGTATACTGCCGCTATTGCGACCCCGTGCGTCACCACCGCCGTGCAGGGGAGCCCACTTTCTGGGTTCGACCCTGACCTCTTCACGCCAGCATTGTGTTCTCGGTCGCTCGGGTGTTGTCATTTATGACGTTTCTTCGGTCGGCTGCGAGTCGCTTTGGCACGTGCCCATGGATACGAGACACAACCGCCCCCCCCCCCCTCCTCCCCGCCCAATCTCTCTCCTTCGCCTCCCCCTCGAACCAGGAGCACGCCGTGGGGATGATGATTAATGGTTTCTTCACCGGTTCTCGCCACCAAACACGTTGCCCTTGTTGCCTCCGCGGCGTCTAGGTTTCGGGGTTTTGCTTCTGTTGGGTCTCACGAAGGGGTGCGCGCTTTGGCGTGTGACCCAGAATGTGTTGCGGTATAGCCTGGCTAGTTTGCGCTTGCTGTGTTGGTAGCTGAACTTTGTTTCTTTGCCCTCGTGTCTCATTAAGCGAGCGTTGTTATCGCTAACTGCCTTCACTTGTCTTCTGTGCGGGCTCCGATTTCAAAATTGCACGGGCGCTTGCCGTATCACCAGAAACGACTTATTATTTAATAAATGGCAGCAATCGGTTATTTATTGTTACTGATTATCTCGACTTAATGAATGAATTGCCATATTCACTGGTCAACTTAATTACGCACGCGCGGAGTGAGGCAGCAGTGTCGCCTGACGGTTGTCATAGCGTCAGTTTGTTCGCGCTTCTTGTGACCACCTCTGCTGACGGATGAACACTGCGTATTCGGAAGCCTCGATAAATTTGAGCGGACTGTTGCACGTGCTATCCAGCGGTCTTTGGATTGGTTACCCTGCTTAGGTGCGCGTGAGTGAATGAGTGAGTGAGTGGGCGAGTGAGTGAGTGAGTGAGTGAGTGAGTGAGTGAGTGAGTGAGTGAGTGAGTGAGTGAGTGAGTGGGCGAGTGAGCGGCTGGGTGGGCAAGTGAGCGAGTGGGTGGGCGAGTGAGTAAGTGGGCGAGCGACCGAGTAAGTGGGCGAGCGAGCGAGTGGGCGAGTGATACAGTGCGGGCTAAAGGTTTGAGCCAAAAATCTGCTTCCCCGAGGTGGCGATTCATCCGGAAC
Source organism: Dermacentor andersoni (assembly GCF_023375885.2). Taxonomy (NCBI): domain Eukaryota; kingdom Metazoa; phylum Arthropoda; class Arachnida; order Ixodida; family Ixodidae; genus Dermacentor; species Dermacentor andersoni. The sequence goes on from NC_092822.1 coordinate 54,511,517, forward strand.
TCTTTTTAGGAAAAAGAAACCTGAACATACATGAGCGCAATGGACAAATTCGCTGTTAGTAGCAGCACACATGATTTCTAGCGTTTGCCTCCTATTTTTTAGGTTCTCCATGTACGCCAGCAATGTGCTCGGGTAATGATGGAGGGGCTGGTGGGGCAGGAGGCCCTTTCTGTATCTCTTTATTGACGTGACGAGGCAAACTATTTGTTGGCACCATGAGATGGTGCCGGCTGCTGCTTCTCCCATAAGAAAAGTACAAATGTATCGCAGGTATTAGCTGTGGGTATACTCAATCAGGATGCTCAATCCGGCTCTCACGACTATAAGTGAAAGTTTGTATGAGCGATAGCCCGTGTGCGACTGCCAGTAAACGAGCGAACGGGTTCCAAGTCGTGACAGTAGTGGCAGAAAATAACTTACGATCAATAATTTCATGCGAAGATTACCAAAGATAAAACTTGCTTGTTGCTAAGGGTAGCCTCTCGCTTCAGCTCACGAGGAAGCGTAAGGTTAGGCTTAGTAAGCACCTCGCGTCCACTGTGTACCCGAAGCGAAGTGCGCGGCTATAGTGCAACCAGGAAATAATTCAACACGCCCAAGCCGTCGCTTGGCCGCGCAGTCGCACAAGACACTCCGCACTGGAAATGCAGTTTACCCTGGCGTGTTTCGAAGCTCCAAAAAAGCCTTGACGCGTCGGCGCGCTGGGTAAACAGAGTGGTCGCCGCACGTTTGGCGCGTTTGACTTGGCAGCAGTTTTGGGCGCTCGCTAGTCGAGCCCCTGCTGCACAGTCAGACGTCGTCGACTGCTTGTACACGCGTTTTTTTCCCCTCTCTCTCTTGTCCGATCTGTAAGAGTCGCTGATTTAGCCGAGGTCGACGTTATCCGTAGCCGTGTGGTACCATGTGACCACCCCGCCGTAAAGGCAGTAGCTTCGGGCGACGCCGCTTAAACTACGGCGGAGCCGTGTATATAGCTCGTGTCAACTAAATCAAGCGCATCACGTCCAGCTGTAAATGTTGACGGCCTCGTCGTTACCAAGTGCGATGATGTCATCGTTGGCACGGGAAGAAAGCGCTATTCGTAAGCGTGTATTTGTGGTAGACTGTGGCACAGCTGAAAAAAAAAAAAGAAGGAACTGTTATCCCTTGCGACGATCACAAGAAGCAAGATGTAACCTCTCTGTGTAACGCGAGAGAGAGAAAGAAAAGAAGACACATAGGTTAGCCAGAGAAAATGTCCAGTTGGCTACCTTGCAGAGGGGAAGGGAAAAGAGGAGGATTGATGAGAGAGAGAGAGAGAAGGGAGGAACCATCCGGTGACACACTGTAAAGGCGCTCGTAACGATGATCACAATCTGCTGGAATGAACTCGTCACATGGACGGGCCAATTGTTTTCCTGACAGCGCTATTTATGTTGATATTCGAATGGGCCATTCTTCTGCTGTACCATTACTGGTCATCAGGCGGAGCCGTTTCAATGCAACGTCCGAAAGTTTAACGACTTCTCCTTGAACGCTGACGGACGCTTAGAGTAACAGACAGCTGAAGTATTTTGGTAGTGAGTCGTGGTACGGAAAAGTAGGCGCCCTAAACACGGGTACAAAAGTTAAAGAGATAACTGTTACCGACTAGATTGTATATCAGGGAGAGTAGCATGTACAACCTTTGTCGTAGGTACTATTCCGTTGAGGTACTCCAATGTACCTACTATCTTAGGTCAATAAAGAAAGAAAGGAAGGAAAAGGTGTCAAGGCCTTTCAAAATGCCTATGCACTTTTCTCTTCGAACCAGCTGGTATTGATGTTCTAGCCTTAATGTTCATATATCTTGGAGGACGCTGCTTAGAAAGCTCTAAAGCTTCTGATATGCCTTCTACTTCTAATGAAGCAGCCATCCGTGAATTCTCCGGGGCTATAGTTTAGGTTGTCTTTCACGCGAGAAGGCGCTGTCACTTCAAACAGTTCGCGTGAATAGTGCCATCTTACCTCCAAGCTTTGTTGAACGCGCGTATACTGAAACCTCCACAAACTGTCCGTTCTGTCTTGCGCCTGTCCGGCAGGCGAGTATTTAGCATCTTCTTACTTAAAGCTGTTTGGACATGCCTCACGACGTTAACGTACACTGTGTAAACCTAAACTCCAAAAGGCCACCTGATTATCCTAGTCATGCGCGCGCACCACACTATCGTTCCTCCATGTATTTCGACGGGCATTGGTAATCTTCAGTGTTCTCTTTCTTTCTTAGGCTGCAGAACAAGCTCCTTGAAATGACAAAGTAAACAAATTGACGCTACACAGGTAACACACCTGGTGTAAACAATACTACGTATCTTTTCTACTGCTGCACAGCGGAGATAAATTGTACAAGACGGACAGAAGGTCGATCGACAAGACGTGTCGAGTCCGTTTTCTCCCAAGTTTCTTCGCTAAGCACTGGAAGAGATGTCGTTCTATAGCAAGGCCGAAACTCAACCCCTGTATGCACACTCGCTTGTTCTAAATCAACGCTTACGCTCAGCAACGTGCGGAATACCCGAAGAAAGTGAGAGAGGAAGTGAAGGAAGAAAAAGCCGCGTGGTTATCTATGCTTTGTCAAGTTCGCTACCCTGCATTTGCGAGGAGAATGGGTGAGGTAAGAGCGAGAAGGAAATTGCGCGTGCACAAACCTATAAGGTGTATGCGCTCTTTTTCAATTAACCCTTTCCCTTACTCCCAGTGTACGGTAGCAAAGCGCGCGCTCGTTTGGTAGACCTCCCTGCCTTTCCCTTTGCTCTCTCTCTCTCTGTCTCCCATTGAGGGGAAGTCGTGTCGCTACTGTCGCTTCAAACACCTCCTAATGTGATTTCCTCGTAACGCCAGCGACCTTGCAATTTCGTGCTTTTCCCCCCTTTATCAACGTTGCAAACGAACACTCCTTACTGAAGACGCGAAATCTGGCAACTTTAACACGGAGACCAGCGCTAAGATAACAACTTCCTACTACTAAGTTCTTCGACTAGCAAGTAGTGTGTGTATACTAAAACGGGAAATCCGCGAACTCCACCCGCTCACGACTCCGTCCCGTTCACCTTGCCCTTCCATAGGCGGGGTGTCACTAATAACGGGTTCCCGTTATTAGCAAGGTGTGGCTACGAACGTGCTTCGCAGCTCGGCCTATACGAAGTAGACTTTTTTTTTTTTCCTTCTCCACCCATCACGATTTGCTGTACCAATGGCGCACGCGTCAGTAGCCAAACTGAACCTTTTTTTTTCTCTCTCCACTGCCCTTCTTTTTTTTTCTATACACCCCTGTTATGTGCTGCACCTCAAAGAACACTTAAGCCACCATAATGGCTGGGTATACACATTCAATATGCACGTCGAACGGTACACGCCGAAGTAAACTCGCGACTTATCCCCACGACACTCACCTTTGCTTCTTCTTTTCTTTAATTTTTTTTTTATTCAACAGTCTTTCATCGAGACTAGCAAAAAAAATATGATGGGGTAGGGATGCATATCGGAAGGCCCTTCAGCGTTTGTTAACCATCTGTTTCGCTAAGGCGCATGCACCCCACCCCACAATTCTGTTTTCTTTTTTCTACTCCACGTCTATTAAGGAGTCAAACAACGACAACCGGCGTCTTGAAAGGGGAGCGGGGTGTCGGGAAGGCTGGCACAGGCGAGGCGCCCTCTTTGGTGGCTGTCGTGCGTTTGTTGCGCGATGTCGGGTCGTTTGTTCGGCGCTGTCTCGCCTGCAGATGTATTGCTCGTTCATTTCGCGTCTTTATAACGCTTTCAACTTTTCAGCGCGATAGATACAGCCGTACACGCCTGGAGAAGGGTTTGCATGTAGCGCGGTAGTACCGCATCCTTTTTTTTTTTTTTTGTCGTGCAGCCACGTGGTGTCCTTGGAGCCGGCGCTTCTCGCGATTTGTGGCGCACTGAACGAAGCTTCAACATCTTAAGCCGGTGATATTGCGCGCGTTTCGCGTGAATGGTTGGAGTTGGCGACGCGTTTATTCTCGCTAGAAACGTACGGTGCATGTGCTTCTTTGAATAGGGTCTTTCGGGTAATGATCATCTGTTTATTTGGCTTTCAGGAGTTTCATGGAGCGGCTTTACGCGGTAACAAAAGAAGCATGATATCCGCTGCATCACTCTCAAATACAAAGACTATCAACGATGTAAGACGTTGGCGCCAGTCATGGTCCAGTGACTATGATCCAGGAGTTAGCTAATATGTGTTGCGCTTCTCTGTTTAAATTGTTAGTCACTACACGAAGCATTGCGGCACGGATGGCGAGCCTTCTAGCGTAATAAATGCTATAAACTACGAACTGGGCTTTCTTCCAACATTAGATATACGGGCAGTACCCACCTAATTGGGAAACCAGCACCTAGCCCGATAACAAGCATTGAGGATACTTTGCAGTTGAGGCAAAAGGCTGAACGCCGCTGTAGAACTATACTTCTGCTTTCCCGAATGCGCCGGGGTTTCTGCCACGCACAGAGCAGACGATTTTGGCCGTGCGTCAAGCTGCGCCTCACAAGGCTCAGCTACCGATGCTTCGGCTGCCGCATGTTGTTTGTAAAGGGGCGTGCACGTTTCTCATATCAGAGTTATTGTAGCATGCATTGACATTTTACCTTTGCCACGTGTAAAGCTCCAGGGACAATCGCGATCTCCAACAAGAACGCCGCCACACCCAAGAACCGGCAGGCACATGCTTCGTCATGGTTTGAAAAAGAAAAGAACGAAAAGTCCCGCAGAACGCATTTCACGCTGACTTATCGCGTTAATGCGATTAGCATTAGAGCAATGTCGCCACGCATCACATTGCGGGGGACACCTCTATTTACAATCTGTAGTGAGGGAAGTAGGCTAAGAATTGTTAATCAGGTAAATAAAATAAAGATTATAGTGAAGAATATTGTTCCCGCGCGCTCAGCCCACTCGGCAGTGGGGCGCAAGCAAGCAGAGAAAACGTCTATGCATGAATCAACACAGCTTCGAAGCTGCCGCGCCGCATCTCCGCTGCGAGCCGACTGTGAAGGCCCGGATGTTGTCTCTCGTCTCTTGTTTGGACGGAAATGCTGACCCCCCCTCCCCCCCCTCCGCACATGCGCAGTGCATGTCAGCCGGGCGTCCTTCTTCCTTTTGCCAGCGCGCCTCTTTTCTCTGTTTAATAAGGGCGGTGTCTTGCGAGACAAAAGTCGCCTGTTTGTTTGGACGCCGCGCTGACGGATGCCCTCTGAAACGCGCCGCTTCGTGCTCTTCTCTCTCTCTCTCTCTCTCTCTCTCTCTCTCTCTCTCTCTCTCTCTCTCTCTCTCTCTCATTCTCGCATCTTGCCTCCTTTCCCCTTTCCTCCTTCCCGTCCTGTGCATGTTCTGGTCCGCATCTGCCTCCTTACCTTCCCCACTCTCTTCAGGCACTCCACTAGTCTTTCGTCTGCCTCTAAAACACGCTCCTTCCCCGCCTCCTTTCGTGTCAAGCGCTTCGCTTTTGAACGCTTCTCGTTACTGGGCCACGGCTTGTTGTTCGCCGCCCCTCGCTCGGAACAGCCAGCGTTGTTGTTTGTCTTTCGACTTGTTTTGTTTTCCCGTTTTGTCTCGTTTCTTTTTTTTCTTTTCTTTTTTCGTCGTCTGCTTCCGCGCGCGCTTCGTCGTTCCAGACTGCCCTGCTCGGAGAAAGAGTCGCGCCATTGCCGTCTCTGTCTTCTGAATTTGATGTACGCTCCCGCCCCTCCTCCAGTGTCGCTTGTAAGTAAGTCGTCCGTAGCTGCCCCACAAGCTATGACATTTTTCACGCGACGTTCGGACATGGGGTTGGGGGGAGAGAGCAATGTCGAGCGCGAGATGACTGTTCTCGACGCGCCGCGTACTCGCCTATGTCAACGCTTACGCTCTGTCGTAGTAGCGCGCATATGGGGTACGAGCCGTGTGGTCTTGTGGGCTCCGTCGCGTCAAACCGAATTAGCAGACGTCTAACTTCTGTCGTCGAGCTCTGTATCGGTCAGCGAGGCGGTAATCGGAGATGACGAGCACCATCACCCAGCGCTCTGCCGGGAAGAATGCGTAAAATATCAATTGAAAACTTGAAACACGTATGAACTTAGGACTTCAGCTGAGCTAACGGAAATGGATTATAAAAAAAAATGATATGTGCCGCATTTTGTTAAAATCACCGATTTGATTCACCGCGTCCGCATAGCGTTTCGCATGCGCCGCTTTTCGCGTGGCTTATGTTGCTTGGAGACGTGCCGTTGTGGCTTCTAACCAGCCCGAGTGAACAGCTTGTGGGATAGCTCGTGTTTTCCGCATTTTAACTCTTCACAGTGTTAGTTTCTGTGCAATATAAATTTCATGGTATGAATTTTAATCTGGCAACATTTGAACGGTAGTAAAGTAAGTTGTCCGGTTTTTGATGATTCAAGGGTGTGTCTGACATCAAAGGACATATCGGTGTAGCTAAGGCAAAGAAGGGTGGGGAAGAATAATAACAAAGAGGACAAACTGTTGCGAGTGAGACTTTCTCATGTTCTTGTCTCAAAAGAAAGAAAAAATCTGTTTCTCGCTCATTGTATTATTACATATACATTATATTTTGTTTTTTTACTCTTCACTGACTTCGTATAGCAAGCACACTCAACCCGAAGTTGCCTTCGCCTCCTCCAAGGCAGCAAGCATATGTCGAGTTCCAATCAGCCATTGAGGAGCCGCATACATATCGTAAACGCAGCAAGTGCTTTCGAAGACACAGATGCGTGTCCACCGCCTCTCCTTCCTTCGCTCCCTTCCTCCTCCTCCTCCTTTCGGAGGGCTCGGAGCAAAGAGATGAGGAAGGAGAAGAGGCAAGCGCCGTTCCTCTCTCGCCCTCGACCAAAGTCGTCGGCGCCATGTTTACACGCGTCCTGTTTACGCGGGCAAACATCGTCGTCACCGACGGCCGCTGGCGAACGCACGCTTTCCTGGAACGACGGCGCGCCCTTCTCTTTTAGGAACACTCGGAGCTCTCGTTCTTTCCCCCTCTTCTTTTTTTTCTTTAATCTAGGCTTGTCTTGGCTGCATGCTTTGCCGCTGCCGCCACCGCCGCCGCCTCGGCGAGCTCTTCGTGATGCTGCATCTCTGCAGGCCGTCAGTCAGTCAGACCCACTCGCACGCATGTGTGTCTGTGTTTGCCGAGTGCCTCGGCTGGCGCTTCTCCCATTGGCTTCTATTGCTGCTTGGCCGCTCGGTGTGCATCTGTGTGCGTTCGCGAGAAGGCCGGCAATATGGGAGTCGAAAAAAAAAATCTAGTATACGATGCGTCTGTACGAGGGCAGGCAGTGGCGCGAGTCTCAGGGACGTTTCACTGGCGCTCGTTTTAAAAGCGAGTACCACGGCAGAGTCTCCCGTTGGGACGGTCAAGGCCTGCATGATCAAGGCCTACATGATATCGTAAACGCAGCAAGTGCTTTCGAAGACACAGATGCATGTCCACCGCCTATCCCTATAAAGGCCTACATGATCAAGGCCTACATGATCAAGGCCTGCGTGATCAAGGCCTGTGTGATCGGGCCTTGACAAGAGAAGTCGCTACGGGAATTCGAATGAAGCTGTAGCCAATGTATGACGCGCAGGAGAAATGGAGTTTAATTTCAATGCGAAGCATTCTTCGCTTGATTCCACGCACTTTGCGATACGTAGGTTCCTGCATCGCCTCGTATGGGGACCTTGTCAATTAAAAAAAAATTAAGTGCGAGTAACATTGTTAGATTTGGGCAACGGTTCGCCAGCATAATAGACTGATGCTGTACCAATTAGAGTTTATGCGCATGCGTGGCACGATTGAGCAGCAGCCATGCCACTTTCCTTGCCTCGTGCAAGCTAGCGCTGTGAGACGATTGACGCGCGCGTTACTTCTCTCAGCAATAGATTTGAGCGTAAAATCGACAGCGTGCCGTTTTTTACCCGTTTCTTTCGCTGTCGAAGCTAGCGCTTTGAGACAATACGTGGCATTGCAACACCTTCGCGATCGACTCGGCTCGTAAAGAAACAGCTTGCAAAATTCACCGAAGTACAATAAATCGGGCGTCATGCCATCGTCTTGACACGTGCCCGGGGCCTTGCCATTGTCGCATGACACACGCTCGCGTCACGCAAACATTTGCTAGGCTTCCATGGACGTATCGCACCGTCTGCTAACGCTTTGCGAAAGCCCAAACTATGCTAGATTGCCAGCTAACTGTAAAAATTTTTGCGTACCATTGATTCCCACGGTGTGTGAAATCTGTATAGTTTTTAATTTATTGTTTTTGTTATTGCTGTACGTAGAGAGAGAATAGAATGTATTAGAGAGAAAGCAGAGAGCCTGACAGCCATAAGTTCTCTGGCTTGCCGCAATGCTCTGTGGAAAGGGGAAGAACAAAAAAAAAGGTTGTGGGCGAGCTAACGATGAGAACAGGCAGCAATATCTGTCCATTTCAATTTAAATATTTAAAGTGAGAGGTTACTCTATCATATGACTTCCTTCGCTTCGAGAAAGAAAGCTTTGTTTTAAAATACAGCGTCCCAATTAAAACAAAATTGTTTTGCACTGGCGTAGATAGAACCGCCTTAGAATGACAGATGCGAAACCATGTTTTCCGTGCTGCTAGCGTTAGCCTGCAGACGCCCATCTTACTGGGTGTGACCGTCCATGACTTCATGATTCTTACATGACTACATGACCCTTCAGCCATCATGAATTCATACAGACTAGCTGAATTCTCATTGCGTTCATGACTTGAAGATATCGTGTCGGAAAAGGTTCAATAAAGAGTAGTGTACTCACAAGTGCAAGCTCAGACCATACCGTCCCCTTCCTCCTCCTGGAAGGTCCACAGTGGCTTAATATTGTCATCTGCGGTCAAGGCTCAATGTGCGATATCAGCAAATAGCCATTCGCCCGACCTACGTAACACCCACACCCAGTGACTGTTTCGATGGTTAATTGGTTGTTTAGTGTCATTGTTTTCTTAACGAAGGAAAAGAAAAAGAACTGTGACCATTTCATCTGTTTTGTGTTCTGATGGATATTTGAGCTTGGACTGTCTCCTGACCCTACCTGCCAAATAATGAAGTAGAATAAAAAAAAAGAGCTTATCTTGCGCTAGTAAATGTGCTATATACTGACAGTGAACGGACGTGGTCGACTGTAGAGCAACAGGAATGCGCCGCAACTTAGATTACGCCTGCGGCAGTTTAATAGTGAGCTGTGTTGATCAGTATATGGCCAGGATGTGCACTATCAAAATAATTTGCAGGGGGCTGCACTGAATCTTGCAGGTCTCTTTATTTCTTTGTTGTCCTTCGCTTAAGTACGTTCCGCACTCACGAGCATTCTTTTCTCCTAGCCCTCCGCGTCGCTTGTTCTTGTTTATGACAGAACAAGCACACACGAAGGGGGTCCTCGTGCTGTGGAAGTGCTTTTCTTTTAACGTCTCCGGTTTCCGGCCTCTAGCTAGATTACAGCTTGGCCCGGCGCCGGCAGCGCTATCTCTCGGCTGACCTCTGACTCCCACCAGAATGACACCTCACCTCACCAGGGGTCACCTCCTCTAGCCAGTTCCTTCGTCTTAACCCCTCTCCGCGTTTCCCGCGTCAGCATCCGCTCGCACGTGAGCCGAGGCACCGAGGGAGAGGAGGACAGGTCACGTTGGATCACCTCCTATCGTCATGTTTACCAGTGCACACACACGCGTAGTACGTGCAGTGACTCGGCACACAAACGCGCACTGGTCTCGCGACGGTTGCCCGTCTCGAGCACTTCTAGGAGCCATCGTCGTCCAGAAATGCGGCACCGCCGAAGCGCCAACCTAGTTGGCCGTAACCGCTCCTACCTTCTACTACCACTACCACACCTCCCCCTCCGCTTCCCCCCCCCCCCTTTTCCTTCGGCCATATTCCATCCTCACGCCGTCCCGCCCCGCCTAAGCGCCACCTTTATTTACACGCAAATCTCGCCGGTCCTGGCGCCGCTACAGCACCACGCCATCTCCTCGAAGTTCGGGAACCGCCGTTTGGAGACGTGCCGTCGACTCGGAGAAGTGTAGTGGTCTGCTCTGGCGACCAAGGAGGGATGCGCGACTGTTGGGAAGGAGGGAGGGGGGAGTGGTATGCCTTTGGCAAGACTGGAGGGGAAGGGCCCGGAATTTGAGTACAAACACACGGGTACGCTGGCGGCGTGGCGGTAGAACGGTTTGTTTGCGCTCACTGCTTGTTTGACGGGACTGGGTTGTCGGGGAGGTGGGGGTGCAACGCGATTGCTTGCGTCGTCCTACTTGCTCGCTTGCCCGCCAGCTTTGCAACGCTCTCAGGCCGCAAATATGGCGTCGGCGTCTACTTCCCTCGTACATTATTTTCTGCCTTTTTTCTTTTTTCCTGTTATGCCACGCGTTCGTTTGCTGCGTTATACGTTCCGCAACTGCCTTCACTGCGATGATCCTCGCGCACTGCTGGCGGCGGCCCCGGACCGACACTGCTTGGCAGCTCCGTCGCATAGCCGTGTTTTAGCCCAGGGGTCACGCGCTTGCCGGTTCAGACTCGTTGTAGTAAGGAGAGAGCGGCAGAAGGTGGAGGCTGAGAAATGGGGGAGGAGGGGACGCAACGTTTAGGGTGACGCTAGTTACGAGCCCTTAGCCGCCAAAAAGAGGCGGCCGCCGCTGTTTTTCCGCGGAACCCGGTTATGAGCCCGTCGTTGTTGGTTTTTGTTCTGGGGCGAAAGATGAGTGGAAAGGGAGGAGGGGGGGGCGAGAGGGTAGCATTGCACCAGCCCAGGAAGCGGGGGCCACGGTTGAGTCCTGGACCGAACACAACTCACGTCGGCGGCTCGTCGGCTCCCTTATAGTAGGCGTCCCGCCAGTGTTTTCTGTGGGATTGCCTCAAGCGAGAGCCACTGTTGCACCACGAGGTGTCGGGCGCAGTGCACTGGGGAGAAGAGAACGCGAGGTCAACGAACCTGCGTAGCGGTGTTTCTCGGAAGAACAGCCAGGAACTGCGGTCGGGTTCGCAAGGTGTCGCAGTTTGCGCCCGAGGTCACGTGGCGTTAGGCTTAGTTCGGTGTCCGCTCTTTGTCACGGACCTGTTGCGTTCAGGATTCCAGTCGGTGTGTGAGGTGAGCAACGGTATATGACCGTCTTTCTGACGTAGCCGCCATCAGTTGTTGGTGCAGGAAGATCGTTAGAAAATTATTTGGCGGCCAATACTTCATGTGGCTGGTATATTGTTAAAAGCTGTGACGTCACCAAAAACGAAGTTGCTTGCAATGCGGAATGTCTTTCATCTTACACCGTTTCTTATTCTTTTTATATCTATCTTGAAAACTTAAGAGGAGCGCTCAAGCCAAGCGAAGCTCGCATCCTCTCAGGAACTGCTTGTCTGATATTTCAAGGAGGGAGTAGTGTTCTCGTATAATGCGAAATGCTTAGCCGTCGTCGTTGGGATGCATTAGCGGGAGCGCAGCCACGGCGAAGGTGCTCTTGATCGAATCAAACCAATTAATTGGCTGTATTATCTGTTTGTTTGCTTGTTTATTTATTTCTGCCTAAGACCCATGAACCGAATAATAGTCACCGCAGTCGACAGGCCTTTACACTAACTTAGACCATATGGAGCTCCTTCACTTGTAGCGAAGTGCCAGAGTAAATGGGCGCGTTTTGAAATGCGGTGCCCTAAATATGCAAGAGTCGCAGTTGTCACAAACCCTTGAACTTGTTCGCAGCAGCGAAAAAAGGTTGCCGCGCTATGTATTAACATAGCTTTGTATTTTTCATTCCATTCTTTTTAGGAATGCATACCGCACAGGCTTAAAACCAGCTCGTGCACATGTTCTAAAGGAAAATGGCTATAATATGGTTCAAAATTTGCAGCTGAATGCAAGTTCTTAATTGCGAACGAATGTTCACTTTGATCGTCGGCATAATTAACCCCACGGACCTGAAAATCTCCGCCTGCTGGTACAAAACCATTGCGTAAATAACTTATAGCAGCTATATTCCAGGCATCCCTCTTCCTTTTTCTTTTCTTCCTTCTTATTGTCTTTTGTCTCATTTTGTGACAAGAAACATTTCGGTGCTTTATCTACAGGAGAATTTTCGTAGCAGATAGGGCTGGCACGGTTTCTGCGCTGACATTCATCTGTGAAAAAAGAAGAAATTACCGCAGCTCAGCGCAAACTTATACATCAAACGTCGCATCGGAGAACGAAAACAGACTCATCTCACGCTTCATTAGGTCCAGCATTGGCTCGTTACTCATCACTTCATCTTTGAGCGTGAGAAACGAAATCATAACGGCGATGTCGTTGAGTAGGTTGAGCGCCTTCTTCTACGGCCGCCTGGCGGGGCTACACGGGGCAGCATTGCAGTGACACCTGGCGACAATGGCGTGACTCATAAGTGCGTGCATGATACGTTACGACATCTCCGGTGTAAAGCAAACACTCGACTCTGGAGAGATTTCGGAGCCGAAGTGGCTGGCCGCTCGGGTATATAACAGTTTGCGCGGCGCTTTAAGGGCGCTTAAACTTGCTTCGCGATTACATGAAAGGCATTTGAGGCATGATCAGGACACACGCATCTCACACTACCAATGGGGTGCACTTATAAAGTTTCGGCTGGCGCAAGTCGACTTGGCTTGTCGATGTCGGTTGGGGTGAGTGAGTCCCTTGCTATGCCGCATCAAACCGCTTATACAAGTTGTGCGTATATCTCGGCCCAATGCGATCCACTTGTCAAGGTACAGCCAACCACAAAAGTTCACGGACCGCGGCATCACGTAAAACGTTGAATTTCCGAGCAGCCTGTAAAAAGTAGCCAGTGAAACAGTGCATGCTATGTTGTTCTACATGTACCAGCAGCGGCTGGAAATGTGAACACCAGGCTCCTTTGTGAGCCTGCTGAGATATTAAGCTTTTTTCTCCGCTTCCTTGGTCCATAAAATTTTGTGGATGACTGTACATGTAAGCATTTTAATTAGTACATACTGCAAAGCCCGCGCTAGCCAAACGAACAAGCCACATACACGAAGAATCAGTATCTCCATCTGCATGCTTTCTTTTTATCCACGATGGGTGTCGTTGTGTTCTCCCTCTATACTACACTCGAGTTCGCGGGAACTCAACTGCAATGCCGTAGCCAGTGCTTCGAGGTAGCCGTTGTGGCAGTTGGGGACATCGGGCGGCATTTTTTCTTACCGCCTGCTTGTAATACGTTTCACGTTGTTCCCACAAATGCTATTTATAAAGATCTCACCATGTCCTCACGCCGAAACAACGCCTCCATGTGGCAATCGCGCCGATCGCGGGAAAGGAGTGAGCCAGATTTTTCATGGCATCACAACTCATCCACCACATGGGTATCTAGCCGAATAGAATCGAGTATTGTAGTAACTCCTTTGGGCCACTGTGATGATTGTGCGCTTCTTTTTTATCTGAAATGTAGGAAGTTCGCACTTTAACCCAAAAAGCTGACGAGTCAGAAATGTGACACCGGTATTTAAGAAGGGCGTTCCAATGCATGTTCTAAATGGGTGTTTTCTTTAGAGAATGTGGGGGAAACCAAAGAAAAAGAAGACTCTAACGTGACAGTATCGGCTTTTTGTTTCGATGTCCTTTCGAACTTTTCCCTTAGCACCACGGAGGCGATTGTACACACGACCCTCAGCCGTTTCGAAGCTCGCACGTTTACGACACATGTTTTGGGGAGACCGCGTTCTTGTGTGTGCTTGTTGTGGTCTGTCTGTTGGCGAGGCAAGCTCTGGCTGTATTGGACGCGGACCGTTGAAAGTGTGGGATTCCTCCGCTTCGGAGAAATAACTGTGTGACGAACGACGTGTCAGAGCTGACAAGATGGTGTGGTGCCAACCCCGCCCCCCCCTCCATGGGTACCTGTGAGAAAGAAGACGAAGAAGAAATCGCAAGAAATAACGGAAGCCTGTCTTTAGAGGCACACTACAGACTCTCCCGGTTAAGTGCGCGGAGGTTGCGAAAGATTTACGTGGTGGGACACGGGGCGTTTACGACGACTCATGCCTGCGGTCCCACCGGAAGACGCGACGCAGTACTGTCGTGGTTTTCGGCTACCGTGGGAGAGCATTCTTTTTTTTTTTTCTTGTTCTTCGAAGACTGCGTTCGTAAGCCAGCCGGGATACAGGTTATGCGTAAAAACACACTTTCGAGCAGGGAAGCAAGAGCACCGATTCCCGTTTTGCGCAGGAATTGTATGGCGCATGTGGCGGCGCGGTTCAAATTTGAAACTCTCCGCCGAAGCGCGGGCCATATGTGTATATACGTGGTGTTGTGTGTGAAACTTCGCGCCCTCGAAACGTGTTTTAGATCGTCTTTCTCTTTCTCACTTCATGAGGGGCTTCGTATTTCCTCAAAGTTAAACCACTGAATTTAAGTGTTCCCTTATTCTTTGTGCGGAAGAGCCAGAATATAAACACACAGGCCGATGTCATTTGTCCACTGCGAATCTAAGCATCCACCCAGACTTTGGTCATCATGGCCGTTCACAAAATCTGGGGGTTAGATTCGGGTAAATGCAGTATTCAGATATAAGGTCTTCCTTTACAAGTACTTTGTCAATTTCCGGCCACCTTCGTTAATAATGCTTAGCTTTGCTAGATAGTAATTGGCCGCCAGCTGATTTTATATATTACTCTAGCGCTTAAGTTGCTTGTATCATACCTGCCAGCTCTCCGGCAGTTTTCGTACACTTTACGAACTTGGACTCGTTTTACGATTTTACGAATTTTCCATCAATATTTCCGAAAAACACGTTCTGCTCGTGGACAAATACCGCTTGTCGGTCCCCGACCCAGTAGACCACCTCGAAAGGGGGTGTTGGCCTGTACCGTTGGAAGTCTTCTGATGGTGAAAGGATGCAAGAGTGTACTTGCTTCGAGCAAGTTGACACAAACTTCACAAGTAGGCGAAAATGGAGGAGGAGGAGGAAATAAGGAGAGAAGGCAGGGATGTTAATCAGAAATGCGTCTGGTTGGCTACCCTACTCTGGGATACGGGAAAGAGGGAATAGAAAGATAAGATAGAGAGAGATGGGGGAGGTGGGAAAGCGGCGGTGAGCTTGCGCACGCAGGCGAAGGGCCTGAGCGAGTCAAAGACGTTCACACAAGCCGGTAGCGCTCAAGAAAGACAATATTGCCTTCAGAGCTTTGTGGGCCAGCAGCACCCCAGTCACTGTAATCTAAAAACAATCTTCTTTCCCTTTAGCTGACGTGTTCGCAGTAGCTTGTGGATATTAAAATTCATTGGTTTGCGGGTATCTGCTTGTACCTACAACCTACAGGAGTAACAGAAGCCACTATACAGTATCGCGAAGAGTAGCGCTTAATTCTGAAAAAAAAAAAAAGCTTTCTTACGGCTGGCGGGAGCCTTACAGGGCATGCGAAACCTGAGCGCTCACCGGTGCTGCAATTAGTCGCATAAAACGTGCTGTGTGGCGAAGCACGTTTGCAAATTAGGGGGGGAAAAGATGTCTATTCTACGCATCGTCGCTTATTTTTTTTCCCCTTTGGGTCTGGCCGCATCTGAAACGAGGAATCGCTCGGCTTGTTTCTTTTTTTTTTTTTTCTCACGTTTTTGCCGGCGAACAACGGGCGTATTGGGGTCGAGCTCGGTGGCACGTGAAGCCTCTTTCACGTGATCGCTCCTACACAGGCGCGCTGGCCGAGGGTTGCTTTACTTACACGCTATTCGCCTTGGCTTATCGGGGTCGGCGGCGCGAGCTCTTAAACGTCGTCTCCTAGGCGTTTCTCCACGTCTCCTTTTGTTTCGCTTTATTGGCTCCGACCTGGCAGGCGCCTTGCATCGGGCAAATCGCTCCAAGCCTCCGGCATCGAAGGTCCCTTTTTATGGCCATTTTATGCACCGCAAACGAGCGGGAAGCGCCGTATTCTACTAAAAACGGCGTTAGAAAGCAGAAAAAAAAAGAACAAGGGTACGTAAGTAAGAAGAGAGGCACACTTCGAAAACGGTTGATCGTTTCCTTCTTTTTGTAACACAAGCTGTAGAAGGGAGCGGGGGGGGGGGGGGGGTTGCAGAGGGAGAAAGGTCAGTGTGCGTTGACCTGACGAGTCTGGCTCGTCTCGTCTGCTTTCGGCTTGTCTCGTCTTGCTCGAAGCGAGGAAGGACGCCACCCCCGAAAGAGGCTTATTACGGCCTCCTCCCCCCCCCCTCCCTTGAGGGTCGACCGAACCGATGCCGGGAGGTGACCCCTCGTGTATGTACGGCTGTTATAGAAGAGTCCAAGGTTGGGATGTGTCAATATGCCATTCCCACGCGGTGGCCCCTGCTGCCGCAGCGGCGCTACCCATACATACACGCATGCGTACCGGTTTTCTTATTCGTTCTGCCTAGTATACTGCAGTTATATCTGTATTCCCTTTTCGATTCCCTTTAAGGTTCTAATCCGCGCCGTCGCATCAATAGCAGCAAAACGATAAAACGATAAGCAGAATGGCGACTACGAGAAGCATTTAATGCATGAAATTTTTCCAGTTTAACTTGCGCCGAGAGGTTCATCTCTGGAAAGGTGACTATAGCGACTCAAATTGTTGCAAACTTGTGAATGGCGGTCGATATATTTAATTTGACTGTTTATATGCAAGATCGCAAGTGCAGGAAAGTATTCTTTGGTCTTTTTATGAAAACTGGAAAAGAAATACCGATACGGGTGGGCTGTTAACTAATAGTTAAACGCAGAAACTTCATGCATTCTTTTGTAAAGTTTGTTTTCTCACATAGTCAATATTTATGCAGTGAAGCAACCCCCGTGTTCTTACAGATCGATTCATGGTTTTTGGGCGTGCTCCTGTGCGTGTTTCAAAGAGTCTTCCTTTTCTATGATAAAAGGCTGTTAAAAAATAGTTTCGTAACAACTCAGGAAGGGCATGCGAGCTACTATGTAAGATTGTCTTGCAGTAGCTCTCGTATTGGCCCTTTGGCCAGATGTCAACGTTGTGTCAAAACGGAAGAGACACGCGTAGTACAACACGACGTCGGAATCTCCTTCGATTCAGAGAAATTGCTCACGTACCCGCTCTACAAAACACGAGCGCGTTTTCTCCATTATCTTTTTTTTTCTTCACCTCCGAACCACATCGGCCTACTAAGAGCAAAAATAAAGGCAACGACGATGAAATCGTAATTAGATACCAGTCGTTCGTGATCGCTGCCGGCTAATGTGCGCCGATACAACTCTGCTCCCCCCCCCCCCTCCAGCTCTTTCTCTTCAAGCCACGTTCAGCAGCGAAATGACAGTGCAGGCACGGTGCACGTACTTACTACGTATAAAGCGAAAAAAGTGGATTATACGTAAAAGAGGATGAGGGTGCAGAGATGGGGGAGGGAGAGGTACACTGGCGATCAAAAGCCAGAACGCGTTGGTCAAAATCGGGAACGATTGGCGTGAGAGCAGGGAAAGGGAGTGCTTGCAAGAGCATCAGAAGCAGGAGTGTTGCGTAGGGGGTTGGGGGTAGAACTTCGAAAGCTTGCGAAACAGGCGTTTCTGCAGACATTTCCAAAGCGAGAGTAACAGAAAGGAGGATCGTAACCGTTCCCTCTCTCTCTCTCCTGCGGTCCCCTTCTTTTCACTTTCGGGAAAGGACGTTGTTGTTTCCTATGGGCGCCGGACCAGCGCGCGCGCGCGCCGAGCTCGCCGCGTTTGCACGTCGATGGCGGTAGCGGCGGCATTGGCGTCGTCTGCGCTTGCGTCGTCTGCTATGCGCCTGCTCCCGCTTCAACTTTTTCTTTCTTCCCGGCTCTCTCGCTTTTTGAGAAGGGGAGGTTGCGCTGCGCGTCGGGGAGGCTTTGGTCGTTGTTTATTTCTCGCGGCCTGCGCTTGCTTGCTGCTCGCTAGAGGCGCGCGCGCGCGCGGTGCCTTATTACCGCCTCTCTTTTTTATACTACCCTCTCCCTCCCACTTCCAATGTCTCTCCCTTTCTTCGGCCCTTCCATCGCCGCAACCGCTGCAGCGCGCTCGCGGCAGCGTTTGGCGGAACGAAAAAGCAACGACGCCGACGATTGGTCGCCTCAACGCAGGGCTTCGTTGGGGGGAAAGAGAAAGGGGACGCGTCATTCTCATTGGTCCGAGACCGCCATCTTGTTTTGTTCGGGGGCGTCGCGATTGGCGGAAAAAAGCTGCTGCGGTGCTCCCGAAGGCGTCCGTTTCCTTATTTTTGTTTTCTTCTCGCTTTCTTATCCCTCTCGCGTTCCAAATTTCATTTCCTTTCTTTTTTTTCTTTCGCGTACCCGCCCTGCCGTACACGGCGGCGGCAACTTTCTTTTCATCGACGTGTTGTCGCCGTTGTTTTGTCGCTTTCTTCCCCGTTAAGGCAGCCGAGTTTTGGAGGAGCCATTGCTTCCCTCTTTCTTTCTTCCTTTCTTTCTTTGCTCCGATTTTTGCCGTTCACACGTCGCCTCTATTTATTCGTCGCAGCATTTCGATTGGATCGCCGAGCAGCACAGAGCACGCCTCGGTCGATTTGCATAGCACGTTTGGTCGGGGCCGACGATGCAGCAGCGGTGAAAAGAGCAGTTCTCGGGACACGACCTTACTGTTCAGCTTAACCTGTCGTCGCCTTTTAATTTTTCTTTTCTTTTCTGAACTTCTCGTTCAGTCTTTTCCCATAAATGTAACTGCTGGTCGAGTTTGTCTCGAGTGTCTAGACCTCAGTTTCTCCTGGCTCAGAGGAATGAAATGCATTGTTCTTCACGCATAATACTCCTCGTCCTAGACCGTACGCATGTCCTTCTTCTCGTAAGTCATTTGGCTAATGAGTTAGAACATACGCCTGAGCCATTTGTTTGATGAATGTTTGCAAACTTAGTTATACTTTCTGCAAGCAAAAAGTGTGCTCCCATTACAACTTACACTTATAAATGCACTCGTCCCTCAGTTTCTTACAAATAAGTTCACACCTGAACAGTACGCGTGAACGCCAAGTGAGAACGTAGGTACTCCTGAACATTTAGCATTGTTCACTGTTCGTACCTTAGCCGCTGTACGCGCAAAGTTTGCGCCAAGTGTATGTGCACCTGCTGTGCTATGCGATTTGCGCATTTGTGCGAAGTGTACGCTTTAGTGCAGCGTAATTTCCGTTTCTAACGTCCTAGTTTTATTCATCCTATTGTCTTTATTGTGGAAGCGTGAGGCGTGTGCTGCGGTTTTAATAAAACTACGGGCATCGAGCAATAAGGCGACATCTCCTAAACGACAACTTATTGAAAATGTAATCAACGTGGCTCATCGGCCCTGCTGTGAGTGACGTCTAGCTGTTTCGTTATATATATATATATATATATATATATATATGTATATATATATATATATATATATATATATATATATATATGTATATATAAATTGTGGCTTTTATGGCAAGCAAAGGGATGTCCGCTCGAGTAATGTTACGCGTAACGCCTATTCAATTAAAATAACAAAAATTTTATATACTTGACGACATGAAACGACTGATACACCCGTTAGTTTAGTGTAGAAGACGGCTTAATTGCACACCTTCAAGAATTTCGTTGCCCCGAGACGCAGGAAACGTTCTTCACCATCAACAACCAAGTGGTCATGTGGGTAACTCCAAATTTGAATCTAACAGGACGCATTGCCCCTTGTGTGGCTTAATGCTGATTGCAACTGCGGAATGGTGTTGCCTATCGGAGACCGTCGTTGAAGCCTATGCTGCCTGTTCTCCAATGTAGGACTCTTTCGTTTCAGTAACAATAGCGGGACAAGGTTCATCCGTAACATTTCTTCAAAACTAGCCGACTGAACTGCGCATATATACAAGCACCGATCCTTCATTCAAATATTGGAAACGAGATAGACAAAGTATAACTTATGCCTAATTATCCACACTATAAACATTACCGTTTCTCACACGTGCAACTTTCAACTCATCTTGTCTCGTGAGCTTTCACATGCTACTGAAGTGCTTCTGGCATTTTTGGTCATTTTAAATCGTCCAAGGAGACGCCCAGTTAAACGAGTGCCTTTTGAAAATTCGTAAAGTGTTCATGATACCGTAGTAGCTTTAGGGTACCAGCTCAATTCTAGCGAAGGCGCCGTCGTGCTGCCTTGCTGTCTACGGCGCATGCGCGGCCAGCGCATGAAGAAGGGTTAGAGGGGCCTCCGGAGACGCGCAGTTCGTTTGGCTGCAAAAAATAAAAGAAATCGATCACGCCAACTGGACACACCGTCCCACTCTGCTCCACTGGCTTTGCCGGAGCCGGTGCGGCATTCTGGCTTCCGCTGCTGGCAGATACGCATTGTGCGCACACAGGGCTAGCATCCCTGCTTTACAGCGGTGCTCACAACGTACCATGGTATGTTGCGAGATGATGTGGCGCACGCCAGTCTGAGCAGAACGCGTTGTGAACGTCAAGCTCATAACTTCGTGAATTGCTTTATTTGGTCGCCTACTATAACGCCGGCGGTTTCGCGTCGATCTCATCTCGCGCGCCACAGAAGTGCGATGACTACGTCGCTGTTGGAGTTGCTCCTTATCGCTCCAGCTTTACCTTTAAATGCCTCGCCGTCGAACTAAAGGGACGTTTTCATTTTATTTATTTATTTATTTATTTATTTATTTATTTATTTATTTATTTATTGTGCAATGAACGCGCTGACTTTCTGTATCTGTAGAATAAAAACAGATTTATATTTACTAGTTTACATCTGTTTGCATTGGTGCTTAAGCTTTACTTCCCACCGCCTTTTTTTTTTGTATGCGTAATTGATTGGAGGAGATGTCGGCACCTTTAATAGCGCCGGCTACTCCGCTTTGCAGGGCAAGAAAATCTAAAAGCGCGGCGAAAATATTGCGACACTCAAATATCGCAGACATTGGCGAAGCTCCGCACAAGAGTAAAAGAAGTCTTTCTTTTTTTTTTTATCTTTTCCAGTGAAACAGCTATCGGATCTTCACCATGGCTGAGGACTGGCCCTTCGCCTCGCTGAGTTAAGAAGGTGAGTTCAGAGCTGTTGACTTCGTGGCGGGTGTGCAACCTCCACGCTGTCTTACGTGACTGGAGGAACATCAGAAAAAGGAATTACCTATGTCAGTGGCTTTTTTTATTTTTTTTTTATTTTTTTTGTCACTTTTCTCTCCGCTGGTAGAGATTTCTCATCTCTGTCGTTCCACTGAGCACACAAGGCTCTGATCAAGCCGTCGACGACTATATCTTATCGTGAACGTTCGATACTCCTGCTGGGTGAATCGACGCTTATCTGCCCTCGATGTTTTTGCAACGACGCGTTACACCGAAGAAATTGTGCCGAAGAGAACAGAACAAGAAAAAGAAACAAACAATAAGACCGTGAGCTGCCTCTACGCGTCGACGCGGGCGGCGAATTCTTGGAGCTCGGTTGTATAATTTCT
This sequence comes from Dermacentor andersoni, assembly GCF_023375885.2. Classification (NCBI taxonomy): domain Eukaryota; kingdom Metazoa; phylum Arthropoda; class Arachnida; order Ixodida; family Ixodidae; genus Dermacentor; species Dermacentor andersoni. Next base: position 54,532,932 of record NC_092822.1, read on the forward strand.
CCTGGCAGTGTCGGCTCACATCAAGCTCTATCTTTGCACCGGCACCGGAAACCCGCAGTCCTTGTTCTCGTACGGGCTAGCTGTAGTCTACATCACCCATTGTTCGTATTTGCTACTATAAGCTCACTACCGTACGGCAGTACTTCCTGCACGCAACTTGAAATTACACCCGCCGTGGTTGCTCAGTGGCTATGGTGTTAGGCTGCTGAGCACGAGGTCGCGGGATCGAATCCCGGCCACGGCGGCCGCATTTCGATGGGGGCGAAATGCGAAAACACCCGTGTACTTAGATTTAGGTGCACGTTGAAGAACCCCAGGTGTTCGAAATTTCCGGAGTCCCCCACTACAGCGTGCCTCATAATCAGAAAGTGGTTTTGGCATGTAAAACCCCATACTTTTAACTTGAAATTACGAACTCAAAGGCACTTCCTCCGTTGACGACTGCGGATACACTGAAAGTATACCGCAGAGTGACAGTGTCCAAGCTCTAGATACGCCGCAGTATGTGTTCACAAGACCGGCCTGTAATGCGCCTAGAGCGCGGCATAACGTAATGTAAAGCTTCATTGCGTACGAGCCACAACTACGACATCGGCCATGTTTAGCGCCGCAAAGTAATGCTCTAGCGCGAACCCTCGCATATGTATTTACATCTTTTGCTCTAACTTGCCAAAATATAATTCGATATCCCTAACTTAACGCTCAGCTAAGCTACAGCGCACACTATAGTGAGCCTTATTCATATCCACACGCGTTCAAGCGCTGTGAAAACAGTAGGTTGGTGTGCGTATGAAAGCTCTCAAGCTTGAACCAACCCAACGCAACCTGACGGGTCCACAGGTACCTTTTTGTATACGCCAGGGCGAAATTGTCATCCTTTTGGTTATTCAACGTTTCCCATAGCTTTCCCCGTGAATAACGGAAAGTTGTGTTTTTACTGCCCACCATCTCCGAGAAATGCGGGCACATTTCGAAATCTTACATTTTAATCTTTCATGTTGCTACAAAACTAAGATTTAGATTGGTACGTCTTGTTTACTGCGGTGAAGCAAGGAACGGTTACAGACGCACGAGGCGGATATACGAGCTCTGATTATGAACTTACACCGGCTATTTCCTGTAGCAAAGTCGCGGGTAAAGTATCATGTTGTAATTGCAATTGAAGTACGATGTGAAAAAGAAACAGCAACTGTGACGTGGATTATCGCTGGGGAGCGTCTGCGTCGTATCTGCCGTATATTTTATTCTTTCGACGCAACCATTGCTTAGGTTCAAAAAGAAACACGCTACTACAACGTATGCTCCTATATTTCTCGTGATGCAAGCACCCTCAATGTTAGCATAGGCGCCTTTATTCCCCCCCCCCCCCCTCCTATAGCTACAGCCATCGTTCCGAGAAACGATAGAGACCACGCGGTGCGCCGCACTGTAGCGTTTTCCCCGACGTTTCTAAGTGCCGCTACAGTCTCGGATGAGATAAGTTTTTCTATGTGATCTCCGACTTCAATCATCTGCCCGGTCGGCTGGCCACTTTCACTGAAGCAGAAAAGTTGCTTCTAGTTATCTATCGTATCGATAGCTTTCATCTTTTTTCCTTATCTGCTGTTTGCTGTCGTGCAATACTTCTTCCCTATGCTTTCCGTGTGTTGTACTCTAGGCTGATATATTTAGGAGGCGCAATCGCGGCTCCACGTGCTGAAGTGTGACTTAACCTTGACGATTGGCAATCGTAGATACTGCGGCTGTTTATCCGCTTGGCACTGTGGACGGTTGATAACTTACGGATGAATAGCGTTTGAGCAGATAACGAGACACCTGAAGTTGGAAGGGGTCATTGTTGCTGACTTAACTAATTTGCACATCGGGCTACGCGCCACCAGCGCTGAAGCTTCGCACGCCGACTGCAGCGCCGTAACACAGCCTAGCGGGCGAACGAAACAGTTATCAGTAGTGCCGCATGCTGCGATTTAACGTGGGCAAAATTACCGCTCATCTTGAGGCACATGTGTCCAGCTCCTTTGCCGACTATGCACCGGCTTGCTATAGAACGTTGATGCGCATGCGCACCTCTCAGCGCGCGTGACAATGGACAGAGCTTGGCTGCGCGCCTAGGGCTGAAACGAACGTTGGTAGAAGGCGCGCTTCTTTTAACGTTCGAAATGTCCCGCCGTTTTCCGTGGCGTCTCTACCATGTACCGTCAGCGTAGTTCAGTTGCCCACTCAAACTGCCGTAACGCCTTCTGGCGAGCGCCGGTTCCCCAAATGGAGTGAGACTGAGAAGAGACTGCAACGGATTTTTGCTTGAAGGTTCTATTCGAAGTACAGTTAGTGCGCACCAACAATCGTATACACCCTTAATCTCATTTCACGTGTCGGCGATTTCACATAAACTACACTAAGTCAAAAAATTTTGGTGCGTATGTTCCACTTCGTGGAACTTATCTGAGACGACATTAGGTGTGATATACAGTAACAGTGCGGGGCAAGAGGCCCGACGCAAGAGTTAAGAGACGACGCTCAATGATATTCGTTCCACGTATGCGCTCAATTTCGCAAGTGGAACCCTTTCGCAAATGTGCCCCACTTATTGGCACCTATCTGAAAAGAGATTAAGGGTGTATCGACCGACTACCGGCTGGTGGCGATCACTGTAATAGATATCAACTGCCATATTGGTTGTCGAGACGACTGCGACCTTTCAAGCACTTATTACTCCTTCTAGGAAGCTATAGGTCCTCGTATCCTTCGATGGTGTCTATGTATGCGCGTACCGCACATTTAGGGCTCATTCAAACTAGGCCAACGCGACATCGATTTCGGCCTGCCGACTGTCGGCGACAGCGTTTTTTTTCCTTCGTGTCGGCACCTCTGTCACACTGTACCGACGCCGAGCTCTCCGCCGACCGTCGGCACAATGTGACAGAGGCACCGACACTAAGGAAAAAACGCTGTCGCCGACAGTCGGCAGACCGAAATCGGTGTCGTGTTGGCCTAGTGTGACTAAGCCTTTAGGTGTCAAAGGTGTGCTAGACTATACGCAGTGTACACATATTTCAACCTATGTTTACCTATAAACTCATACTACTAAAGTGCTTCAGCGTGGCTCCTTCGTCTGTGCTAGTTCTTACATTACGACTACTGCCACTCCACCACCGGCTCCGCCAATGTTTCTACTGCATCTGCGACAACTACTAATACGACTGCTGCTGCTCCAAATACACAAGCGGCTTACGCTGCCACAGCACATGCTACCTCCGCCAATTAGAGCCTCCTCCCATGCATTGGCTGCCACTGATGCGCTGGGACGTGCTAGGCACATAAATTTTGTCGATGCTCCGCAGCCAATCACAAAATGTACGATCGGAGGCGCATACTATAACCAGGAGTGCATTATTAATGCAAGTCTGCGGGGACGCGTATGGCGTTATCGGGAAAAGTACTCTGAGAGAATACATGCTCGGTAAAACATGCGCCGGTCCCGACGCGGGCTTCGAGGGATCCTGAAATTTCTGCGTAAGGCGGCTAATTTCTAAAACGACCACCGCGTCGCTCCTCACTTCGCATACTGAAAAGTGTTAACGTTTTTTTTTCGTTGCGCAGCATGAGTGTCGTGCATCCACAAACCCATCATTTCTCTTTACCTCGCTAGAACAAGCGTTTGTCTCTTTCGGTGTCAAACGCCGATATTGTGGAATAAAAAAAAAAATATCATCGTGAGAGAGAGAGAAAAGTGCACGGAGTAATGAGTACGTGACTGAAAACAAAAGAACACCGAGTAAATGTCCGAGTAGTGAACCGTTCAACCGTGACGTCATGGTTCAGGCGAAATCTGGGAACAAAAGGGTTGAGCACGACGACGGTGCATAAAAAAAATGGAAGCTTACGTAGTGTTTAAAATAAATGGAACGAGGAAACGGAAGAAAACACCGCTCATGTGAGAAGAAAAAATACAGGTATAAGAAAGGAGGATAGAAAGAAAGGTGCAACGGGGAAGGCGGGGCTCGGTAAGGTGCAATGGGAAAACTTTTCAGCCGCCATTGCGAGAAAAGGGGGCCGGAAAGGAGGCGAAATCTCCCCTGACAGCCGTAATAACTTGTCCCGGGCTCGTGTCTTGAAGTAGCACCTCACGCTGGAAAGGAGGAAGAGACGCCTGAGTAGGGAGCTAAATCGAAAAGGGGGAGGCGGGAGAAAGGGCGCGTAGAGAAGTGGGCAAGAAGGCGATCACAGCTCCTTCATTCGTCCACGGCATCCCTCTCGCGGAATTCGGGGCAACAACAACTCCGGACTGCCCCCTCCGCGCAGTCAAGTTGCGGCGTGCGGAATGCGCGTTTCGCGGACATCCCGCAAGTGAATGTGAACCGCAAGTGAACCATCGTCTGCGAGTACTGCAGCGTCATTGAATGCTTCCCCTGACCACTGAACACTCGTTTCGGGCTTATTATTAGGCCAAGTGACGAAATTTCAGCGCAGCGAAGAAATTCCAGCGATCGGCGTCGATAAATCGGCACCGCGGGAAACGGAGCCTGAAGGCACGGCTTGACCATGTCGCAAACTCCAAGGTACACACTCCGATCTACGACGGGACTTTCTCATTCGGTGCTTGCTTCTCTTCTTTTCCGGCTTCAGTTTGACGTTGTGCTGTGGAGAATTGGCGAAACGTGTCCGTTGTCCATTTCGCACTTTCTTCGAAGCGTCTCTTCACTCTAGTCATTGACGATTCGCCATGAAATGCGTTCCGAAAAACCGTTTTTGCTGCCGTAAAGGTATCCTGGCTGCTTTAATTAGCCACACAATTATAATTCAGCATCCTATTTGTGCAAAACGTTTTCTTACGACTAAATTGCACGGAGCCTCTGTCTATAGCTTGATATTCATTCAGGTACAGTCAGCCATAGTAAATCAGTACCAAGGAAATGCAGGTTCTCGACGTGTGTGGTGAACTGTACGTACCCTCGACGATGTGTCGCTCTGAAGTGAAGAAAAGATGCTTTGGAAGCTCGGGCTTCGGCAGAAACCGTGAAGAGCCGCACGGTCGTTATTAACGAGAAAAAATGGAGTGCATCAACACGTCATCCCCTGTTTGCGAAACTGGACTTTGCTACGACATGTCGAAAGTTGTTTCTGACTTAGCGACTGGGTGCCGCGATGACTATTCGTGTGCAACGGGGCTCAAAGACTGTGACGAGACTGACGGACTATATGTGTGCTCCTCTCTGGACTTCTACCCTGATGCAGGTTGTTCGGCGATTGGTGGCAGTCACTTCAGGTGGGTCATGTGATATCTGCATCTGCGAACGTGGTAATGTCTGTATACGTGTAACAGTCGTTTCAGCTGTGTTGAGATTTATTTTATTACCGTTTTTAATGAAAATGTAGCGGGGATAAAACGGTGATTATTTTTCAGTGACACATCACAACCAGTGTGAACGACTATAGAATGTGCACGTAGCTCAAGGTTAGCAGATAACTTTTTATCTGAAATCTAATGCGTCAAGCGCTCGCAAATAAAGTCAGTTCTCACAGTATTGGAACGTATTGTTGTCTAAGTCGGCACTATCGCCGTTTTGGATATATATTCCATCACTCTTCTGCATGGCTAGGTTCAGTTATTTGCGCACTTGCGCTTTCGGACAGGGTACTTTACGCCTTAGCACTGAATGAAAGGCATTTTTACACCAGCGCAACTATCCTTGTTGAACTCTGCCGTTTCGTGGTATGCACCGTAACTAGTTGAACCTTTCTTATACAACCGACTAGAAGATCACCTATGTAACAACAAACATTTTCCAAAGTTGTGCCAGCCTTGTAACCAAAGTGAAGAGCCCTTTTCACAGTTCAATGGCAGGTCTCGATCGCAAACCTGTATCAGTTGATTGTAACACCAAACTTCCAGATAGCCTTCCAAGACTTTTATCCTTCGTGACGTTCCCGTGTGAAGGACTGGCTTCTGCGCACTCTACACGACGTAACACACGTGAACCGACGAGACCTGAACTTCAAGTACCCTGTTAAAATTGTTCGTTTTGCAAGCAACTTGCGCTGCAGAAAAACAACGAGTTGATTTAAGGAGACGAGCAAACGCGCCCATATACGGGTATACAGTAATTGTACTCAGACCTAGTCCGCACATATGTACACGCGCACTTATAAGACGTGTGCGCGAATTTAACATATTCTAGTGAGAATCATTCAGCGGAACACATCTTGAACTTCTAATGGTAAACCTGCAGAAAACCTGCCCTCAGTATGGCCTCACCGGCGACGTTGTCGTATGCTCCTTTGACATAGAGAATAAGGGCCACTGACAGGCGCTTGAGGCTTGAGACCCTGTGCATCACCCCACGCGCACTAAGTCCTCACTCTCCCTCTTTTCCTCTTTCTATCCCTTTCCCTTACCCCCAGTGTAGGGTAGCAAGCCGGGCGCTCCTCTGGTTGACCTCCCTGCCTTTCCTTCTCCTCTCTCTCTCTCTGCCATGAAAATGATTTTTTTCTTTCATGTTTTAAGAAGCAAAGAGAGCGCTCACTTGACAGTGTAGTACAACAGTAAATTCTCTAACTTGCAGCCCATCAGCGCCTCTTCCGACCTACTTGCAGCAACTTCAAGATTTCCCTGAGTGTTCGGAATATAAGACGACGTCAGAACCGCAATATTGGACATTAGCAATCAACCTCTCTATAGTGGCCGAGATCGTGAATCAAACGTCGAAACACCCTTTTCTGCCAGTATATATCTGATTTCTCTAAAATCAAACTAGAATGTTCTCAAGGAGGTGAATTCTGCACTCCTGGCCTCACATCAACATGCAGCGAAGCTTATCTTTCGTTTCTCGTTTTGGTTTTTTATTGTAATTTTGTGGCCGGCGAGAAGCACGGAGCGAGCGCATTTCGTAACACCGCGTTTTGGCCCACGATGAGAATGTGAGTAAATTTCAGCTGTTCGAATTCTTCCCGAATTTATGACGTCATCGCGGCGTCGGGGTCAAGACGCGCTCGATCCACCGAATTTTTTATTGCCCTCGTATTTAACCCCACAAATTCCAACATTGAGATTCGTCTACAGTTAAAACTCGATCTAACGAAACCCAATTTTACAAAGTTCCCAATTTAACGAAGTAATACGCATTCCCCGGCAGGTACTCATACAGTTCGATGTTATAATTCACTCGAATTAACGAAACAAGCTTAAGTAAAAAAATAAATGAGTTTAGAAAGCGGTGATTTCTTTCTGATTTTGACACAGACGAGTTCTTCTTCGAGCGTGCACTCTAAAGCTATCGGGTTAAAACATATAGGCGCCGTGTTGACATCCGTAGCTTTATTTTGACGAGGGTGCATGCCACGCCCATGCACGGAACAGCCGGCTCAATACCGCCACGGTAGGGGCGATGGTGGTTGCTTTCGTTATTTCATGGTTTATGCGACAGATGGCTGGATTAGCGGCAAATAGAATGCTGTTGTAGCCTTTGCGTGTCGCTACGTTACAATTTTAGATTTTGAAGGACCAAAAAAAATTTATTTCTTGATTTTACGAACTTCCTCATTTAACGAAGTAATACGAGCGTATCGTCACTTCGTTAAATCGAGTTTCAACTGTATACTGTGCGAATGTATATATATATATATATATATATATATATATATATATATATATATATATATATATATATATATAGTATACGATAGTAATTGCAGCGTTATATAGTATATTAGCGTATCATATTCGATACTCTATATACGATACCTCAATATTCTAATTTCACCACTGTAAACTTAACGAGAAGCCCGTAGTAGCGTTACTCATGCATTCGAGAGAATTTTCACTTGTGGATAGTTCAGCAAAGATAAATAAAAAAATAGTCACTTACCATGATAATCAATTTGTATTCACTTTTAATTTGTTTGTTTGTTTGTTTGTTTGTTTTACGAACGTATACTCGCCATGGTAAGAAATAAATGTGAAGAAGTCCTTACTTTTTTTTTTAGATGTGGAATGGTATTTCGTCTTTGCGGGGTTAATAGCGCCCATTTGCTCAATGCTATGATCGGGAGTACGGAAAAGACAACATCGCGTTCTATTATTGCAGTCGCTCTCACAGGACAGCGGTCGAATTAGGCGCGAAGTATTCTGCGTTGAATCTTTCTGTGATGCCAATCTCCTGTGCACAGAAGGATGTTACATTTTGGAGCGTTCGAGGGACGCACGTCAAGGCCGCACTGAGTGTATCGAGCACATGCATAGCACGTCGAGCCGACCTGGAGTGCTTGTTGTGTAAGAGCACACGGATAATGCCCGTTAATGAGAGCAGAAGGGTTATCACTCGTGGATCTGCAACTGGCGCCTCGTCACTGAGAGGACTGTCTGTCTGAGTATGGCCAACACGTTGCGACCCCTTTGCAAGCGATGCGAACGTCAGAGTATAGCGGCAGACAAAGTCACAGAACCGCTGCAGTGCTTCTACAGATGCGCGCCAGCCTGTACGACCACGTGTGGTGAGCTGAACGACAAACGCTTGGTTGCGTGCCCGTGCAAAAGTCATTTCATTCCATTTTACTTTCCTGCTTCAAAGAGCAGTGGACCTCGGGAAGAAAAGCCGTAGCTTGACAAGCTCTCGAGGTCCGCAAGCTTCGTTGACACCATCGAGCATGTGGTGTCATTGTCAACAATGACACCACATGAACTTTTCACCTGCCCTTTCCCCAGTGCAGGGTAACCAATCGAGCTCAGCCTGGTTAAACGTCCTCGCGACTTTCACTTTTCACTTCTCTTTCCCTATAACAGGTCCGTAAGTTTGAACTGTGCAGAACCAAGTGAGACTACAAATTATTTCTTCAGGCATTCTTCAAAGAATTTCTACGACATGGAGTATCGACGAGTATATCTGTGACAAGTATGCGTCGTCTTCACCATAGCTGAAATACGCGCGGAAATCGGTCTGTTTCGTCGCTGCGTAGAAAATAGAAGCCGCGGAAAAATGAGCGAAAACTGCTTTCGAAACTCTGTCGTCTCCGCTTCGACCGCTCGAAAGAAAACAAGCCTTCTTGAATATTGAATAGACTTAACCTGACGACATTTTCCTTTTTTTTTCTTTCGTCTACAATGTTTTCGCACTCTTACAGTCGGCCACGTTTCTCGAACGCAGCCGGCCTTTTAGTTTAGCTAGTATATGCTAGAACGTTGCTTTTCTATTTTGCTTTCTCGGTCCCCTCTTTGTTGTTTTTCCAAGTCGCCGTCTTCTAGGAAGCAGGTGCAACGCATCAAAACGTCTGACAACAGATGCAAGCATAAAATGTACCCCGGTCGACTTGTTTACAATGTCTGGCGTCGGACCGGAGACAAGACAACCAGGCTGTTACATGGCCTCCACACAACGGGGTGGATATGTGTTCAGTAATACTTTGTCTTCGCCGTTCCCCCGTTGCGGCTTGCGGTAGCGCTTTCTTTTGAATGCATAATTCGTCTCGCCATGAGAATGGACAACACGTTTCCTTTGTCTGTCTTTTTGTTTTTTCTCCCTACCTGTTCGACGTAAGCAGCGTTGTCGACTCCTGGCCGGTCTCGAACTGAGACACGTGAGAAGGTTGAACACACGGAAGTGTATATTATACCGCCGTTCCATGTCTGGCCGTTAAATATTAAATGTCAGAAGCTGGTTCGCCAAGAAGCAGGCGAACCGCGAAGCATAACAAGTTTGACGAAAGGCTTTAAGCAGGTGCGTTTCGATAGGTCACGTGTCTCTAGGCCTGTCGAGAACTGAAGTAAATTGAAGTTTATGAGAGGTTTTTCCCAAGTTTGCGACGTCACCTGCATCATCATATGCAAGGCGGGATTGAACCCTCGAATTTATTTATACCTCCCTGTTAAAGAAGGGCCGATTTACTCAGTGCATTTTCCACGTTACTATATGAATTTAAATGGGAACATATGGGTTATTGTGTATATTGAAATATGATGCCGGCTTATGGATATCGCATATACGGGATATGGTTGAGTCTTGCTGCAGGTTTTGAAGTACATCTTTTTGAAGTACATCTTTTTGAAGTACATGTTCCGAAGTCTACGAATGACGCCGGCTATTGATCTCTCTCTCTCTCTCTCTCTCTCTCTATATATATATATATATATATATATATATATATATATATATATATAGAGAGAGAGAGAGAGAGAGAGAGAGAGAGAGAGAGCCGACGTCATTCGTTGAAAACGCGGAAGTGTACAGGGTGTCCCACGTAACTTGAACCAAACGTTAAAAATATGCCGATGCCACGCAGCTGGACGTAACCGCCGTCGCTTCGCGATAGTTAGATTATTTCTTCCATTCCGCCTAATTACATGATCAGTCTTCATTGATTAATCAACTTCTACAATATTATTAGATGAAAAGTGTCAATGAGAAAATTGTAGAGCAACATGAAAAGCTCCCCACACAGCTTTTTTTCGCTCGAAACGCGCCACATAAACGCGTTTTTCCGAGCGTGAAAGAAGCCCGCGAATGCACGCAAAGTGCTTCGAGCGGCCAGTCGCGCGGCAATTTTGCGTGTATTTGGGGGCTTAAATATGAATGTTTTTTTTTTCTTACCACACTGATCATAAATGTTGAATACGAATTGCGGCAGTGGTCTCTGAACTGTATCTCTTTCTCTTTCTACACACACGCACACTCACACGCGCGCGCACACATACACACACATTCAGAGACCACTGCTGCAATGCGTGTTCAACATTTATGATCAGTGTGGCAAGAAAAAAGATGTGCATATTTTATAGTCTACGTGTACATCGCTTGTGCCACATGTCAGCAGCTCTACACCGCATTGTCTCAGACTCTTTCAGTCGACGCACGGCCCGTTCCGAAGCTATACCGCATCTAATCTTTTGTTGCGCCTGTCTTCGACCTAGTCGTTTGTGCAAGCGTCGCAAAAAAGTAAGACGCATAAACATGGCCTATAGGCTTTTCAAGCAGACTAGAGAAAAAAATACAAAACAAGGAGACCTTGACAACACCTCATGACCACCTGTTTTCCGCTTCGGGTCTAGCTAATGCTGACTAGCTTTGTATTCCATTCTTGTTTTGTTTTGTTTTTTCAACTTCTGGTTAAATCTGCTTTCGTTTCGAAACGAACTCTATGTACGTGCCTTTTGTGCGCGACGGTTCGCCTGTCTTTAATGGCTTTTTGTTCTTTCGTTGTTGCGCTGCTGTTGGTCCCCTGTTGTTATTTGCCGCCCGCGTCCCCAGCTTTTAGCCGGTCTGCAAGTTTAGCGCCGTCGTCTGCTGGCCGTCGTCTGCTCGTTTTGTTGTGCAGGCGGCACCGTCTGCAACGTGTCGTTTTTGCGTCGCATACAAGCGCTTTCCTGTACACTTCACGAAGTGTACGGCTACGGCCTGCGTATCGTGCAGAGACATTTCTTTAGTGTAAACTACCGCATGTGAACTCTGCAGTATTCTGTTTAGCATCGAGTCTCGCTGTGAAGACGGCAACTGGGGGTCACGTGAGGCTATCGACGGCTGGTAAGATTTTTATCTTCCACTTGTACCAGTTATAGACTTTCACCATACGCAATCGCACTAACACAGCCAGCGCTTTGCGTTGGGTTCGGTCGGCTGCATTAGGTATTTAACGCCGGTGCTTCGAGCCGAAGACATACAAGCACGCCTACATAACAGCTAACATTTACGCCGTCCAGAAACGTCTGTCCTTATGTATTTTGCAGGAGTCTCGGAATTTCTAACGGAGGCTGAACTACGCCAGCCTGTTGAAGAATGCGGCAATATCAGATGCGAGTTCGTGACATTAACTAGTTCATTCTTTTTGTCCCTGATTTCATCCACGTAAAGATTGTCATAGCTGTTTAAGCTCTATTGCTATAACTCTTTTAAGAATAGCAATTTTAAACAAATTGTTGGGTTCGATGTATCACGACCCCGCTGATCCAAAATACGCCAACCTACGGGTTGGGCGGCACGACAACCCGTGAGAGAGAGAGAGCAAATGATAAATGAAAGGTAGGGATGTTAACCAGGACTGAGCCCGGTTGGCTACCCTACACTGGGGAAAGGGAAACGGGGACGGAAAGATTAAAGAAAGAAGAGAAAGTCCACCGGGGATATCGTTCAGTCACTCAGTCCGGATCACAGACGCTGACTCAATCCTGTATCTTTCAAATATCGCAGCAGCGTTTTTGTGGCCTTTTGTAGCTGCGATATGCGAGGCCATGGTCCCAAGATCTTGTTCAAGGTGAACGGTTTTCTATCTAACTGGTTGAAAGCTGTGCAGAGTTCTTGACAACCCGTAGGTTGTCAAGCTGCCTATGGGCAAACGAAAAAAAAAAAAAAACAAGAACACTAGATTGCAACATGTTTCAAGGTTTTTCAACTGTACGTACAAATCGAGATCGATTTCCGGCTCCTGAACCATAACAAAAGCAGGTTGCGCGAGAATAGTCAAACGAACGTCTAGCAATTTACGCAAACAATTTTCTCTGCCTAGTGGAAAAGCCTTTAGCAATATTTATCAAACTCGTGCAATTCCGAACCAGGCCACTGAGCTCTTTCGTTTTTTCTACAAGAATGCTGCCCAATATTTACAACTGAGTCGCACATTCAGAATGCACTCGGGAACTTTTGTTTCCAAGGCAACTTACAGTGCGCACTGCAGATGCCACTGATTGAAGCGTTCCATATTACAGACAGCACTTATTGCGAGTCGAGATATCCCTATTGCTAATGGAACGTGGGGAACCATTTGTATGCTGAAGTTTTATTTTCGCTTGCAGTTAACGGTTGTTATTCGCAGACATATCTCTAGCGTCATACTCGGCTTCAGCGCCTGGATAAACAAGCAGCTTCAAGGCCTGACAGTTCGCCTGTATGAAAGAAAGAATGATGAGGTAATAAGCAGATATCTTATACAGATATCACTGTACGCAAAACAACAACAAAAAAATGTCTGTTTTTGAAGCAGCAGCTGCTGCAATATTCCGCGCTCAGCTCGACGGCCTTTGCTGTTGACTCGCATAGTTCATTCTTATGTTGCTCCCCACGTGATCGTCCACTCCACTCACAAAGTTTTTTTTTTCTTTTCACTTATTATTCATGCCTTCGATGGTATCGAGACCACTTAAACCATTTACGCCGTGTTTCCACGTCCCTACTACATTCGTCGGGCAACCGGTTTTATTGAAATATGAGGTTGCTCGGGCATGTGTCATTCTTTCGGCACTTCCAACGCCATAGCCTCCGGCAAGATGCGACAGTTAATATCCCGCCAAACAAAAGAACCTCGCAGCTGCCGCCTCGCAGAGTCCTTTGGCCCTGTTTAGAGGGGTCGATTCTGTTTAGAGGAACTCATCACCGACAGACAACAATGAAAGGTTCCGCCCTGACGTTGGCAAAGGGGGAAGGCGGTCGAACTCTGTAAACATCAACAAGACGCCACCCGTAAGGAACCGTTACGGTTAGCGCGCTCCTGACCGGTTTGGACCGGCGCGGGCCTGGGGAGAAACTGGCCGGACGAGTTCATCTTTGTTTTTTTTCGTTGTCTAACTTTCGCTTCTATACTTCTCTCGCTATCAGAGCTGCCGGGATGCCCAAATGTTGCCGCCTCTGTTGTTATTGACTGCCGAGCGCAGCAGTTTCTCACGCGCAAAAAGCGCCTTTCCCCTTATATACATATATCGGGCCCATTGTTGCAGGGTCATCAGGAGCTTTGCCCGCCGATTTGGAACCCGCTTCTGTTTCGCTGTTGCTATTCCGTGTCTCGTATCCATCCTTTGTGTCACTGGATTCCGGTTTTCGGGTTATTTGCGTACTGTGCCCTTATTTTTTTGTTACCAATAACGAAGTCGATGTGTACGTGAGCCCACTTCCCACCCTGGTTCGTGTAATCTGATAATCCCTTCGTCGAGTTTCGATAGACCGTAGTCCATTTTTTCCTTCTACGAATTAGTCAGCTTTGCGAAACTTTTAGGGCGGTGAACACGTGTCGAATACTATGGCTGTTCCTATCTATGTTTTATGTATTTAATGCTTCACTTTGGTGCAGTAAACAGCTATGAGGAGTAGAGACAGCGATTGATTAAATGCTTGGGTTTTACGCGGCAAAACCACGATGTGATTATAAGGCACGCCGTAGTGGGGGACGCCGCATTGAGTTTGACCACGGGATATTTGCTTCTTTTTTTAACGTGCACCCAACACACGACACGCCAGCGTTTTCGCATTCCACCCCCATCAACACGTGCTGGGCGGGATCGAGCCCGTGACCTCGTGGTCAGCACCGCAGCTCTATATAGCCACTGAACGCGCAAAATAATGCGCCAAAGGCATTACTCCACAGTGCTTCAGTGAGTTACGTACATCGGAACGGTTCAAATGCAAATCTCTCGAACAGCTCTTTTATTTTTTGTAATGCTGTTTACCGTCTTGCAGGGCCTTCTTTTTTAGTTCAAGTCTGAGCCTATATTCCAGATATGCGCAGTGAATACGTCGCTATCGCTACATCCCATAACAATCTGGAAATAATACATTTGAAGCAACTAGGGGCGTTATAGCGTCCGTTCATATGGACACTCTCTCTCTGTTTCTTTCTTTCTCCTTGAAATAGTAAGCTTTCTCTCAGTTCTCGCTTTTCTATTATATATTTGTCCTGGGCGTTGATCTGCAGTCACTTGTGGAAAGCTTGGCTCATGCTTGCTGACAGCGCGGCAAAGCTGATAAACTAGCCAATTTCGCGTCAGTAATCCCAATGCGCGCTAGTTATCCGTGCGTCGCGTCCATTTTCCCAGCGGTTTAAGCAGCTGAGTAAACGACACCCAGGCGAAAATTGAAAGGAGCAGCTACTCCTTTGCCCAGCAGCAGGCTTGCACACAAGCCAGCTTCTCTGGCTTACGTTTTAAACTATTCCTGCATCATCTTCCTGTTGCATTCCGAGATGCCCCAACTCGCCTTGTGTGACTAACACTTAGTATATGCGTTACTATTCAAAGAAGACAAGCACAAAAGACTTCACCACGCAACTAGCAACGTTGATTCGAGCTTGTTTTTCTTCTACTTGTTGGATGATATGCAGCTTAGTATTACAAATTAAGTCTACATTACTTATCGAGAGAGAGTGAGAAAAACGTTTCTTAATAGTGCTAATGTTGGTTATAAGTGCTGCCTCATAAAAGCATAGGTATGCTAGGGAACGTCAACAGAAATATGTTACATACAGCTAGCCGGGGAGGTGCACCTACCAGCTTAATATTGACACGCGTACATTGTTTATTCGCGACTCACAGTTTTGGCATTGCCTGGTTGTTCAACGTGGCAGTATTGCGAGAGAGAAAAAGAAAATGATCGCTTTGAAAACTTATCAGCGAAAATGCAAAGAAAAACCGTGCGCGTAGTCAAAGATTCAAAATTTTTCGCAAGGACTAGTCTCGGCAGTACATCTGGCCGACGTCATCTCTCTCGGCAACGGATCTTTCGATGCCATCCACAGTGCGAATTCAGCTTTATGGGACAGCTGGGTCGTAGAGAAAAAGAAGGGGGGGGGGGGGGGGGCGAGGAAACTGCTGGAATTTCACACGCACGGCCGCACGGACGTTCTCCGCTGTTCACACCGATGCGTTGCTATGCAGGCTTAGTTTGCGTTGCTCGTATATACAGGTATATATATTTTCCTTCTTTTGCTCACATTTTCTATCTGTGATGAAAAAAAAAAGGAAGCTGGTTTCGAAGCAGGAACGAGGTAAACGAGGTGTGTCCTCTTCACCTCTCGTGGGAAACGCTCCGCGGGCGACAAGGTTGTTCAGAAAATAAAACTGGTGAGGAAGGTGTAAGGTTGGGATGGGGGAGGAGGGACCGTAAGGGGGAGAGTTCGAAGTGAATCCACGGGACTCTCAGCCGCGCCGGCCCCGAAAAAACACGCCCTGCGTGAGATTGCATACCCGCTACCAGATTACGCACACACACAAAAAAGAAGGAAACACAGAATGCGCGCCGACGCATCGGGATAAAACGGAACGCCGGCAGCGCAGCATGCTGCAATGACGGGCGAGCGCTGGTTCCCGCAAAAACTGGTTTTTTGGGGAACAAAACGCCGTTTTGAAAACCGCGCGCTCTCTCGCGCTTCCTCAGCGCAGGAGCGCGGCGTAGGAGTGGAGGGGGAAAGGAGGGTGCAGCGCGAGCATGCGCAGGTGAGAGGCGTACTAGGGGTAACGGGGGAGAGGCCGCCAGGGAAAGGGCAGGGGAAAGTGGGGACAGGTAAAGGGAAATGGGGAAGGGACGGCGCCCGGCAGAGACGCTATCCGTGTCGCGAAACGATGCAGCGGAGAGTAGGGCCATTGTTTAGTTGCGTCGTCGCCGCGAGCCCGTCTTGGCTTTCTCCCTTTTTTTCTCTCTTTACACGTGGAACCTGTTTCGACGACGGCAACTTCTTTCCTCGCTTCCCTCTTTCTCCCTGGCCCTGTTTTCGCGCCTCTCTTCTCGCGCAAGCGACTGTTTTTGCGGACGGGCTTTGCATTCGCGAAGCTCGCTTGAATGGAAAGGGTCTTCTTAGGGTGTGGTGTGTACACGACTCGGGCTGTGCCCCCCCCCCCCCCCCTCAAGACACCGCCCTCCTTGGCTTACCCCTTGTTTTTTTTTGTTCGCGGGGTATTTTTTAAAGGCTTGGTGGGCACGACAGGGCGTGCGAAAGGAACGGGGTTACGTTCTTTTTCTCCTTGTATTTTTTTATGGACACCGTTTCTGGGCGCGATCTTGGAAGGATTTTGACGTGCTGCACCTCAGAAGATGGCTTTCGAAGGGAATGTCGCGTGTACACGAAATCCTGTGTCCCGCTCGCCGGCTCCGGAGGTAAGAAGAGCCGGCCGTTTTTGTTAATGTTTGCTTCTTCCCTTTCGCTACCACACGTCGTCCAGATTTTTGCATATACGCGGGAATTCCGCGATCAAAATGGGAGCACCGCGGGAGTTGTGGACATGTGCCTTGATGGGGAAGTAGGTGTCGGCGCTGCGCCTAAAGGGTGTGGCAGGCAGCGGCGTACTGGGTGGCTTGGTTTTGTAGTGGACTTTGACCCTTTAGTGGGTCCCCAGAGAGAGAGAGAGGGCGTGCGAACCGTCAGGTTTCTCGTTCTGTTACTTCTGTGCAACAGTTATTTTTCATTTTCACCGTCAAGTTCCGCTTCTCGGAGGAAAACAGGTTTTCTTGCAACAGGATTCGCCACCATTTTATCCGTCTCACACCAACTTTGTTTGCAGGAGCAGCGTTGGACGTTGCTTTCTCTCTCTCTCTCTCTCTCTCTCTCTCTCTCTCTCTCTAAGATGCTGGGTGTTTCGAGAGTTGTCGTCCCATTCAAGCGCCTCGTCCCCCCCCCCTCCCTCCTCGTGTTCCCTTTATCCGCCAAGAGTTTGTTTTGGGTGAAATTGTGAAAGACGCCTGGGCCATGGCTCATCCGCGTTTCGAATTTTTACGTAACCCCGAGGAAAACGTGGCATGGGAATCGCCGCGTCTTTGGATGGCAGAGACTGGCTTTCTTGTACTATGCTTAGGCGCTGACCTGGCGACGTACAATAACCTCCTCTCTCTTCTTTTTATTTTCCCTTCGTTTTCTGCAAACTGCGCCTTGTTCCTTCAGCCTTCCTTTTCCCCGGTGCATGAGAAAGTTGCTCGACCTGTCCGTCCGTGTTTGCCTTGCTTGTGTTCGGCGCTGTAGCACGACCCAAAATCGTGCATTTCAAATAAAGGCGTGCTCTTTTTGTCCAAAAGTAACGACGAAACCAAAAGCGTCTTGTGCTCGGGCCGGTATCTTCGGCGGTGCATTGTGGACGACAGTTTCGAATACGTGAAACCGTTGAAGTCCGCAGGCCTAGTTGCTTGTCTCGGTTGAGGTAGCCTTAGCCTGCAGCGCCTGCGACATTTGTAAGGAACGGGTTTGTCTCGCGTGAGAGTATAGAAACTCCGTTTCTACGCAGCCGTTCCACAATGAGAATTACAGAATCGCGTACGAGATTTCTCTTCGGTTGTGTAAACGGAGTACGAGGAGGGAGTACACATTCACATCTGGTCTATCCAGCATGAACGCAAAAGAAAAAGCTTACAAGATGATCAGATTTAATATGACAGAGCTTTCGCTTTGCTGGTTATTGTTCATCCTACAGGCATATTCTGCAGGTCGCTTCTGGGCATTGGGGCAGCGCTAAGTTGAAGAAAATATCAATAGAGTTTTACCGAGACAATAAAATGACTTTGCGATAGCGAAGTCTGATGATACTGAAGTCTGCCTTGTCCTGCAAGATGTTTTAATGTTGGCACGCGCTATCCTTGTGGCAAATCAGTTCTGCGGAAGCCAGTGAGGTTGCGGAAGGTTCACGCAAGTGAAAATTGTCGGTCACGTGACTGAAGAATGAAGCTACAAAGGAAACCCATAGGCACTTCTCAGAAAGTTTCGTTTCTCGGAAAGCTTGTCTCTCTTTTGTTTCTAATAATGCATGTCCAACTCCGAAAGATTGTTTCTACGTACGTCAGAACGCGGCCAAATGTGATTTGTTGGAGATGTAAGAGCTCTTTACTGACTGCCACAGTGATACTGAACCAACGTGCATAGTTCACGAAACTATAATCCTACATAGTCACGTAGGTTGCGCTATTAACGCTAACACCCACTTCTTCTGTTCTCACCATGAAACGAACAACTAATTGTTCAATGTTTTGTTTATATTTTTGAAACGGAATCTTCGTTCGCATATAATATCCAGTTCACTCAAAAAGGAAATAAAATACTTCGTAACGAATTAGCGTTGCTGTGTCTTATCATCGACAGCAAAGTAAGGACGCATTGGAGTTTCAATACTGAGGAAGACTACGAGATTGCATAAAAAAGGAGTGGCACAGAAAAATAAATAGTAGATGTTTTCTAGCTACGTCCCCCGTTTTCCATGTTCACAAGCATGCCTCTCGCACCCCGATTGGCTGTCCTTAGTTGCCCGACTAAAATAGGGGAAAAGGGAATGAAAGAGGGAATTATTCCCCTTTTTCTCGTCCTGGTTTGTGCCTCGCTGCCTCATTTCAACGGATCTCGGCTTTCCCGCAAGTGCTTTCCATCCATTACTTTCATTTCTATTATGGCATTTCTATTCTTCCTCCGTGGCGCGTTTCCCTTTCTCCCACAGCAACGGTATATCGCCGGGAGTGTTCGAAGGTTGCACGACGCACCTACCTGTACCTATCCTCGTTTCATTTCTGTTTTGTTCGCCTTTCTATATTTTTTTTCTAATTTTCTTTTCTACGCCCTGGTCTAGACTCGTTTCCCTCGGAGCACTCTGTACACCCTCCCTTTCAGTCAGTGCTCTCCACAATGCCCGTTTCCGTAGCCCAGCGAGTTTTTTGGGTGCGGAACTGGCATTTTTCTCTATGTAGGGAGAAAAAATACGTGCGCAGGTGAGGACGGGCGCTGGCCCCTGCCATTGAACAATGAAAGACGTACGCGGGCTACTACGTGTGTCAGCTGCATTTTTATGATGATGACGCCTGCGGACAGGTTTCCGCCTTCACTGGTAGGCTGTGCCGCATTCTAGGTCTCTCGTCGGTTGTGCGTGAAGATTTTTGTGGGAATAGTATTCATTTTCCTCCCTTCACCTTTTTTTTTTTTTTTTCGGGTATTCTCCTTCATGCAGGGGTTGCCGAACGTTAGAGGTGCGTGAAGGGCATTGACAGAAGATGGTGCGCAGTGCGTAATAATAAGTGGCTTCAGAGCACACGAAACATTATTATGGCTGCGTCGAGGACTGCGCCAACCACACAGTCATTCTCTGCAATCTCGGTTGGAATTTATTCTCGTGTGAAAGTGGGAGTGAAGGCTCGTAACCGTTGCGTTCCCAAAATAATGAGGAGGCGTATCTTCGGTATGGAAGGGTAAGAGCTTTCCTTCGTTTTCTTTTTTTTTTTTTTTAATATTGACGCTACTGCGCAGCGCAAAGCAGGGGCACTCTCTCGTACAAAATGGGCTGCTTTCATTCCCTGACGTTCTTTGTATCCTAAAGATGGTAACAGATAAGGAGCAGGACGAAAAATAAAGAAAGAAAGGCAGGGAGGTCAACCAATACGCACGTCCGGTTTGCTACCCTGCGCGGAGGAAGGGGGCTCAGGGATGAAAATAACGGAGACACAGAGACGGAGGAAGGGAGGGGGTGAGGGAATGTCAATGCGAACACGTTACTATTACTATTACTATTACTATTACTACACGCCTACAAGCAGTCACTGAGGTCAGTCGATTTCATGAACCGTAGCAAACCAGTAACAACGGCTGGTCAATTGATCCCCTAGCCTTCCGAACAATGCTTTAAATTACCCTTACTTGCTCGGCACAAGTCACAGGAAAGTTGGGAAAATTCGGGACGCCCATGTCCCTACTTGACCACTCGTACGACAGCACACAATTGATCCACGGATTGGGCTTCAAGGTTACGACTAAGACAGGACCAATTTATCACTGAGGCACCTAAGCCACCTACGCGCGTTGCACTTCCAGCCGGCGAAGAGAAAATCCTATGCCATGCGAACACTTTTTCAATGCATCTCGTACTATATTTAACAAGAGAAGGAACTTCTTGCAACTAGGGAACAGTTAACAGGCTTTTACGCCGCAGCAGCTGAACCTTTGATTGCGCCCGCGGCAGCTTAATGAGCTTGATGTGCCCCACACGCAAGGGTCGCGCACAGGTCAACAAGAGCTGAAATTTGGGTGACCTTGTACGTATACGCATGGTTGCCTTAACAGCACAAAAGACGCCGACAAAAGTAAGAGTGACATGGCAAGCGTTATTACAGGCCACTGTTCATGCAAATGTCGTGGCCTTTTTCTTTTCTGTCTGCGAAGTTTGGCGCATAAATCAACAGGTTCATTTTGTTATTTAGCTCACGTTTGTGGATACGTAAGTTTGATTAATCCGATAACGAATCAAATTGACGTGTCCGACTAATCGTACCAAATGTTGTTAGTGGACGTCCAGCGCTACTAACGAAATTTGTCACGTTAATGTAACGCGGGACTAACTCAGACCATAGCATCTGGAAGAAGGACACACCCGTAACCATTTTAGCTATCGCCCTGCGTCAGCCAGCACGAGGAGTCAACCGCTTTTAATGTTTAAAGAAGTATAGGTACTGGAGTTGCACCAGTGCGAGGTTCCGAATGCTTCAAGTGGGAAGTCCGGAAACCTATGGGCTGGATGCATTTGAACATATTCGCCGTGAGTAAAGTCTATCGTTTTTCACGGCAAACCACACTTCTCAGAGTCAGCTCAGAATGCGGCGATTGGCCTACTCATCCCAATTAACAACCCGCCGCGGTTGCTCAGTGGCTATGGTGTTAGGCTGCTGAGCACGAGGTCGCGGGATCGAATCCCGGCCACGGCGGCCGCATTTCGATGGGGGCGAAATGCGAAAACACCCGTGTGCTTAGATTTAGGTGCACGTTAAAGAACCCCAGGTGGTCGAAATTTCCGGAGTCCTCCACTACGGCGTGCCTCATAATCAGAAAGTGGTTTTGGCACGTAAAACCCCAGAATTTTTTTTTTTCATCCCCATTAACACTTCGTGGTTCGTGTACAACCGACATCTAGCGTCGGTGACATCTGCCAGGTTCCATTTTGCCCCGACATGTGTTAGCGCAACCTGGGCGTCATATAATTTTGGGTTTTGTCGTGTTGGTGTCCGGTATCACTCACGTTCGCTGATGAGAACGGCAAGCGAATAAACTTTTGACCGTGTCGGTGTTATTAGCGTTCCTCTCTCTTGTTCGGTGCAGCTTAGTAGCCCTTTGTCAATTGCGTCAAACTTTAAGCCATGCCTGCGTAATACGTAGACATCGGCTGCCAACCGCGACGTGACATTTCATTCAGCGCGAAACCTTTCTTTCGAATCTTTCGCGCTCTTTCCGTCACCCGTTCGTGGTTGCTCCGTGTCCGACACCACCTCCTTTTATCCCTAACCTGTTCAGCTCGTTTACCGACCACAAAAACGTGCCGCCGATCGAAAGAAAAGCCGCCGAAGCTGGAATGCGCGTACGCCCGCAGAATTTGTCAAAATTAATCGTTCTGTGCGCATTGTGCGCAATGTCGAATTCTGGGCATGATTTCATTTTTCCCGTCTCCGTAACGGACAATGCAGCAGCTGGCCACGAGCCATGCCCTATGAACGCCTCCGCCAAGTATCTGGAACGCGTTTCATCTACTGGTGTAACTAGTTTTGGCCTCGCAGCAGCTGCCCGATACAGCCGGAAAAGTCGACCCTAAAAGCAATCCCACATTGATTTCTGCGGTGGAGACGTTTCGGATATCTGTCTTGCTCTCCCCTCTAAACGGAACCGTTATCGCTGTGCGCAAAGTCAACGCACACGCGCGCCTGCAAGAGTTGCGCGCGCAAAAAATAAATGAAACAAACAAGGAGAACCAAAGTAGAAATAGACAGAATACATTGACTAAATCTCAAGGCAGGAAAAAAGAAGGCCCCGCTATGTCACTGCGTCACTAAAATGGGGACGCCATTAGCGTCGAACAGCGACAACAATTAACCCCGCATCTTGTTTGGAACGCCCCCTTGTGGCCGCAGTAAAAAAAGAGCTGCGGGACAGGCTAATGACGTGCATACGTAGACAAGAAAAGGAAAAGCAACCGAGGGAAAAAAAACTAGTAATGGCCGCTGGTCTTACAGGCGTGTACGGCATCTGGACGCGCCTGGATACGATAAAGGAAGAAAAGAGAAACAGCACGACTTGAAACAAAGAAACGCATAGCACTCAACACTGGCCTAGAGAAAAAGGGATGCACAAAAGCTAAATGCGAGGCCTGCCTTCTCAGCCACTGTTTTTGCTTAGATAACAAAAAAGAAAGAGAAAATGAGGTGTCTCAGAAAGAAAGCGCGATCCATGCAAGCGGGCGTACCGAAAGAATAGAAGGGTAATTAAAGCCGTTGTCACGTTAAATGGATATTAATTGGCGGTTTGGACATGAGGCGCGCCTGTGTACTGCTGCCCATTGTCTGTATCGATATATTACACTTTCTTTTTTTTTTCGGCGCTTTCTTTTTTTTTTTTTTGCTTTCTTATGAGAGCACACCACTGAATCACGCTCCCCTCTTTGTTAAAGAGAGTGGCCCATTGAAAGAAACAGACGTTGGAGCCTATGACGCCTCCGCGCTAAGAAGCTTCGCTGCGACAAGCGTTAATTGTTGCGGGCAACCCTGTCACATTTGCTGCAAGGCGCGCTTGCTCGATCATAAGGCACTGTTGGTTGGCGCGTCTCGGTGTCGTGGCCATTAAGCGCGTAAAAAATGGGCAGAAGAAGCAAAACTCAATCGGGCAATTTCGATGCTAGTGGGGAGCAAGGAATTCAGCTTAACGGGTTTTTACTGTGCTTTAACGTTCAAGTCGTTCTTATAGCTGCCAGCCGCCTTTGACAGAGCAAAAAAAAAAAAAAAAAGGAACGTGAGCGCTTGCAGGTCCTCCTTCGAACAGCATAAATTCGGCCCTAATGTCGACATCACTCGTATGTAGGGAATAACGACAATTGCGCTTTTCAATATAAGAAAAATACATAATGAAGATTTAGAGGAGCCCCTAGCCAACACGACAACAGTCGGATTGGATTGACGTAGGGCCGCAGTTCGTATCGCCAACATTTGTGCCAGTGAAAGCATGTTTGCCACAACTGCCACCACTCCGCCTTCAAGTTCACAACTTTATGATTTTTTTCTTCTTCCTCTTCATCGTCACCTTCGTATGACTGCGGTGCACTCCGCTTTGAATTGTTTGACCAGCTATATTCCAGTGCACCCCCTTTACGACATAGACGCAAACGATATCAAATAACAGAAAGTCGCCTATACTTGAAGTAATTTGTTCTTCGCAAGGCGAAGCCAAGGCACAGCGTCTAGCCATCTCTGCAGAATTCTTGCGCGCGGGAGTGTTCTACCTCTGCGACCCAAAACCACCGCAGTTCATCATCGAGTCATCAGCCTTGAAACATGCGGCGAATCGCTTTAGTCACCTGTTTAACTCCAGCGAACTAGGAGTTTATGCCGGTGGTCGAAGACAAACGAAAGACTAACGAATGCCTAACGAGAACAAAAAAGAAAAAGGGGGAGGGGAGGGGCAAGTGATTCTGCAAATCGACTGACCAAAAATAGAGGTCCAAGCAAGAAAAAAAAAGAAAGAAGAAAAGAAAGAAAGAAGACAAGGAAAGAAAGAGACGCAACGAGTAGGCTCGAGCTGGAGACAAACAAAACCGAGGCACGCAGTTGCCAAGCTGCTGTTGCATGGTAGGTTGAAGAGGACGGGAGGGTGACGAGGCAAGCAAGCAAGCAAGCAAGCAAGCAAGCAGAGGAGCGCATCAAACCAAGCGAACGGAGCGGCCTGGGCTGGCGCGGCTCTCGGAAAACCAGGGTCCTTGGCCGGCCGATGTCGGCACGAGAAGAAAGAGGCGACGGCGGCGGCGGTCGAGGCAATGCCTCGCTTGCGCAGATGGTCTTGTTTACCCTAGGCGAGATGCACAAACAATAGCCATATGGGGCATCCACTCGCTCGGGAGACAGCACCGCGCAGTTGGGCCGCGGGAGAAGGGAGGGTGGGTGGCTGCTGTAGGCTTGCAGGGGTCTGATGCGCGGCCCCCGAGAAGAAGGAGACAGGGCGAGGGAAAGGGAAGAAAAAGCGTTGCCTCCTTCTAAGCGAGGAAGTAGAAGTCTTCCTCTCGGGCATCTTCTCTCTCTCTCTTGTTTGCCGTCTCCTGGGCCGCGGGTTCTCTTCGGTCTGTCTTGCGCGGTGTTTACAAAAGCGAGGGGTCCGCTCCCGCCGAAGGAAGATGGGACGCGTACGCGGAGAGTTAGGAATCTGGACACCATTGCCCCGGCTCGAGTGTGTACCGGGCGTCTATCTTGTTTCCCTTTTGTCTCTGTCTGCTCTCTTTCTCGCTTTGGCTGCGGCGGCCGCGTATGTATAGTTGGAGTGCCGGAATTTCCGACCGAGATATTCGAGGCAGGGGTACACCTCCCCGTGCGTGCTCGGTTTGGCGGGAAAGGCAGGTCATACACAGGCGCCGAGGCAACTCTATGGAGGATCGAGATTCGCTGCTTCTCGGTTTGGTGCTCGAACGTTAATCAGTCTAGAATAACGCGCGATTTCGGTCGCCGCCTGCAGGAGGTGCCATCGGTCGTGACAGGTGACATTGCCGGACGGTAATCGAGCCTCGCAGCGGAAAGCGCTACATTTCAACGCCCGTAATGGCGATCGAAATACGCCCGAAAGTTTGTCTGCAGTATACCATGCACGTAAAGAGCCGCATAAGAAGACCGTAGGGAGGGGGGAGGAGGGGTAAAAAAGGCGCACACGCGCTATTACTGCTTCTACGACTATTAGTAGTAGAGGTTAGTAGTTGACGTAGGAGTAACAACTATGAAAACTTGATAACGACAGGGTTAAACGCGAGTCGACTTTTTTTTTTTCTTTAGGGCAATACCTTTCTTTGGCTCGTTCGCCCATTTCCGTGTTTGGTAGTTAGTTCGTGGTTGGGCTTCCATGAACCGATGATGCGAATGCGTGACGCAAAGGGCGAAGGACAACACTTAATTAATCAGATTAGAAAAAAGAAAACCTTCCATGCGAACATATTTTCTCTTGTAAGTACCCTGCCGTCTTCTGATTCTTATCATTAAACTGCTGCACTACTACTACTACTACTACTACTACTACTACTACTACTACTACTACTACTACTACTACTACTACTACTACTACTAATGCTTTTAGTAATACCAATACTAGTAGTACTACTAGTAATAGTAAGTAGTAGCACTGACAGCTCTCGTTCGAAGTAAATTTCTTCCCGTTGCGCAATTCTTTAAAGCAGGCCAAAAAGGCCTGCTGTCAACGACCTGACCAAACCGTGTTGTCTAATATGCAATGGACAAAAAGGCATCCCACTGAATATAGTCATACACCCGTGAAATCTATATATATAGCGCATCTAGATGAATAGAGGACGCGTAAGGCCTGCACAGAAGCACGCGCGATGGCGAATGCAAACGCAAAACAAAGTTTAATCGCGTTTCGCAAATTTTGAATAAGTAGCCGAACGAGAAAAATGGAGAGAGAAAAAGAAACAAGGAAAAGCTGTAACGTTAGACAAGTAATAGATACGTATATAAATCCCATATTTCTTTCTTTTTCGAAGACTATTTCCGCCCACCTTTCACAACAGTCCCGCGAGGCCTCGCTTGCTTTGTCCGCTGTCTATTTTAGTCAATGTGCCCTTATATAAGACCGTAAAACTAAGCAAAAAACGTAATAAAAGAAATATTTTTGACGGGGCATTTTCGACGCGCAGCACGATAGTAAAGAAGTGTAAGAAATAAGGCGCACGAATGGAGGTATCCACACATTGACAGTCATCCTAACAATACGCTCGCGAGCAAAACGAAGGAAACAATGCTTCTCGGTCCGCACTGCCCCCCCCCCCCCTCCATTCGATCCCGCCACCAGTGGCCACATAACCGAAGTAAACAGAGGCAATGTTCGCACACGTGACTCGTATGCTGCGTTGCTGCTCGCCTTCCCTTTCCGGACGCCCGAATGAACTACGCGCACGGGGGGAGGGGGGGGTGTTGGTGGTCATCGAGAGCAGGAAAGCGACGAACCACGGCGGTGTGAACAGCGGGACGCGGAGGTAACGCACCCGGACGAATGACATAAGGACAAAGGTCCCGGTTTATACCAAAGGGCAGCGCGCATGCAAGTCTGTATAACAAGATACCGAATATGCAACATGCCGGTCATATAACGAATTACTGAGATCGTATAAGAAACAAATTTGTTGCTCAGCGCTGTCTAGTGTCGTATCCTGTTCGAATCTATCTATCTATCTATCTATCTATCTATCTATCTATCTATCTATCTATCTATCTATCTATCTATCTATCTATCTATCTATCTATCTATCTATCTATCTATCTATCTATCTATCTATCTATCTAATGTTCTCAAACTGGGTATTTTCGGGTCGAGTCATTAGTCTTCTTAACAATATTTGCTCACCCGTACGGTAAGCGGCCTTGTTGACAACGATCAAGCAAAACTCTGGTTCCTTTACGTTTGCATACATCGTACAGTACAACGAGTAATAAACTTTATTGATCAAAAGAGCAAACGACGTCTTCGCCCTAGGAGGCGGCCTGCATACGCGTATTTTAACGCGACAGCGTTATAAAATCCGGTGTTGGCATTGGCGTCCCCATGCGCGAAAAATCACCGCATCGATATTTAGGTATATGAATACCCGACGCCTCGCTATATGACACGCGGTATATGCGGATTATACTGCCACGCCATTCTATCGCTAAAGTTGCTCATACCTTGTCTCACATTCTTGACAGTGTTATTCCTCGCAATTTTCGAGATGGGCAGCCCACAAACAAATGTCATGAAACAAAACGCCCACAGCTCGTGCCTTTTATGTTAAATCTTCTCAGTCTGAAATATTAAAAGTGCGAAACAATAACGGAAACGTGAAAAATTTTTGAAATTTTTTGGCGCGGCTCTGCACGACCTCCTGGATCGGCCCACGCAAGAAGCCGCAATTCTACCAGAAAGCTCGCCTTCGTGCATGGCGTTCGCGGCCAGTGTTTGCCGGGAAGCATGAGACGCAGGCAGGGATCTTTGAATGCTGTCGCGCTCCACTCTTAAAGAATAAGAAGAATAATAATAAATATCCCGCTGCTATGCTGGATGTCGCTGCGGTGATCTGGGTAGAAAGGCAGTCACTCTCTCAATCTTCCTCCCACTCTCTTCTTTTTACGAATGTTTATTTCCTGTAAATTAATTTCACTTGTTCTACTGCTCACCATACATTGCAATACATCTCAATCGCTTGCAAGCCGCCTGTGATCTGTTACATAATATTTAATCCATTCACCCTGTAATTGGCAGAGATACAGTAATGAAAGACAAATGGGGCGGGGAATTTAACTATCTTGGAAGAAGTGGCACAAAAGCAGACGACGAATAAGACTGGGAAACCGAACAGGCACCCGTTCTGTTTAGATTTGTATCTTCTTTCGTGCCACATCGTCCAAGATGTTCCCCTAGCAATAAGGCCAACATAAGTCCTACTCACGGTTAAGCAGGGTGAGCCCAGTTGGCTACCTTGTTGGCTACCTTGTACTAGGAAAGAGGGTCAAGAAAGATGAAGCAAACAGAAGAACAATTCAATGCGTGGAAACATGTTCGCAGCCCGGAACAGAATTCACTTTTCCTCCGGAGCGTCGTTCAAGTCTTTTGACGTTGGTGAAAACGGCTACACTTCCGTTCCGCGACTCTGCGCAGCTCCTAAAGCGTCTCTTTGCGCGCTGTTTGTGTTGACGAAGAAGACCAGGCCGGTCCGAGTAGGGGAGTAGACGCGGGATCCGGGAAGCGTGCGCAGGAGAGGCAGCGGGGCCGGTACGGCATGAACGGGACGGGTCAGTCACTAAGCGTTGAGAGCTCACAGCGGCGGGGGCAGTAGTACTATTGAGGGAGCACCCGCTGAGAGTCGGGAGAGGAGGAAGATGAGGGGATGGACGCGGTCCCGGCGTTTAGCCGGGAACTCGCTTTCGGTTTGTTCGCTGCAGCTTCCTTCCTCTGCCGCCGCTGCTATGCACACTGCCGTGCTCGTTGCCCTCCGAGGAAATGCTGGAAAGCTGAGAGGGCGCGGACGGTGTACTGAGTAATAGGTCGCTTATTAAAATAAATAAGAGAAAAGGGAGGGAAGTAAATTGCTGCTGAGCGCACTGTATCTGTCTTAAGCAGTCTGCCGACACGTGAACGATGTCGATAGCGATTTGGAGGAGGGGAGGGAAAGGACAGAGAAGAAGGATAGCGGTGAGGATTGAGAGGAGCAAGCTATTTGCATAAGTATTAAGTATAGTGACTAGGTGAGCGTTTATCCAAAGTTTCGCTTGCGCAGTGACTTCCTTGAGAGAGTTTATCACCCGGCACCGCACACCGCCGCTGTTAGGTCGTTGGCATAAAGCGATCCAGCAGTTTTCTTCACTAAAGCCATGCCTTGACTCCATGGCCATCAGAAAAATTGCAGGAAAGGTTGTAGAGTTACTTATTTATGATTCTTAACCGTTCCATCTCGTATTTGTTGACTATTTCCGTCTGAAATGGCATACGTTCTAGTTTGCCTGTTGTAGTGTTTCCGTGGCTGTTGCTTCCGTTATCGTGGGTGTGGTGCTTGGTGTGGGGCACTTTGAGGAGCCCTGATTTGCGCCTGCCAAGAAAGATTTGAGTTTTCTGGTCTCCGCAGCAACATTTGTTTTGCGCGTCAACTTTATTACTCATACCCCTCTGTTTATGCCAATGTGTGCTTTTATCATTTTCAAGTCGTTCTGATATCCACTTTGAGCAGACGACTGGCCAGCGCCACCTACAAACTGTGACATCTCCTTAAAGAGGAAAAAAAACGTACTGCGATATAAGGTTTAACGTGAGTTTAAATAGTTTGGTTATACGAACGCACTGCATTTTGCTATGTTCAGTTGCACTTCTGCGCTGAGCCACGGCGTCTACCGCAGGGAAGGGAGAGCAGACGACGTTGGAGTGGTGCTCACCGCGACTCCTAGGTAGGGTGTCAGCCTTGTTATTGAGGCACGTTATTCTTCGAAGCGCTAACCACATGCGCCATTTTTTCGTACGTGAGACCGGTATCACATCGTCCAGCAATATTAGAACGAGTGAGGCTAATTCTTGTCCCATTTCTTGGCATTTACGTATGCAAGTGAATGAGATACGATTAGTTGCAGAAGATGCTGACTCATCAACTGTTCCGCGTCGCCGAGAGTTCGAACATTTGCCCTAATACTTTTAACAGGTGCGGGTTTGTTTACTGCATCGATCTTCGTATCGGTTCACTGAAGACCATGAAACTGAGAAAATAAGGACTGCGCAACAAGCTATGGTACTGGAAATAGTAGCGGTACGTCTTAGAGCCAGGAAGAAAACGGATAAAGGAGCGGACAGGTGTAGGCGGCATTATCGTTCACATAAAGAGGACAAAATATAGTTGGGGTAGGCCGTGTAATGCGTAGAGCATATAATGGGGGGTCCATTAGAGTTACAGAACGGGCGTCAAGGGAAAGGGAAGCGCAGTAGAGGATGGCAAAGACCTACTAGGTGGCGCTATGAAATTAGGAAATTTGCCGGCGTAGCAATGCAATGATCCTGAAAGAAAAAGACGACGATGAAGAAGTGGCAGAAAAGACACTAAAGAAGTGAAGTAGAGGAGGCGGGAAATGAAGATGTGAAGAAGGATCTATAGAAAACGGCGCCAAAGAAGAAGTTGCTACTGCTGCTGCTGATGATGCTCCTTGAGCTTCGTCGGAACTGTTCTGCGCTAGCTTCTACCGGTCATTGGCTGTTGCTACGACACGCGTTGTAGCTTTAGCCACACTGCATGGATTTAACGAGTCAGTGCTCAGAAGTAGGCACAAACCAGCGAAAAGGGGGGGGGGGGGGGGGTACTAACGGCACAGGCTGCAGACGGGGTGGGTGCCGCCCAGTTCGACGTCGTCTGGCGTCTCGCGGTTGGTTCTGTCTGTTTTTTTTTCTGTTTTTTTTTTTTTGCCTTTTCGCAAATGGTGTGGGTGTCGAGTGACACGGGGCACCCCATTTTGCTTCGTGGTCAATTCGCACGTTGCTGGCACGTTTGTAGGGCTGTTTATAGCGCGGTGGCCACCGCTACATGGCTGTGCTGCTCGAGAACGGTCTCTGCTCCGCGTTACATTTTTATTCTTATTTTCGTTCTTTCTTAACTGTACGTCGAAAGCAAAAAAAAAATAGAATGCGCTCTGTGACTATACGTTTACATTACCTCGAGTAGGTTCAGTCTAAACGCGCCGCGGTGACTCAGTGTCCCGGTTTATAGCGCTGCTACGCGCGAGGTCTCGTGTTCGATCCCGGGCCACGGGAATCGATGGAGACGAAATGAGGAAATGCTGGCGTACCGCAATTTGGTTTCACATTAAGAAACCCCAGGTGGTATAAATTAAAGTTCTGTGCTACGGCGTCCCCCATAAGTCATAACTCAACGCGCAGTTTAATTTGAAGGTGCGGTAAAAGCCTAGAATACACCTAAAAAAATTTGAAATAAATGAACCAAGAAAAAAAAAGGAATGATGGCGTAAGTGAACTGGAAGCACGCCACTCTTCATCACCTGAATTTCGTATTGCGTGTGATTTAGTGTGCGCCGTTCTAAGAAACGGGGCGTCGCGCGCGTGAAATGCTGGAAGTTATTTCTAAGCTTCTTCGCTTCCTCTCTAACGTGTGCGCTGCGTTGAATAACCAGACTGTCGTCTTCGTTCAATATTTTGCACGCTTCCCGGACTATATTTACCGTGTGAGCTTCCACCAACACCGCGCCGCGATATGCAAAACAGTGAGTCAGAAGCACGCGCATGCCTCGCCTTCTAGTAGAATTTTAAAAACCTATTTTTACACGTCAAATTCGACATCCATACCATGCTACCTTGGCCGGACTATCTATAACTTACAGCCACCTTTCATACAGTGCCACTTTAGTTGGAGTTTCGACATCACCGTGCAATTCATTCATAGAGAGTGCCGCATCATATTTTTTTTTCCACGTTCCTATTTTTTTTCGCTCGCAATATTCCTTTATAACCAAGTTAAACCATCGAAGTAAACCAACGCAGTAAACCATCGGGAAACCGTGTGTGTTGCCTTATATAAAATAGCACTTTGAATAGGAGATTACTCTAGCGTACAATTGAAGCGACAGCAACAGAAAGAACTGGTTAGGACGCAGCAGTCCTAACTTAAATCCGTTCATTCAGCCACGTATTAGCGACATCGCAGCGCTCTCTTTGACACATACGGAGAAGTTATATTGACAGGCTGCGGAGCCTGATGTCACGAACATACGCTGGCGCTGTCGTGACCTTCAGTGCAACTAGCTTTATTTATTTATTTATTTATTTATTTATTTATTTGTTTATTTATTTATTTATTTCGGCGGAGGGGAGGGGGCTAACCCTCATGACTTTAATTTTCTCCGAAGGCAAGATTAGTACACGTAACCAATTTTCGGGGTTGTTGGCATGCAAAGATTCTAGTGCTAAGAGGTCAAAAGCAGTTTCACCTCGGCCTTTCACAGACACTGCAGTATCTGCGCACATTAGCTAGATCACGTGTTTTATCGTCGACTCGTCATTGACTCCGGTAACGGCCTTCCTAAGGCAAGGCAAACGCGCGGTGTAAAGAAGGGAGATGAGCCCGCGATTGCTGTAAACGAGCCGAGCTAATTGCAATGAGAGTTACCGTTTCTTCGTTGTGTTTTCCTCTCTGCTGAATGGCTCATCAAATACTGTCGGACAAAGTCACTACTGTAGCCTGTTTACCAGCCGACTCACTTTCCGCATTCAGTTTGTGAAATAAGCCTCGACGGCCACTCCACGCGTCGGTGCGCACCCGTAATGTCGGCGAGATGCATTGCCAGCACGTCCATCATCGCTGTCGATCTCCCTGGCCGGGGTGTGGCCCCTCGAGTCTTTCTTTTTCAATCGAGTATTCTTTTTTTCCTCTTCCGTTTCCTTTTATTCTTTCAACGCGCGGTCGGGTCGCAGTGAGGCGGTGCTCGCGTGAGACGTCGACTTGTTTGTTTGTGCTTGTCTTGACATCATGGCTTCTTATTTTTTTTTTTTTTACCGTGCTTGCGTGCGTGTGTGCGATGATATTCTGCCACAAACCCAAGCGCGGACAGGCCGCGTCAAGCCTGTCGTTTTGCCGGCAACTTCGCGTCCCACCGCGTCACATCCTTAGTTCATCCTTTGACCGCGCAGCGTCGCTGGCGTCGCTAAGCCGGGTCGGGCCCCCCTGTTTGGAATTCAT
Source organism: Dermacentor andersoni (assembly GCF_023375885.2). Taxonomy (NCBI): domain Eukaryota; kingdom Metazoa; phylum Arthropoda; class Arachnida; order Ixodida; family Ixodidae; genus Dermacentor; species Dermacentor andersoni. The sequence goes on from NC_092822.1 coordinate 54,565,852, forward strand.
TGCCCCGCGTCAGGTTATGACACCTGTCGAGAAATCGTGCAAGTTTTATCCGGCCATGAAGGGCGGGAAAACAATGGACTACGCCAAGAGGCGCCTACGGCTTTGTGCTTCCTTCCTCATGAACGCTTTTGTTGCGGCGTTTTTTGTTTGTGCAGTGTCGGGGCACCGTTGACATCACGCGGCACCGACAGAGAAGTAAATAAGAGAGATGTTGCTGCCCCAAGAAGGCTTAGGAAGGGAACCCTCGGGGATTTACTAGCTCCGCGCCCGAGTGGATGATGACACGTACACACCACCAAATTGTCGCATGCGTTTGGGTGGGGCAGGTAAATATGGTGGAGGCTTGCGCCTCGCCAGTGCTGTTAGTGATCTCACGTAGGACCACGTGACAGCCTTTCTTTCTTGGGGGGATTTGATCCCTCCTGTGTAATTCTTTTCTACGTCGCGGTCTCCAGTACTCTGCCACAGATCTCAGTGCCTTGTATTCGTTGGAAAAGTTCTCGAAAATAGCGCTAAGATTGAACTAGCCAACGCGTTGCTTTGCGTAAGCTTCAATCTTGTTGAGACTGAAATATATCGGGGTCAATTCTACGCGTTTCCTCGCGAAATATTATTTCAATTCTCATTAATCACAATACTGCCTTGACTCCTGTAGTGCAAATCTTGCTTGCAAATGTCGTCGAGCGAACAACGCAGTACTCGCATCTGGTGTTTCATGCCAGAGAAGTACAAGGATGAACCACTGTTTCGCGACTTATTCTACATTTGCCTACTACTATAAAGTGCGTAATATGTGTAGTTATTGTCGTTAAGTGAAATCATGGCGCTTGTTTACCTCTCTATTCAGTATCAGTATAAATATTCAGTATCACTCCGGCGAATTCTTCTCAGATGTTTCGTTATGTCGTGTACACCAGTGTTGCCATCGTTTTATCTTCGAATTGTGCCCCTGCCTAGAATCCTGGCGCAGTAACAATCGATTGCTTTGTAGTTATGTGCCTTTACTGCCTTAGAGAACATAGGTAGAAGAAAGCTACCAGGCGTTCGTTGACCTTAAGAAGGCCGGTCCGTGTCCCTTTTTTCCAATGTACTAAATTAAAGGACGATAACTAGCTGCATCTATACCAATACTGATTTAAACGAGAGAACTTGTACCAAACTCTATAGTCATTGGATAAAAGCGCAGGTCTCATTTTCCGCTCATGCGCGGGTCGCGCATCAGAACCACAACTCGTCTTCGTAGTCATTAAGCTCGCAACTGATCGAAAAAAAGAGAGAGAGAGAGACCTTGTTTAACGTAACCGACTCGACGAAAAGGCTTTCTCACTTCCGCGAACGTCGTGACGGCTAACCATTAGCATCGGCGGTAACACGAACCCTGACGCTCGGAGTCACCCGACAAACGTTGGCGACCGAGTCGGTCTCTGCCGAACCTCCAATAACACAGCCCCCATTCGCAGTCGCACTTTCGAAGCTGACGGCCGGATAACACGGTGTATGTAACGACGGTGCTAAGGCGAGATTGGGTTCGGCAAACCTGGCACCTCGCGCCGCGGTGCGGCTATTTCACGCGCGATGCGTCACGCCGGTGGTGGAGAGGAGGGGTGGAGAGGGAGAATCGCCGCTATATCGCCTTGGCGCCGCGGTCGTAAGCTTTAATAGGGGGCGTCGCCGTTTTCCCGCCTTTACCGTGTTTCGTCAAGTGCCGTTCCGACGACGCCGTTCGTGGGGCCCCCCACCATTCTCGAAGCCATTCCTACTAAGCGACAACACCTTCATTCCTCCTCCTTTTCTTTTTTCTCCCCCTGTGGTTCCTCTTCCCCGTTCGCCATCGCGATCTTCGTTTTCTCGTTTGCAGCGCTCGAACGTATAGGGACGGTTTTTATAGCCATTTATTTTTGTCACACCAAGCGCAATTGTCGAGCGAGAGTCGGCACACCCTTGCTGCTCGCAGAGCGACTGCGCCGAGCAAACGAAAGAAAGAAAGGTCGATTGGGAGACAGTGTCTGGTCGTGATTATACACCGGCTATAGGCGCTTTTTTCCGCGCGCTAACGCAACACTCGCAACACTACGGGTGTCGTAATTGCACTACGCAAGACTGACGTCACACTAAGCGCGAACGGGAGTGATCGCAATGGACGTCGCGACGAGTTGCCACACCTGGCCGCTGTTTCGTTTCTGCGAAGATCATAAACGATATAGATATAGGCAAGGGTGCTGTGCGAACGATGTACTGAACTACAGCTTGCTGGGGACCAGACTTAGTGGAATATGATTGAATGCGTAGGCGTAGAAAACGCCGAACTAAGCATTCGATGACCGCCGCCTAAGTACGCGCGTAAATATTTGTCTGAAGTCACGGAGACAGCAAATCAGCTCTGCCATAAGTCCGTAATATGAAAGAAAGTTCATGAAAGGGATCAATTCTCAGCCACCGGATTGTAACATGAAGCTACAGAAAAAACCCATACGGATTTCAGTATATATAGGTTCCCCGTATGGTTCCTTTGTAGATTCACGCTTCAGCCCGGTATATGACAGTATCTCACTTTCATCTATAGTTACGAAGCTATGCCATGCTTAACCTGGAGGTTTGACGGATTTCGTGAATACTGTAGTATACTCTACATCCGTGGCAGTGCTCGTGATATCATGACGTGCGCCTTCGTATTGGTTCTTTGGGAAGATTCGGATTTTCCTGCGAGCTTTATAAATAGGTACCTAAGTCCTTGAAACTGTAAAACTACAAAGTATTACTTTATTGGCACTATTTCCCACATTAAATTTCTTCTTAGCCATCATTTAAACATTTTTGTGAATGCGCTCGTGTACATACTTCGTGGTTTCTACGTTCTTCGTGAACCTGATGGTCTCTTTCCCCCTAGCGTATTTTTCTCGGTATCGCCTCAATAAGTACCTCAACTGTATATTCATTGATGATGTCCATGGCTGATAACTGAAATAAGGCAGACCGACCATCCCACTTTTGCCCCCCCCCCCCCCCCCCCCATCATGCCATACTGTTCCTATTACGGATGGCACAGCTTAGCAATGCGCTTCACAAGGCTTCACTACGTAACATACGAAAAGAAAAAAAAAGCACGAACGACGCCATCCGTAGAATCACGTCTCGTGCACCTCTCTGCAGTGCCGCTTGCAGGAAACCGCAGCGGTTCCCTGTGCAGCTGCTGCAGTACCCGCAGCGAGAGTTGGGGGGCGTCACTTCCGCTTTCGGAGGAAGAGGTTTTGAGATCGAGCGGGGGGGGGGGGGGGGGGGGAGGCTGGGAGGAAAGGGGAAATGCTGCGCTTCCTTCGTCTTACGTTGAACGGGCAACCGTCTCTTGTGTTTTAGCCGCTTCCTTGGCACCCGACTTTGACGAGGTGGCTTCGAGCGCCACATGACATAACCCTCGCAGTGCGCCTTGCAACGTGCCATGAAAGGCAAACCGCACCATTTCATCCTTTTTTCTTTCTTTCTTTCTATCTTTCTTTCTTTCTTTCTTTCTTCGCTACCCGGTGTACCACGGTGACTGCTGCATGCATCTGTATACGATCGGTGCGTCTGTTGGGAGGAGCTGGGGAAGGGGTGCTGCACGCGTCGAAGAGGATGAGGAGGCGAAAACGACGCTCTTCATTTCGTAGAAACCGCGCTTGGCTCGGAAACAATTTCGCCCGTCTTGGATTGGGCGGAGTCGCTTTTGTTTCGTCTGCCGAGCCGTATCTCCCTCTTCGCCTATTTATTTTCTCGCTCTCACTTTCCCTCTCTCTCTCTCTCTTCCACCTGCTCTTACTTTCTCCTCTGTTTCCCGTGTAATCCTCGCCCCCTTCAACTCCTCGGCAAGAAACCAACGCGTCGGCCTGCCCGATTCAACGCGAGCGCCGCAGCGCCGCAGCTATTCTGTTCTCTTCCTTCTCCCCATATCCGCTCGTCCTGCCCTCTGACGGCGTTATTTTCCCCACTTCTCCCCATCGCGGTGTCTGGCTTGGCGCGCTCTATTTCATTACTGTCCACCGTATAGTCTCCTGGTTCCCCATCCCATCCCTCTTTACTCTCCGAGCTTTGGTATTCCGATTGCAGCTCGAACGACGCGGCAATCTTTCCTGCTCGTCCTGCGTTCGGGCTTTTTCTTCTTTTTTTCTTTTTTTGGCTCCTTTCTTCGAAGGTTCGCGCTAGGCGCGGGTGGTTGACAGGCCGAAACTTGCTAACCCCTTTTCCTCTGCGCAGAAGCCGCAAGTCGTTCATTCCTAACGCTCTCTGAGACACCCGCGGGGCTTTAGGCAGTTTCTTGCGAGAATTGGCATCCCATCGTTCGGTGTAGAGACCCGATGCTCGATACGCGGGGCTTACCGAGACAACCAGAGGAGAGGCGCTTCTCTTAGATTCACTCCTTATGTCTACGTTTTTCTTTGCTTATGTGATCTGTACGACTCTTGAAGGAGCAACTGCAGTGTAAAATGAAATAATAAGTGGGAGAAGCACAAGCGTGGCAAATCTGGTGTGACAGTGCGTACTTCAACTTTCAAATTTATTTAAGCACATGGTGAATTTCTGACTTAGCAAGAAAAATGCTAGCGACTAGTTCGATACATTGTACAAGGTAAAGGAACAATTGCAAAAGGCAGAATCGCATCATCACTGGTTCGTTCGTTCGTTCGTTCGTTCGTTCGTTCGTTCGTTCGTTCGTTCGTTCGTTCGTTCGTTCGTTCGTTCGTTCGTTCGTTCGTTCGTTCGTTCGTTCGTTCGTTCGTTCGTTCGTTCGTTCGTTCGTTCGTTCGTTCGTTCGTTCGTTCGTTCGTGAAACGCGCCAAACCAACATATTGGCTATAAGAGACACCGTAGTGCAGGGCTATAGATTTATATTGGATAATTGGCGTATTCAAATGTGCGCCTTTATCAATGTGCATGAGCTTTGTTTCTCTCTCTCTTCTTCTTTCACGCTCGTGTGAAGGCTTGCACCGCGGTCGATAACCAAACCCGCAGCCTTATCGTCAGGACGAGAACGTCGTAGCCACTGAACCACGAGTGTAGTGAACGATACCAGTGTAGGTACCCGCTGCTGTATGCCAGCAATGATATTCACCTCTGCAGCTTGTAAGAATATTGAACGGTTAGGGCTAACGCAAATCGGTCAATACGACGATTTGTGTAGAAAAGCTGACCACTTAAGTAATCCCTTCAAATCGTTATTTATTTATTTATTTATTTATTTATTTATTTATTTATTTATTTATTTATTTATTTATTTATTTATTTCCTTCTTTCTTTCTTTCTTTCTTTTAAAATTGACTGATAACTTCCTGCTCTCGTTAAACTATAGCCGAAGTGATGGCGCTCTACTGCGGCGCATTTGGTCACGGGTTCGTTTCCCGAACCCGAAGATCTTGGTTATGATAGTAGCGTAATGTTAGAGTACCCCGTCTACTGCGTTTTCCGCAGGTGTCAAAAAAAAAAAAAAAAAACATAGGCTTAATCTGAAGCACCTTTCGCTGGCATTGCTGGCATCCTGTCTGTGCAGCTTTACAACGCAGGAGTCAATTGATAAGACCTGCTTGCATCATGCACAAGCCAAGGCCTCCGTGCCGATTTAATTAACGCTTAAATGTGTTGTTTAGTTTATTGAGCGTATGCCGTGCACCGGCGCATGGGACAACCGCTGTATAATCACTGTCACTCATACATATGTGACACAACATTTACAGTAAGCGTCGAAACAGCAGCGAATTGGTACAAGGTTTTCGACATAGGACGGACAGCAGACCCCGATTTCCGTCCGAAACGCTCGGAGCTCCCTCCGTGTGTGACGTTTACAGTCAAAGGCAAAACTTTGCGGACAGCGGGATCTGAGAAGACGTTGAATTTACAAGAAGTTGCGACCCGTCGATATAGTAAGCCCACGCAGCACCATTTTGTTTGTATCTACTAGTGCACGCTAGAAAACCGAACAAGCTGCGTTCCGGAGGTGTGGATGTATTCGGGTTTTTCTCAAATGCCAGAGTCCGTAAACTTTTGCGGCTGACTTTACTTCAGATAGTTCTAGTTGGCCTCTAAACGGATTACAGTTTGCAGAATACCTGGTTAACTGAGAGCCGCAAGAGGCTTACGGTAGCATGCTAATCACATCTTGTGACGCATACTTTAACCATCACTGAAAGCTAACGCACAGCGTTGACCTACCATATTTACTTAACTGTTGATATACACCGTTCGTAGGAACTTAATTCTTAGCATGCAGTTTTTTTTAATGATTTTTTTCTCGAGCGTAAAACTAACGCAACCTAAAGATTCTAACGCGATCGCGCTAAGGGCCCCTTGTCGCAAAAAATCCGGTGTCGGCGTCGTAACCGCCGTTGGCGTCCCGTGAGCGAAAATTGCCGTATATATGCAGTATGCATATTCCCGTATATATGCTACATGTATATCTCATGCCTTGCTATATGACATGTGGTATATGCGGGTTATATTGCCACGCTATTCTATCGTTAAAGTTGCCAATACCTCATCTTACTTTCTTGAGAAAGTTATTCTTCAACATATTCAGAATAACGGCCTAGGAACACGTCACGAAAAAAAAAAAAAAAACCGATGGCGCATGCCTTTTATGCTAAGTCTTCTCAGACTAAAATATTAGAAGTGCGAAACAATACGAGAAACCTAAAACGATCAAATTTTTTTTTTTTGGCACGGCTGTGCATTACCTCCGGGATCGGCGCACGCAAGAGGCCGCGTTTCTACCGGAAAGCTCGCTAGCCTTCGTGCGTAGTGTTCGCCGCCATCGCTTCCCGGTAAACAGTACGGTCACATAAGCTGCAGTTGCCGGGAAGCGTGCGAAGCAGTCAGGAATATTTGAATGCTATCGCTTTCGATCCACTCTTAAAGGCGAAGCTTAAGCGTCCTCCGAGGTACTTGAAACGCATTGCATTTTGGTCGAAGCACCGCAAGATGTCGCTGCCGTCTCTGCTATTGCCGGCCACGGCTTCTTTAATCGGCTGTTCCGTAAAAGGTAAGAAGTCTACGGACAAACTAAACTTTATTATGCGTACTGTAAGACGCCACACGTAAGGTGTGCTTTTAAATGTGCAAAGTAAAGGTACTTTCATTGCCCGATTAAGGTCGCTAAAGTAGCCGTGTTAATTCGGCATGCACGTGGCGTGGCCCGCCCTCCTAAGAAATCGCCGTACTCGTCATTTGAAACAGAAGCTAGCCGAGAACACTACTAAACCTCAGAGTTGCGTAGCGCTTCCGCTGCAGTCTTTAAAACTTTCGACGCTGTTTTACGCTCCCCCGCGGTCTTTCGCCTTAGGAAAGCATTCGTCTCTCTTCCTTTTCCTTTCTTTCTTTCTTTCTTTCTTTCTTTCTTTCTTTTTTTCCTTCTTTCTCTCGCACGGGCAGCTAGCTACAAGTGTTTCTAAACGCTCGCCCCGGAGCCGTATGCGAGCCGCCATAGAACATCTGACCCCGACACGACCGAGCCCATATTCTCTCTCTCAACCCGTCGCTTTCCTTTCCGATACGTCGTGTTTCCACGGTTGCATGCTTCTTTTACGGCTTTTCTCATTTCGACGCCGTTCCGGTTTGCCTCGCTCATATTTACGGCCCTGCTATCCCCAACACTTCCATATCTTCCACCTTTCTTTCTCTCCCCCCCCCCCCTCCACAAGGCATTTCCTTTCAATATATCCACGATCCGATCACACTGTGTTTCCCTATATTCCTTCTTTGAGATTCGTTCTGTTCTTTTTCTCGTTCTTCGTGATCTTTCATTACTTTATCTTTATTACTTTATTTATGTTCTGCCGATGCACACAGCCCCAGCCAAACTCTCGGTTTGCCGCGCGCGCCGTGCTCGCCCTGGAATAAATCAGCATTAAAGGACGATGAAAATTTAATGCGGCTATGCAGAGCAACGCGTGTTCGCGCGCGTGCTTGCTTCCCCAGAAAAAAAAGAAAAACGAACTCGTTCGTGGCACAAGTCGATGCATGTATGTATACGATATTGAAAAAAAAGAATGTAGGTGGGTGGGAGCGGGAGATGGAGCTGCTGGCGAACATACGTTCGGAGGGAGGGCGCGATCTAAGCTTTCGCACTGCAAGAAACAGCGTGGAGGCAGTTAGACTCTTGCGCGTATAACGCGCAAGCCCCCGATCGCGCTCGCTACAGCGAAAGGTCGGCCAGGGCAAAGGTCTATTCGGTAGAGAACGGCCCCGATCGCACGAACTACGGTTCTCCCTGTGTCTATCCCTCTCTCTCTCTCCTTTTTTTAAACTTTCTTTTCATTCAGTTTGCGTGTTAGACGCGCATTTGCGCGTGTCGCGGGGGCGGATGTATTTGGAGTCGAGTGTAGGGTATATTGTGCAGTTACGAATAAGGCAGCGAGGAGGGAAAAAACAAAGAAATTCAATTTCTCGCTTTGATTCGATTTTGTGTGAGATTTCTTTCTCGCTTCCGCCCGCACTGATACCTGCCATCTTTGATTATATGTAATTTTAACTGACATTTGCTCATTCTGTCTTGTTCTTCCTTGTTGGAAAATAAATTTAAGATAGTCTGTAGACTTTTTGTAGAATTATTGTAGATTGTTTTGTTCTGTAATTTTTTTAATAAAGCATCTGTCTATAAAAAAGCTATCTATCGACCACTATAAAAAGTTTGCCTATCGGAATTATATAGACTATTATGAATAACGGTAGTGTGAAGACCTACCTATAGGACATTGGATGTTTCCATGAGCATCGCATTAACAATAGTCTATGAGCGCCTAGCGCATGCTGGAGCCAAGTTATGGTTTTGTTGGGATCGTCTTTATGAAACGCACTTCTTCGGTGTCTCTGTCACAATCAGAGACCCTGGAAAGAAAAGCAATCTGAGCTTTATGGGTAAGCTACCCTTTTATAATACTAAAAGAGAAAAGAACGCTTTTACAGTGAGAAGCACATTACTAAGCCAGAAAAAAGCGCAAGAAGGTAAACACAGGTGGCGACGCTGCCTTCAAATTCTAGAGACGTCAGCCATGAATTTTGGCGGCATCTCCTCGGGGCTACGTAAATTTCCATCACCGATGATCGACTGCACTGTATCCTGTAAGGGCCAAAGACCAAAGTTGATATTTTTCAGTAAATATAGCTGTAGCCACAACGGCTCAAATACTAAAAAAAAAATGCTTTCAAAGTTAACCTTTATTTTTTCTAATAATGAACCTATTAAGGCGAAATTAACGAAAGTTTTGTTCAAGAAGTGCCTCATCATTCTAAACTAATGCAATGCTTCCCTTTACCGCCTCTTTAAAACCCTATCGAGGACAGGTTTCATGCATTGCTAACGTGATTGACTATAGTGGACGTCTTCGGTGACACATTGCCTCCACGACATGCTCGCCGGCATGTCTGCGACACGACATGACGTATAAGATGACCGATTCCACCTGGTAACGAGTTCTTTCCGCAAGTCAATTTGTGGCGATATATTCATGCGCGCCACATTGCCAAATGACCACTTTCAGGCGCATCCCCGTCGGTCGCGTCCCAACGGAAATCGGTCTCGCCGAAAGCAACAACACTCATCGTATACGAACCTCTTTAATACTGCTATCGCTATTATTTACTTTATGCGTAACTCTCGAGTGCACGGTTATTCGAGTATACCATCGTTCCAGCCGAGCGCGGAGGTATAGGCGCCGTGTGCGTGACTCCTAAAAAGCGAAACTAACATCATCCCCGAGAGTTATCGATCGATATTTAAGCAGGACTCTCGCCCATCTTTCTAACCCGCGATGCGTCACGACGATCGGTCTCGGATGTTGTCGCTCGCTCGTCGGCTTAACTACGCGCATGCGGAGGCCCACGTTTGCTGTGCACATAATGCGTCGCTGGATGCGCCTTGCAAGCGCGCATAACGCGATGCCTTCTGTGACAACTCAGAGATGGCGTGCTCTTTTTTTTTTTCGTCCTTTCTTCTTTATTTTTTTGCGTGCTTCTAGTACCGCTGCCTTCGGTACGATGCGGCACATGGCGCCTCGTCCGCTTTGTTTGCCCGGTGCCCGTATATAGTGAGATGGGTGGCAGGCGTGACGCCTATCTAGACACCGCTGGTCAAACGGAGTCTAGCTCCTGTCTGGGCGCGCTGTTGTTATTGCAAGCGTATATGCGCCATCTCGTAGTCGCACTCTCTATTTAATGACTGTCATGCGCACGAATACGACTACAATGTTTCTTTTTCTTTTTTTTCTTTTCTGGCGTGCCGGTGCATCGGTTGTCTGCTGCGATACGCGTTTCTTTACGGACGGAACAACACAAGGCTGCATAAGCTCAATTCGATTCAGTTTATTTCCATTATGCAATTCTATTTTTTCATTCATTTACGATATTATCTTGTGCACGGTGCGACGATGCAGGTTATTTTTTTTTTCTGTGTAACTGGTGTTTTTTCACTGGCATTGTGACTAAGCATCTGCTCAGTTCGACCGACTATAGCGAGTCTCGCAAAGTCTCATGCGGTGCGGTATCGTAGAAGACAACTGATTGTATTCTGATATTGAGCCCGAAAAGTGTGTGTGTGGGGGGGGGGGGGGGCGCCTCCTTGGAATTCAGTGTCTTACGTGCACTATAGTGCATACGCGGCCAACATTTTGATTATTAATAACATTGTCTCTGTTCAAAGACATGTTGGTGCGTGATAGGCTGTGGCAGCTACGCCTCTTTTATTAATACATATATGTGTTACAAAAGAGTTACAACCAACGAACAGAAAGACTATAACAAACAATACAGCTTTATATTTCACATGCGCGCGCGCAATATAGATACACAGAGACAAATATTCTTGTGAAGTTCACGGACAAATGACGCCCCTACATTACGGGAACAAGAGTCACGAGAACATGCTAGCAAGACAAACTGTGGGAACACGAATATGTGCGAAATTTCCAGCGCAAGAAAGTTAGTTATTTCCACAAGTGTACATCGTAGTTATCGAAGAGCCGGAATAAGATTTTGTAACTTTCCGACACTCAAGAAATCGTGCTAATGCGCTGACTGCACTGTGTTGCAGTAACCCGTTTCCAAATTTTCAAGGCCTCTTCACCGCATCACTTATCTGCCCAACTATTGGCGGCGCCTGCCGTGGTTCAAATGAAGGCAACGCGCTAGCTGCACCTGCAAGGGCTTGTCGCTCGTGCATGGTTTCGTCATGGCAGCCGCGCCTACGTTTCCCGTCTCGTAAGACAGGCAAACTGTGCTCCTCTTTTTTTTTTTTTAAGTGTTCTCTGTGTGGATGTATAAAAGAGAGGTAATTCTGTTTTCATGCATCACTTCTATGTTGTTTGTTTTCTGTCCCGCTTCACTTTTTTTTTACTTATTTACTATTGATGATAATGCTACAACTGCTTGTATCCTCCTAATAGTCAAATGCTTTATGTATTTAAATACAAAAGGTCTCATTTCAGTATTATACTCGGGAGCATATCTGTCTGCACGACCCCTTAATAGGGAGTATGTTCAAAACACAAATAAAGCTCTCCTACTGCCGCTATACGTGGATTTCAGGTATGGCAGTGTCATCATCAGCTTGGCAAACTGCCTGTCCGGAAAGCTAGCATTACCAATTCGCTTTCTGCAACACACACACACACACACACACACACACACACACACACACACACACACACACACACACGCACACACGCACACGCACACGCACACGCACACGCACACGCACACGCACACACACACACACACACATACACACACACACGCACGCACACACGCACGCACACACACACACGCACACGCACGCACGCACGCGCGCACACGCACATACACACGCGCACGCGCACGCGCACATACACACGCGCACGCGCACGCGCACACGCACATACACACGCGCACATGCACACGCACACGCACACACGCGCGCGCACACACACACATATATATATATATATATATATATATATATATATATATATATATACACGCACAAAAAGAGTAACAGGGCCGAAATTCAGGTTTTTCTTGCGGAACCTGCGTCCAGCAAATTTTTTCGACGCTCTAGCTGTATGCACACACTACAGCCGTGACGAGCGCATAGACGGAGGTTGCGCATCACAAATTCAGGGGCAGCTGCTCGAGTGGAGAGACGCGGTCGCGCGCGCCGTGTCGCTTCTTTTGTTGATGCTCGTGCCGACGGTTCGATGACGATGACGACGACGACGCCTTCACCACCGCTGTACGCCAGCTGCTCGCCGCCCTCGCTAAAGAGCGGACAGGCCTTGCTTGCTTTTCGGCGAACTTTGCCTCGTTAATAAGTTTTTCACGACTTGCTCACGCGCGCGCGCGTGTGTATGTGTGCGTGCGTCTGCGGCTGTCTCTCTTTCGCGTTGCGTGTAATTCTACTTTTTTTTTTTTTTACTTGTCTCGCCTTCTTGCAGTGAGCTTAGGTTTCCGAGTCCGGCTCTATCGGGTCCTGAGCGGGCCCGCTAATTGAAATTATAAATGGATGATGCCGGCGCGCAGCTTGAAGCGCGGTTCCTTTTTGGCATTCGCTTGTGATACAGTCGCACATGCGAGCGCAGAGGGCGGCGCGCTCTTATCGCACGGTTGTAAACGCTGTGTTTGCACGTAATTAAATGGCGACACCCAAAAGAAGAAAAAAAAAGAAATGCGCATGGTAAAGCAAGGAAACAACACGCCAATGTCCAAATGGGGAGTTCTTTCTTTCTTTTTCTTTTTACCGCGTGTTCTTGGCATTCATCCACGCAACGTGCCGAAGCGAATGTCCCACTTGTGAAGTCTTCCCGTCGAAGTTTCGCAGGGACACGTTGAAGTCTGCGTTGCGTACGCTTGTCCTTCAACGAATAACTTGCCGCCGTTCTCTGGAAATTAAAACGGCTCGAAAACACTATGGCAAAGCTGGGTGTTGGAATACCTAAATAGGCATGCTGGATTAACGGCGAGACTATAGGCTGCACAATACACAAAACCGCGGAGTTTCCAGGAGCTGAAGAGGCATACGAGGTTTGTACGTATTTTCTGAGTGCAACAGAGCGCGCAGATGAGAACAATACCTACACAGATGAGATACACGATATTTTGGTTGTGATCGCATTCGCGATTTCTTTCCCAAGTTCCTGGTGGTTCTCGGCTCGGTTCATTATAGTCACAGCCGTCTTCAGGCATTCTCATTGCAGGGATAATAATTTATTGATCGATTATCACTCACTGAGCTATTAGAGCGAAGCTATATATGGCAAGGGTTCCATGCATTTTTGTTCTCCGTGAACAAAAACAATCGTCATCAATGTATCTTACCCCCGTAAGCATTCATATTCCCTTAAGCAAGCAAAAAATGCAATGGCTCCTACTCCCGTGCGACAGAGGCTACAAGCACTCAGCAAAGCTAAACAAAACAGTGCTTAAATTCTTTCTAATCACGAAAACTGTAATCTTCAATGGCTCATACTCACGAGAGCAATGGCTGGCTGATACCCTGATGCCCCCGTAAAGAAGCAAAAAATGCAATGACTCATAGTCCCGTAAGGTTCATGGCTACTCACTTTGCGTGAATTAGCAGCGGTGACACTACCCCTGTTGTCGTTGTCGGCAATTTCAATGTGGATGTGTCGGTACCGAAAAGGGAGCGGTTTATGCGTTCCGTGTTGCAGACATATCCCTTGCGATGCCACACCGATCCGGCCCAACCGACCACCCAGCGGCGTACGTGCATCGATTTGACATTATCAAATGATGTGATTGCTGTTGCCAGTGAAATAATGACCCCACCGATCAAGACAAATGAGTGTGCGTACCTTTCTTCACGATGACCACCTATCGAGACAACGGACGAGTCCGTACCTTTGTTGAAAATCATGTGTCACCTCCGTGTCGTGTGCTAAGCAGCTTCTCTGGCCAACCACCTTCACAAAGTAAAATGGCTCATGCTTTTTTTTACCACTGTGAGTGATAATAAGAATGCTGACATCTTTCATACACGGTACCTCTCTTTTTTGTTTTCTTAAAGGAAAGTATTGAGTTACACTCCTCTAAGTTATGCGTGTTTTGTTCTTGATACCTTTCTGTGTGTTCAATTTATTCACTGCGTATACCCAAACGCTGCTTTAGTGCTCATTAACAAAAAATTCAACGAACATACGAATTAATTTTTGAATCTTCATGGACACGAACTTAGTTCGAGTGCTTCTCTTGGCTTCATCCATTCGTGGTCTCTTCGGTATCGAAACTAATTTGTTACCGTGGCTCCACTGAGGTGACATGTCTAGTTCGCTGCACTTCGGCGGACCACTAATAGTCAATAGCGTGCGCCAAGAGCGCGCAAACCGATTAAACGATTCACGTTAGGAGTCGGAGGCGGTTACGTCCGCATTAACGGACAACGAGAAACGATAATTAGAGAAACTATGGACTTGAGATCCCGAAACAACACGGCAGTTTATTAGGGGGCATCTAGTTAGGGGCCTCGGTAGTATCCTCACCACCCGGGTTTCTTTACCAGCACACTAAGGCCAAGTACACTTAAATCTAAATCTAAGCTAAATCGAAGTACACGAGCGTCATTCGATTCCGCCCCGATCTTAATGCGGCCGCCGTCGCTGGTAACCGAACACGCGACCTCACGCTGAGCCGCACAACGCCTTAGCCATCGAGCAACCATGTCGGGTGGGAAAGGTGAACTGCGTAAATCAGAGATTGAATCCACGAAGCTTTCTTTTTTTTTTCGCTCGTAAGTTCTCTTTACCACTGACCGGTCGCCTTCACTAATCTAATCTTCACTAATCTTCACTAGTCCAGTATCAGGATTCTCTGGAATTCGCCCTTACGGACAGTTCGTGTTTCGTGCATGCCGGCCCAGAAACTTCGAAACTATTCGAGCAACATGCGCATTGCTTCTCGGGTCTTCTTCGAGGCTCGGTCGCCAAATGGCGCTCATTTTGATCACCACAAAAAAAAGAAGAATGAAAAAAAACATCACTTGCTCGTTCATTCGCCGAGCGAGCGAGCGAGCAAGCAAGCAAAGCGTTATGAACCACGGTGCGCAAAATTAGCGGTGAACTGTGAAACGAACGAACCAGCCGGCCGGTCCACCGAGGCATGACACGCACAAGATGCAGAGACCGCATGGCTTCCATGGCTGGCTATACATGTATGCGTGTACGCGTCCGTTGGTCCGCGCAGGGAACGCATATGTACGGCGCGCTCTCGGGCGTCGTTGTTGCTTACTTTTCAAACACGCGCCTCCGCCTCATTTTTTTTCCCCTACTTCTTTCCTCGGAGGAGAAAGCCGTTAATTATTTTTCCGAGTGGGAAGCAGCAAAGAAGACGCGGGAGCGCGGAGAGCAAAAGGAGACGCTTGCGCGGCTGCTTGCCTGCCGGCAGACTGAGGAACAGAGCGCTTGATTAATGGTCCTGACCGGTCTTTTTCGCTCGCAACGATTTTTTGGCCTGTAACACGCCGAACTGCGACGGCGGCTACGACGCGTCTGCGAGGCGTGTCCCTTTCTCTCTCTTATTCTTCGGTCTCCTACGACGGGTATGCTTTCACCGTGGCTGCGTTTCCTTCCTTTTCTTTTTTTTTTTTCGTTCTTTCACTCATTGGGAAATTAAATTTCGTTTTCGAACCCAGAAGTGAAGCATTATTTATCATCGGCATGGGCGCTCTCCTTCAGAATAAGAGTCCACCCGCGCGCCCAACGTGGTTTTCGGCGCGGGTTGCGTAGGGATTTGCCGCGCGAATGGCGATTTTGAGTGCGTGTGCGTGCATGTGTTTGTCTCGGCGTGCGCGCTTGTTCTAACGACGAAGCCTCTCTCAGATTTCGGACGTGTTGTCGGCTATTGTTTTAGTTGTTTGCGTCAGAGAGACGTTGCCGTAATCGATTAACGTCTTCGAAGGTGCCTGCCGTGTCTCGTTCGAGGCGACGCAGTCGTCGTCTTTCGCGAACTTGGCCGACGGAATATGTATGACGGCGCCGAACGATTTCTCATCGCTCCTTGCAGCTTATGGATGGCACATCTACCTGGGCCACAAAGGCTTACCGCAGGTGCGAGTTATTTGGTCGCTTTGTATAGCGCGCGGCAACGTTGGGCAGCCCGTAATAAACAGCCCCTATAGCTTTGACAGTGGGGTTACTTGTATAAAGCAGCTGCAGTGAACAGTATACGATTTCTGTGAACACAACAAGGTGACCAAGATCGCATACAAACTACAAATAAGCGATTGCATAGACGCTAGCTTGAAGTCTGCAGTTATAAAGATGTATTATCAGTGTGTACACGGTAAAGCAGCTTAGTACGAGCGCGAATTTGGATGAACGCGACGCCGAGCCGCGTAACATCCGTGCTGTCTACGGTCTCACTTCGTCAGTGCATGGCCTAAATTTTACTCTGCCTTATTCACCTCGAGCATCAAAGTTTGTGGGGAAGTGACCTGCGTTTATGACGTCAAGTGGAGGAACTAAATGTATCCTTTCCGGTTCTCTCTGGTGAATTCGCCTCTCTCTCTGCAGACCGTCCCGACGCTAAAAATATTTAAGTGTTTGCTTAACGCGTCGTTACTTTCACTAAAAAAAATCATTGCGTGGTCCTACGCCCTGTTAGAGCGAATGAGTATGGCGGGTGATAGTGAATATGCGACGACAATGTGATATTTGACAAGTGCTTGCCGAAAAGGGCTTGAGAATCATACAACACCATAACTCTATATATATACACACACACACACACACACATACACACGCACACATTGCATGCGTGGTCGAGCTGGTTTGTCAGAAAACAACGCGCATATTTTGCGTTATATCCATGCAGTGCTCTCAACGTATGTGGGTGCCTAACGAGATTCTCCGCCGCTCACTCACTTGAAACGTTTCGCATCAGCTTCTCGCTGTCACAATTCGTAGCCATTCCTTTCTCTTGTCGCATATTGCGTCAGTGTTTACTTTTTTCCCCTGTTTTTCTTCTTCTTCTTCTTGGGATGCGGGCAGGAGAAGAACAGAGGTGTACGTATCCACACTACGCTGACACAGGACCCCGCGATTCAAGCGCGCAGCCTCGGCTATAGGAAAAGAAAAAAAAAAGTAAGGCAGTCGTGGTGCGATGGCATGGTGACGCAATGTATATTTCCACGCGCACGCGCAGTCGTCTCCTTTTACGCAGTCTCCGTTCCAAGTTGACACTGTTGCGAACACCACCGACGTGTCTCGGCGGAGACAATGGACGACGTCGCCGCTTGACGACGGGACAAGAGGCGGTGAGAAAGACACGCGAGAGATGTCACCGTATATACATGTAGCGGCCGTTATTCAGCTGTCGCCGCCGCTCGCTATAGCCGGCGTCGACAGTATATCGACTTGACGCCATGTGGCGTACGCGGCGGCTCGGCGAGCTCGCGTTTCTAGCGGCGGCAAGCGAGGGCTCGACGTTTAAGATCAACTAGGTGTGTGGAAACACGGGATCTGTGGTGCACGCGATTCGCGAGTGCTTTCTGGGTAGTTATCTTCCTAACGCTATAGCGACTCAGAAATAAGCATGTGCGCAGAAGGCAAAGAGAGAGAGAGAGAGAGAGAGAGAGAGAGAGAGAGAGGGAGGGAGGGAGGGAGGGAGGGAGGGAGGGAGAACAGACTTCTTTGTGGGTTCCGTTGGGAAGAATCACTAACTCATATATCCGAAGATCGCCAACTAGCGAGACATCAGATGAAGCAGAGATGATTCCTACTGACCGAATTCGAGACAAACTAAAAGAAAAGGAAACTGAACAATAATTTTTGACGCAGTTCTTATTTGTGGGCTGAATAAAATGACGTATATGCTGTTGCGGAGCCAAAGCAACATCTCCGCTCTCAAGGCAGCGCGGCATGGATCCTTATGAATGAAATCCGTGAATGAAAGCAACCTCCTCCCTGTACGCGGTGCAATACGCGCGTAGTATACTACGCCGAGAGTAAGCCGAAACAGAGCAAAAAGAAGCGCGTAAACGAAAGAACCGAGTCAGGCGGGCGGAACCTCGAAGAAGCAGAACCCGCGGCCGCCTTCCGAGCCGAAGCGGAAGACAGCTGACTCGCAGAAAACGTGACTCCCTGTGTGTGGAAACGCCGAGCGAGCGCCTGTACGGCGGCGCGCACACGTGACTCTTCGCAAGAATCGAGAAGCGAACGAAGAATTAAATGAAAGGTGTAGAAAAAACGAGCTATCAAAATGGCGCCATCCGCCACCAGAAGCGCCCAGATGCAAGGAGCTGGAATTAAACCTTAAATAAAAGAGAAATCTAGGAGAGAGAGAGAGAGTGAGAAGAAAACTAAGAGGGGAGGGGAAATAATATCCGATTGTACGCGGAGATTGCGAAAAAGTGCGTAAGGAAGGGAGAACGCTAGAACGCGTATGGCTCTATGTAGTATACCTATAAAGGGTGAGCAGAGAGCCGGGACGGACGGTGGGGAGGAAGCTACAACCGGCGGAGAATGCCGGCGTGTACGCACCAACGTAACCTTGAAATCCGTATCGAATTCTCTCGTGGACCGGAAGCGAGACGCCGGCAACTTCCTCTCGTGCTCCCCCCCCCCCCCCCCTGTAGCGTAGCGTACGCGAGCGTATGTATACTACGCGTTTACGGTACGACAGCGTGGGGGTCTCGCGCGCGGCTTAAAAATTGCCGCCACTTCCCCTTCTTTTCTTCTCAATCCACACTCGCGCAACATCCTTTTCTTTTCCCTTTCACTCTCTCTCTCTCGCGTCTGTGTGTGAATGCGTGTGTGAACGCACCGGTCTAGTTCGCAGATGCATGCAGCCGTCGCCGTACTCGCGGCATCCCTATGTCCCGCCACATTTGCGTTCAAGCATTTTCTGTATAGTATACATTTGCTTGGCCCCAGGTTTATTTCGCGCAGTTCCTGGAAAGACCGACTTGAGGGCCCCTTTTTTTGGAGACGAGGTCTCAGCGGGGCTTTTCTTGGGTGCAAAAGAAACAATAAATAAAGGAATTTAAAAAAAGGAAAGAGCAGGAGGAGAGGCGAGGGGCAGTGTATGTTGAAGTAGAATAAAATAGCATCATCCTATTTTTCTTTTCTTTTTTTCGAGCTCCTTTATCGCGATGCTGAAGTCTTCACCTTGAATTCGGTTAGCGGGCCGTTCGCAGGCAGGCACGAAAGAATTTTTCACCGCATGAGCTCGTGAAGCCCTCTTTGCAGCGCGATCCAGGAGAGTTGTGTCCAGATGCGGATAGAAGGGGGAAAAAAAGGGGTTGAGCGCGAACTAAAGGACAGCTGACGGAGCCTTCCGGTCCTACGTGGCTCAACTTGGCAACATTGCAGCTGATCTTCCCTGTCATTTCACCCTCCTGAGATCATCAAGGCAGCCCTTAACTCCTTTTCTTTCTTTCTTTCTCTCTCTCTCTCTCTCTCTCTCTCTCTCTCGTTGTGTCGACTTCCAGTCATGATATATCTGTAGGATAGTCCCAACCACGACGCCGGACCGAGTGAGCTTTGAAGTAATGCTTTTTAATTCGAATGCCTTTCTTTGCCTCTTTCTCCCGGTTTTCATGGTCGTTGGATGGCGGTTGGTCGTAGTCTGAACTTAGCCGCCGACACAAAGGAAACGATGCAAACAGCTGTTGGACTTCAGGTGGCCTTCCTAGCCGGCGCTGACGCCGCAATAGACAACGCGCAGGTGACAAAATTGCTCATATATGCATAGCCACCTATAGCTACCAGTACAGATGCTCACGTTAAGAGCTCTGCTCTCTGAGAAATAACGTAATGAAATAACAAACGCTTCCTAAGATGCATCACTGTTCCATTCATCTTTTAATCGATAGAATAACTTTCTATGGTAACTAACGATGTCTCAAGTCTTTCTAGAAGCATTCGGCTATTCACTTACATTGACAATCAGCAGAAATATTTCCTGTGCATTTTTTCTTTCTTCTTTTTTTTCTTTTTTTAAGCATCGGGGATGCGTAAGCAATTTTGAACGTTCACATGCATCTCGCCGCATGTATGAGAACAGTTCCTTTCATTTCACTTATTGATTTTTTTCCTTCCCCCTTTTTTTTTCTACGTATTCCCTTACCTAGTAGCCAGCACATGCGAAACGAATGTATACGTCTCGAAACAATTACTTGCAGCTCGGCAGAGTGGGAGTTTAGGTGCACCCGATACATATGACTACTTGTGTAATGCAATAATTTCTTTCGTTTGCGAATATCAGGAGACGTGAGAACGCTCTTTTCAAACGAAATTACCCTGAAATTGCGCTGCCGCACCGATTCTCAAAGCACTCGCACGAACCAGCCTCATAGTATCGTTCTTTTAGAGGCTCGGGTTTTGCATGCTACCAAAAACTGCCATACACCGCACGCAGGGGGCGCTGATGACCCTTCCCTTTGTGTTTTCGCAGTGCCTCTTACGTAGGCAAAGTGTAGACCTGCTACGTGGTGGCAGGTGTACACTGCACAAAAATAATGTCTGCAAGCTTCGCTTCAAAACTGTTGCTTGTATGTTATTCCTTGTTGCAGAGTTCCCGCTTGTGCTCGTTGGCACTTAAGACATGAGGAATGAAAATTCAAAACAGCCGACCGACGAGGGCACAGTAGCTATTATTGAATTTCCTGCGAGTCTGTCTGTGTATTTTTTTAGCTTGCAACATTTCTTCTGCATTGACTGAAGTAACTGACAACGCATTAATGTTTTGTCGTGGCGATTGCATTGCATGAGCACGATTCGAAAACTTACGAGCAACTATCCGAAACACTGCGCCGTGTTAAACGCAAAGCTGAGTTTATCACGGCCCGCCAAGATATAAATGCACAGAAATCTGCTTGTCTTGTACGAATTAAAGTAGTATTTGCAGTAATCTCTTCACGGCCTACTAGTACCACCACGATGTAATTCAGAACTTCTCACGCAGCGCCTTCACTTGCTAGTGGCTCAGCACTCCAAGCAGGACGGATCGTTCCCTCTACCCCCTTCTTTTTTTTTTTTCTTCAAGCGTGCCATCGTCGAGGCAAGCCTGACATCCCTTCCCAATTAGTTGGTTAAATAAGGCTCAGAATCACCGCTGGAAAGGGCGCGAAAGCAACCGCCCACTCAGCTCCTAATTACAGGTGTCGCGCCTCGCTTTGCCAGTGGGTCATCAAGATTGACCCACAAACAAGCCCTCTCGGGGCGAGAAAGAAAACTAAACGTACAAGAAACAACGGCGATAAACAAACGCGATAAACAAACACGCCCCTGCAACACGCGCACGCGACCCGACACCCCGCCTGCTTGCATCCCAATTAATGAAGGGTTAAGAGGCGAGCGAGAGCGCGCGCTCCTCGCGACAAACAAAACACGCAAATCGGGCCAGAAGCGGCCACCGCGGGGGAACGCGTATCGCTTTGCATGGACAACAACACCCGCGCTGAATATAAATGCCAGCTCTTTCCTTTCGCTTTCTTTCTTTTTTTTTTTTCTTCTATCGCTATCGTCTACTATAGCTGCAACATTACCCTGAGCTGCAGAGACTGTAGGGTAAATCAAGAAATAAAAGGCACACCGAGAGGGAAGCTGGTTTCAGTGAGAGGATGGGCCGTCGTCCGTGCGGAATAAAAGGCCGGGGAATGCAGTACGCAGCGGTGATTGCGGAGGGGGAGCAGGGAGGGCGGCGTCCATGTTGATTGTTGATATTTAGGGTTAGCACTTTCCCCTCTCCCCCCCCCCCCCTCTCGCAACGCCGCTACCGTGGCTTGTCCTTCCCCCCTCCGGGCTTCCTTATTTATGCGTCGGAACGCACCACACCACCGCCGGTACCCCATTCATCGCCCCTGACTCATTTTTTTTTCTTTTCTTTTCGCATCTTTTTTTTTTTTCGGGCTTTCTTTCGCTGTCTGCCGGCGCCCAGGGTGTTATTGTTGTCTGGCGCGCAATCTGCGAAGACCTGTCACACCATCCCTGGCGCACCCGTGCCTCACAATAAGGAGAGAGAGAGAGAGCTGCCGATGGTTGCGTGTTGGTGGCGCTGCCGTCTCGCGCTTTGTGCGCGTTGTTGACCTCCGGAGCAGACGTTCGTTGTTAGTTGTTTGCTTCAGACGGGGGTGTCTCCCACGCTTTGTAAACACCCGTTCCGAAGCCGGTGCGGTGCGCAGGGCCGACCCCGTGTGAATTCGGGTCGCGGCGCGGTACTTTGTCTGCCGGTGCGGCCCGAGAAAAAAGTGGGGCAGACGACGATGCGGGGTCGGGTGAGCTGATGACGATGGCGACGTTCAGTTCCGGGTGATTTGTTTGTTACACGCCGGCGGGCGCTGGCGACGCTGGTTTATGCTGTCCCCGCATACAGATGCACTGAGGCGCGCGCGTTTTTTTGCGTTGTTGCGGTGAATGTACGGCGCCGGTGCGCAAGGTCAGTCGATGATGCGATTCAGGTGCGCTCTATGTGGGCCTCCTGCTTGTGTTTTTTTTTTGTTTTTTAATGTTTCGATTGAAAATGAAAGAGAGGAAAAGAAATCAGGAAACCATGAATGCAAGGTGGGTGAAAGTGTCACTGAGGTATAGAAACGCCATCGCCTTTTATGACGCCTGAAAAAAAAAAAAGCTCTTATTTTTGTTTCTTCGCCGTCGGAAGAAGCCCCGCCACTCCCGCCGCCTTTTCTTTCCTGGATTGCGCTGTTTCTTCATCTATTTCCCTCTTACTGTACTTACTTTCCTAATACAACTTCCGTGAATGTTTTTTTCCCTTCGCACTTTTCTTATGTGCTTGAGACTTCAAAGTGAAGGCTGTGGGAACGTTTCTCTGTGACCTGCCAAAAAAAGAAAAGCAAGACGAAAATTGAATCTCTGAAGGGAAGTGGCAGTAAACAAGCTGCCTGCCGACCTCCCGAGCCTATAAGCTCGTGCTTTGCGGCATGCGGTAAACAACTCTCGCAAGAAAGAAAAAGAATACGCAGATATACAGTATGTAGTGTAAACAAAAAGGAACGAACGAAAGAAAGCAATAAAAAAGAAAGGATGGCAGGCCGATTTGGTTGCCTTATGCGTACGCAGTTATGAATTTTGTTTACGGCCCGACGAAGAAAAAACGGTGGGAGCGGTCGAGACGGCTGAAGGTTGCGTACCCTCCCCTCCCACTCCTCCAAGACGCGGAAGCTGCGAGGCGGGTAGGGGGGGAAAGGAGAGCGTACGCGAGGTTTCGGTAGAACCTTTACCAGAGGAGCACCCTGTTTACGTGCTCTTGAGGAGAGGCCTACAAATCGCGCGGCATCTGGTTTGCATCCTCCCCCTATTCTCTATCTCCAGCACTTCCCGCTCGCAAGAGAGAGAGAGAGAGAGCCGTTGGAAAATGAAGGAGGGAGAGGGTGGCAGTTTCACGTCTATAGCGCTTGCATGGGACGCGTCGCAGGCCCACCATATGCGCCAGATGCGTGTAGAGCAAGTAAACGTCGGCGCACCTAGGACGATGTACCGCGCCGGCGCTTTCTCTTTGGTACGGAGTGAAAGTAAGATCTCTCGACGTTGGAACCCCGACGGCCGACTTACGAAGCGGACAGGGGAGTCGGTTGAGCGATGTTGACGATGTGACCGACTGGGAGGGAAAAAAAAGGAAACGATGTCTCGGGTTTAGTGGGCCAAGGTCGCGGTGGAGGCGGTATCCGTTGGTCTTATGCGGCGACTTTTTTTTGCGTTTGGTTCTTCCTTTTACGATTTCTCGCCCGTATATTTGGCGCTGCTCGCGGCGCACTATAACACTTGTGTGTGTTCGCGAATTCAAAGCGCCTTCTCGCTGCTCTTCCTTCCGGAAGCGGCGACTTCCCTAGCGCAACTTTTATTGCCCCCTCCCGGCCTTCGTGGAGGAACGTTTTAACCTACTTCCGGTTAGTGTAGGATGTGCTTGCGTTGCTCTCCCGTTGCCTCGTCGTTTCTTGCCGTGGAGATTTCTTTCTTTATTCGGGCTTGACGAAATATCGCCGTCAAAATCGCGGGCAGCGCGCGCCTTTTTCAGGCTATGACGTGGGTATGTAATCAGCTGCCGCTGCTGCTACCGGTTTTCAGTGACGCTGGCATTCTTACGCTGCCCCCCCCCCCCCCCCCCCCCCCCCCCTGGCCGGATTTTCGCTGCTTGTTTAGGCGGCGGTCGGTTGTCGTGGTCCCTCTGTCTCGGTCGTGACGTATAACCTTGGGCTGTTCCTTACGCTCCCGGCCGTCAGAGCGGCTTCCGGTGACTTCGGCTCGCATCCACTCCTTCGCCGATTCCGCAGGTGCTGTTTCGGCGCTTTCACGGCAACGTGGGAGGACCGAAGACCTCCTCCGCTGGGACGCAGCCACCGTCACATTCCGGTCGAACGCGCCTTAAGCGCATTTTTGCTTCTGCTACTGATGGGGCACTTGGTTCTTCGCGGGAGTGTCTAGAAAGTCGCAGCTTCATGCGGCCTCCTTCCGAAAGCATACGATGTTTGCTCGTAACAGTGCGTGGTTCATCAAATTTGAACCGCTATGAATGTTTGTTCGTTGTTCGCATTAACTCTGACAAGTGGCAGTATGCATTGTTTAAACGCCGTCTCCCCTCCCTACACACGCGCATTTCCATGATAGTCCACAGCTGGAGAAATCGGGAGGCGCGAGAACGTGGTAATTTCACCGTGGACGTAACTCTCTTCCATGCTTCTCTGTAGCGGGTGCCTCAGAACAGAAGCGTAAATACTATAGAAATTTGTGACGATTTCTGGGCGATCTTAGTTACGATAAACTTTTATGTTTTAGGAAAATGTGAGTACTATGTGATTGGTCACTTCGCTGCCTTGAGCATTCAGGTGTAGACAATTAGACATCCATTGCCCTTGTTTACTTCTTTTCACTATTCCCCTTATACCGTTATCTTTGCTTCATATGTATGTACTTAATATGGGTGTCACTTCCAAACTTTACAGAGCAAGGCGTATAGGTATTACAATGTCACAGGTGTCTTCATTTTGCACAACTCAGGGCTTGCTGTCTTTGGCAGGGCCAACTGCCATTTCCGTTCAGTGCGCCGGTCGGCCCCGGGAGGTACGGCAAGTTTGCGATGAAAAGCAGCGTGAATTCTGTGCCATGTAACTGTCGTGTTTTCAGCATGAATAGCGCGTTTGTCGCCACGAAGAAACATGTCCCCATGCATGTGACAGTGTGGTGGTGTGAGTTGACACACGTAAATAGAATGGTGGAACGCGCAGGGTAACAAATAGACGATCTTGCGCATACGCTGTCCCTACGCTACTGGATAAAGAAAGGCAGCTGTATAGCCGGTGCTTGCTGTCTACGGTGCAAGAGCGGATGCCAGCAGAAACGAAATGCAGCCCGGGGACAGTAGAGACCTGGGTGAGGTGATGAGGGAAGGAAAGTTTGCCGTTATGTGTGTCACCGGCAGAGCATTTTCGGTCTTACGTTCCAGTCGAAAATATGTATTTGGCTTTTGAACTTTACGAGCGAGCACTACGTGTGTTTTGCACGGCGTTTGTGACGTATTCTTGGTATATTATGATAGAAAGTTATCTGGCATTCTTTCCTAAAAAAAAAGCAGTAATGATCCGACGGATCAGGACGCATGCATGCACGGTTCTTGTCCTTTGTTCCCGTAAAATTTACTTCATTAATTTATAGATATTTCTTCACAGAATTTAGGTGAGTGTCCGTGCATAGCCTTCGTAATTGGGTGCCTTAGATTATATTGAAAGCCAGTCCCTATCGAAAAATCAGATGTGGTTCACAACCCCTGTAGTCAGTTATTAAAATTATATGATCGTATATGCGCTATCTCGTATCAAAGCCCAAATGTTCCTAATAACTATACGGAACTATTGGATATATCGATGTTACGGGGCAATCCCCCCCCCCCCCCCCCCCCCCCATGATGCTTACTGGCTAACAAGCCGCTTTGAAGCATGTGGACTTCGATAAATCGAAAGAAATACTATACTTCGCAAAAAAAATAATTGTTTGTTGCGGCATATGCTGCACACCCATCAAAAACGACAAGCCAGTAAGAAGGCGAAGCGGTACACATGAAGTCTGTGGGCAATCTCAGGATTTCCTAAATTAATTTTTTTTTTAACTGAGACGATCGGCGCATATCGCGGGAACTTCCTTTTTCCGCCGCTACCTGCTTCGTTCTCGGGAGTGGGGAAATCCCTTCGGCCAGCTCGAAGCCCCCCTCCCTCCCCCCCTTGCCTCAGTCGCCAATTTCCTCCACCCCGGAGGCGCCTTCAAGTCTTGAGTTATGGGCTCGGTATATCACGTCATCCTTTCCAAGGCTAGGGCTAGGGTTCTAGCTCGGGCTCTATAGTCTCTGCAGCTCCTCTCGGCAAGAACGGTTCGCGCGAGACGAGCCGGGAGCGTTTCGGAAAAGGGGGGCGCCAGCCTCCTTACTATACCTCACGGCGACGATGACGACGCAGTAAGTAAGTCAAGGTCGCCCGGAACCCGCTGTCGTGCCTCCGCGCCTTTCTTCCGCGCCTCACGCACAACCCCTTAAGGTACTTCTTCATTTCCCCTCCCCCTTCCTTACAGTCTCACCCTCTTCATCTACCCTCCCTCTTTCGACGCGCAAGCCGAAACAGTTCTCGCGACGGCTGACGCTCATTGACGCTGGCACCGCGGTTGGCCCACTTCCGCGGGCGAGGAAGTGAGCGCAGGATGTAACTCCTTGAACCGGAAGTGAGCCTCAACATGCCGGCCTACGAAGGCGGATGGCGCGCGAGCGCTTAAGATCAGTCTTGCGTCGTCCGCTGTTCGTTAGCGCTGGGCAGGGCGGCCTCGGTCTCGCTAAGGATGAGCTCAGAATGGCGCCTCGATGCTCGTCATATGTTTCTCGCATTTATTTTTTTCCACTTTTGGGCAGGAAGCAGACCACAGAGGGGCAGAAGACACTCTGCCCCCTTACTCTGTGATCTTCACTTCGCGTGTCCGCCCTATACGAGATAGTGCTTCGAAACATTACGACAGCAAGGCTTGTCGCTATTCCAAAGCCAGTGGTATCTTCGTTTTACGAAGCTCGTGGCTTTTTAGTTTCGTTAGCAGTACCTGTCATTTTCGTTCAGTGCGCCCCGGTCGATCTCAGGGGCACGTCAATTGAACACTTGTGTTGAAAATCGGTATTAATTTGTTAACTGAAATGTCAGGTTTTCAGTTTAAGCAGCATGCTTGTCGCCATGGGAACACGCACCCCACGCATGCGACTGTGTGGAATTGCGAGTTGACACATGATTGCACGAAAAAACAAATTGTCAAATAACAGCCAGATACATATGGGAAATAACGTAAGGGACAGCTCTGCTGTAATTAATAACATCACCCGCGAACCTGTAGCAGCATTACTTGCAATCACAACTCTGTTGGCCTCAACACAATATGGTTTCACCGTCTTTGTTGAATTAAACCGCTACGGCTAAGTTCAACCATGACACCACTGACAACGCGATGGCTCGGAGGGGCAGCTCCGATGCATCCTAAGGACTGCGTACTCCGAGATATAACCTTGCACAGGCAGACAAGCGACCTATGCGTTCCAATGCGTGACGCCGGATACCTTTTAAAAGCAGGTGCACAATCATATCGTCGGCCCATG
This sequence comes from Dermacentor andersoni, assembly GCF_023375885.2. Lineage (NCBI taxonomy): Eukaryota > Metazoa > Arthropoda > Arachnida > Ixodida > Ixodidae > Dermacentor > Dermacentor andersoni. Next base: position 54,593,425 of record NC_092822.1, read on the forward strand.
CATATTACTTGCAACGAGTTACAAATCCGGAGTGAGTCGGTCCTATGCATTCGTCCAATATATGACGTCATCTTCAGAGCCCACTGGCCTGATGTCACCGGGGAGGACTTCCTAAGAAGGAGCTCATAAGTTAACTACACTGTATTGCACATTTTAATGCGTCAACCTTGCACAAATCTTGAATGGATTCATAAGTGAATGCGTCGAAGCGTTTCTGGATAGGCCCACCGTGGGGCAGTGTATAAGAGTCGTGGGTGGGTTGATCGTGATGTCCGTACGCGATACGTGTGTGCTTAATGCGATACCACAGTGCAGATCAAAACTTAATTCTCGGCATTGTAAGGAAGTATGTCGTCGGCTGTAGACACTGGTGGAATGAGTGCCATTATCTCTATACTCTCGCTTTGCCAGTGACGCGAGTCAGAAAGAGACGGCTCAAGATGCTGCGTGAAATTCCGGGGCACCCAACAAAATGCTCTGTTAAGTTGTTCTTTGGCAGGCTGTGCTAAGCACCTCACTCGATAACTACCCAAAATTGTTCAGCCCAGGTACTTACAAGATAGCTCTTCCATGAACCAGCAGCATATACTATTGTAAAGGAAAACTATCAGTATAAACAAACAAACCAATAACGGGCACAAATAACCTAAGGGACACAGTTCCTAGTCCCTAAGCTTGTTTGCTGTCTTTGTGTCACAGGTGACATAGGAACCCTATGTGCCCGTTGCTCCCAGTTCGGCCGCAGACATCTTCAAAAAGGCTACGATGTCCGCCCTGAGCGAGACAGTCATGGCGGCCGGCTCAATAAAACAATAAACTCAAAGTCAGCACTCCACGTCTCGTCGTCTTCGTTCTTGCCTCCTCGCATTAACTCTGCTACTAGTGTAGTATGTATCGATCACATCGTACCAACTAGGCCAGAAAAAAGAAAGGAAAACTGTCGCATATCCTCAGAGCCTGCTGGCAGGCACCTCTCATCTCACCTCGCGAGACTACACGGAAAGAACGACGACGCCCTAAGCGTCGCGGTGGTGCTGCATAAGATGCAATATGGCGGACGTATTAAAAAAAAGAAGCCGGCCAGGGGTACGAAGAAAAGAAAGGGCGCTGATGGCGACGGGAGCGCTCGCGCGCGCGTGGGGGCGAAGGGCCTCATCAAACCGGCCATGTTGTGTCTTCAGGCTTTCCTCATTTTGCCCTTTCCCTCTCTCTCGGCCTCTCCCTTTTTCATCCCCTCTCGAGCCCTCCTCTCACCCGGGCGCTGGCACTGCGTGGCTGGTGCATAACGCCCCGCATCCCAGCGGCGAGCAGCGCTGCATGGGCAGCCGTGACAAAAACCCAAAGCGGTACCCGAGACAAAAACATCCCCAAAAGACAAAAAGAAGGGCCGCCCTTACCCACGTTCGCGAATATAGAAAAGAAAGCGTTCGAACCGGAGGTATAACTCCGTTTTTACTCTCCCCTTTTTTTCTTTATTTTGTTCCTCTCCCACGTGCGGGCGGCTTCGAGAGAAACCCCCTTTCCCGTTTTTTAACCAGCCTCGCACTCCATTTAGGCTTCCTTTATTTTCCCTCATTCCCGTTTTTAAATTCTTTTCTCTTTCTTTTATGCCTCTGCCACGCCGCGTCCCTCTTGGGCGTCGCCTAATTTTTTTATGCGCGGCAATCCCATCCCTCTTCTATTTTCCTTTGTTCTTTTTTATGCCCTCGCAACTTGTTCTTTTTTTTTTCTGAGCGCGTGCTCTCCTCTGCTCTGCTGGCAACGACGCCATCTTCTCATCGTAGAGGCAGGCAGGACGTTGCTGCATTTTTTAAAACGTCTCCTTCTTCCCTTCCGCCGCTTCCCTGTTCTCCCCCAACGTCTTTCCACACGTTTTTTTTTCTCTTTTTGTTGCCGTCGATCTCGCATTTTCGTCCTTTTAATGAGCGCCCGCCCGGCTCTTTGTTGCTTCATCGAACGCTGCCCGCCGCCGCCGCCCGCCAGTGTATCCGTGCATCGCATTTTCCCCTAACGTCGGCTCACCCCTTTTTCCCTATATTTTATTCGCCAGAACCAATTCCTTCTCTCTCGAGTCTCCCGTTTTCATTTTCCTCTTTCCTGTTCGCCCCGGCGCTCTCCGTTCTTACCCCGTCGCTTCTTGTACCGCCGCTGGGATTTTCGGACAGCCGGTGCAACCCTTCCACGGCCGACGCCTGCCCCATCGCACTCTTTCTTTTCTTTTGCCAACCGCATCTGTCATTCCTCAACAGGAACGGCCGAGCGAACTTGCGCAAAAGCGCCCACGTGACGTCGGCTGTGCCAAGACGAAGTCACGCTTCGGAGAAACAAAAGGGCTCTCTTCGGGGGGCTTACCTGCAACGTGGCATGGATTGGCTGACATTTTACCACAACGGAACGCCAGCTTCCTCGGCATCCTTGTGAAGCGTTCTAAGCGACCTTTTTCGCGCAGTGGAGTAAAATATCGCGTGTTTTCACGCTCAAATTTCGACCATGCTCAAGAGATGAGAGACGGTATACCACTATACTGAAGAACGTTTATCAGCAGGAGAAAGCTTATTCAATATTTGAATTAGGCAGCTCGTGCCAAATTCCGGTGACCTGTCTCCTGAAGTCGTAGGGTAATCCAGAATGCCTCGGTCACTCATAGTCAAGATATTAGGGCATTGCTGTCGATCTGGTCCTGTGCACGAGGGCACAATGAGCGGGGGCTCATTCTGCCCTCGTGATCTTTTTCCCCAACGGGTTTTATTCCGTTTTGTGCGCATCGACGTCACATCTGAGCGAGGAACGGAAACGTTGAGGTCAGTCCTAGAAAAGCTGTGGGTCTAAGAGTTGTGAAGTTCCTGAAAAAAAAGAAAGAAACCACGAGGAGAATGAAGAGGCCGAATTTGCAATGTCACTTATTTTTCGCGTTGTCGCCAGCGGCAACAGCAAGAGCTGGGGCGACCGCATGGCGTTGCCTACGCCGCGCCTTTTTCTTCCCTACACGCCTTCTGCATTCTTTTTTTTTTCCTTTGCTCCATCTTTGGCGAACGCGCGACGAGCAGCGCCGCCTCGGCTGCGTCAATCTGGGCAATTAAAATGATGGTGACCACGTGACCAGGTGACGTCACGACTGCAGTACCGTGGCGCCCCCTTGCTCCGCGCTTCCTCCTCTCTTGGTCGTCATTTCGCGTGCTTGCCTTAATTTTTCGCTCCTTTATTTTTGCGCCTCTTTCACTACCACTTTTGCTTCTTCATTTATCTGTGTGATCTTGCTTATCCCGCGGGCTTTTCTGCGCTTTATAATCTTCACGGAACTTCCTTTTTGTTTTTTCAAGTCTGGCTCGTTGCTTTTTAACTCTCTTGGGAAGAAGGGAGTCCTGTCGCCGAGCGTGCTTAGTTCGTTTCGATCGGCGGAATAATAAGGGGAGAAAAAAAAAAAACTCCTAAGAACTCTCGGCGTGCCCAACTTCTGTTTGCCCTTTTTTTTTCTTTATTTAGTTTTTGCATCTCCGCTTCTCCGTTCGCTCCTACTCCGCGCTCGCTCCTTAATTTTATTCTTTCCCCATTTAGGGAACTTTCTTCTCCTTCTCCTCACGCCACCTTGGCTAGGCCTTTCCCTCTCTCTTTCGACCGACTGCTCCCTCTCTTCAGTCTCCCTCACGCTTTGGCCTAAGGAATAAACTTCGCTCACTTTCAGCGTCTTGCCGGAGGGGGAAAAACGCTCTCGCGCGCGTGTGCGTGCATGGAAGGGGAGGAGGGAAAGAGTCGTGCCAAACGCGCACGCATTCGCGCACACACATGTGCATGCGCACAGGCAAGCGCGACTGAAGGAGTAGGCGGTCGCAGGAGCAAACACGGGGAGCCATGCGCGCGCAGAGGAGGCGAAACACCACCGAACGCGGATTACGTGCCTTCATTTTCTTCCCCCTCTCCGCGTTTTAGCTAACCCTCGCCCTCTGCTCATTGCGGCCACAACCCAAGCCTGGCATAGAAGGAAATAGTTCGATCTCGGCAGAGCGGCCTCTTTCTTTTTATTTTTTCCCCCAGCTACTTTCTTATTGTGCCTCTCTTTGGCGGAATTGATCCTGCGAACGACACGTCCTGAACACTCACCTTTGAGTTGCTTCTACTAACGTTTACAGATACTTATATAGGTAAGCACCTACAGGCTGTCTCATCTAAGTTTATTGAAGCTATTCAACTAAAAAATATATTAAAAGAAGACGGTGCATGTTGCAATTATAAGACGTAAGGTATATTCAGACGTCTGATGACCGAATGCCATAGATCTTAAAATCGTTGAAAGGTATCTGTATAGCGCAACAAAACAAGGACACAGGAAGAAACGAAGACGAAGACACGCGCTATCGTGTCTTGTATCGTGTTTTTTCCATTCTTTTTTTCGTTGAGGCGCTTGGCGAAAGTTGGCTGGGGCACCTTATATAAACGTTGCTTGTAACTCGTCGTAGACGTTTCCACAAAGTGACCACTGAGCATGGCCTCCGAGATCGCGCGCGCGGAATTTCGGGGAGATGGAGCGAATCTCTCCCTGGCAAGATTGGTTGAGAGTGATTATGTGTGGTTCTATGTAGGCATTGCTTTCGGATTAACGTATAGGAACTGAGGAGGTCAAAAAATGTTGTTTTTTTTACCTCCTTGATATGAACTCGCTGTCTGCGATGCCGTCACTTTCATGTCATTAAGACCATTTCGGTGATACTTCTTTTGATATTAAACTTCATTTCTTGTTTTTCTTGTACTTCACAACGTGCCCCATCACGATGTAAATTATAAAAAAAGATCTTAAAAAACGAGTTTCTACATTTGTCCGCCAGTTTTGCTTACGTTGCCGTAGTTTACGCCTGTTTTTCAGCGAATCCGATTAAACTACCAGCCTTTTCACTGGTCTCTAACACTTGCTCCGAACTGCGGTCATTGCGTGCTTTGATAATACTATGAGTATTAGTCTTCAGCGATTATTTCTGTCTAACATACGACATCAGTCAGAGGGTCAATCGAGAGTACTATCCGGGAAGAGCTGTCAATTAAGGTGGTGACCTCTCGTGAGGCTGCGCTTGAGCAGAGTACCATAGAAATACTCTTGTATTACAGGAGCTCTTTTGTAGTTTTGTCTTTGTTCTTGTGTGGGAACGGACGGCTTTCTAGAGTAACTTCGGGAAACTTAAATCTTTGCCGGCATATTTCTGTCAACATGTGAGCAGAATACACTTCCAGCACAGATAATGTTCGTGTTGAGTAAAACGCCATACTCGGGTAAGGTAATTCCTTCCTAGTCTGTGATACAATTATTGTCGCGCAGCTTCTGCGCATATATAAATGGTCACGATCTTATCGACTTGCACAAGCACGCTATCTTTGGTGAGATCGCATGTTAATTCACATTCTCCAGTAGGTATCCAGTTGCACATATGTTCCAAAATGCTAACGTCATTCCTTAGAATTCCAATTATGGAAGTTAAAAGAAATTATCACCATCAGATTTTTTTCTATATTTCTTTATTTATATATTTGAAGTACCTTACAAGCCCGTAGGGCATAGTGTAAGGGGGGCGAGAAATCCCAACAGTGCATACACAACCAGATGAAGAAGAAAAAAAAGTACAATACATGGTAAATAAAAGTTGCGCACATAATAGCCGTAAGGAAGAGGGGACTAAGCAATTATATACACAAATTGTTGCCGTGCCTTTGAAAATGTTCGTTTTTTTCTTGTTTTTTTTTTTTGCAGCTACTACTCTGCGAAATAATGCGAGCTGTTATGTGCTCAACAATGTGATAGATATCACTGCCACTGCTGCCAACGCTGGGCGAAGCTGCCGCTCACCTGCTCCATTTTGGTGAGCTAAGTCACGCCGGTAGAGTGACTTGCCGCGCAGAAAGTGACTTTTTCATAGAACGACGCCTCACCAATAGCTTAACATCGCACAGTCAGAGCTGATTCATTCAGGGACACTTTGACAGCTCGATCCTAGTTTCTTCGTAAATATCTTTTTTTTTTCCTGGGTCTCTACAACGCGTTCACGCTTGAATTACGTAAAATACTTATTTTATTTTTGCCCACCCCTGCTTGGGCCACCATTAAGTGGCCTGCAGAATTTTGTAAAAAAAAAAAAAAAGTTTTAATTTCTATGCACCCGAGGCATCGGCCATGTTGAAACAGATATGGAAAACGGTACCAGGAGATAAGCTACAACTGAATGCGTGGCCCTTGTACTATGCATGCCGGGTCGCTTTCCCCATGAAACCGGCATTGCTGCCTGCGATTAAGCGTAACAAGGAAGTATAAGACAAAACAACAGTGGGGGAAAGGAAGGGGCGGGATACAAGTAAGTCTGACTGTGTTAGAGGCACGTAAGGCATCGTCGCCTGAAATGCTCGGAGGAGCAGGGACAAACCAATAAAACGAAAGAAAATTATGGCATAGTGGTGAGAACAAAAAAGTACAGAAAAAGAAACTAAGAAGCGGAAAACACGACAGCCGATGCGAGGGAGTATTTTGAGAAAGTGGCTCGACCCGGGTTCGAGGCGGAGTCGAGGCGTCCGTGACACCGAGGTTTTGTTGGCAGGTAATCGCATTAAATTCTGCCTTGCGCACTGCTTACCCGTTCACCTCTCTCTCTCTCTCTCTCTCTCTCTCTCTCTCTCTCTCTCTCTCTCTCTCTCTCTCTCTCTCTCTCTCTCTCTCTCTCTCTCTCTCATCTTCGTCGCTCTTGTTTTTTTTTCCCTGCGTCCTGTACAATCGACCCGTTTCGCAAACTAGATGAACCCCGCATTCCCATCCGCGCTATTCTCGTCCCTCTGTCGTTCGTACGGAGATTTTTACGTACTGTCACTCAGCCTCTTCTGCTCACGCAGTTGTTTTGTACGCAACACTGAGCGCAGTCCTCAACACGCAGTGTTCATTACAGCGCCCATTGCTTAGTACAAAACACCCAGGTGCTGAGTAAAAACTATGTTGTACTCTATTCACCTGTTTCTAAAGATGTGTTGTACTCAACACTCGATACTCAGTAGGACATAATTTTCAACACGTCGATTGCACAGGACGCAGGAAATAAAGAAAAGAAAAAAAGGAACGAGGATGATCAGAAAGAGAGGAAAGGGTAAGCATTGCACAAGGCAGACTTTAAAGCGATTACCTGCCAACAAAACATAGGCGTCGCGAACATGTCCACTCATTGTTTTCAAGAAGAAAACAACTGCAGTGTTCTGTCTTTCTCGAAGATTTGCCGGTATCACGCATTTGTTTTGTACTACCTTATTAATTCTCCTATAAGGGCAGCAGTGTGAGCCATTCTCAAAATATTTTGTGGTGATACGTAACACCAAGGTACAAATGCGGTTGTGCGTCCATCCAATCCTGGTTTTGCGAGCGCACAATTACTTTTCTAATATATCTTTTTCGCGTTGAGAAAGAAGAAACGCTCATTTCCGTGCCAACCAGATCTATGTTCAGCTCCCCCAGAAAGCCTGGCTTTCGGTGAGAAGTCCTGACTGTCACTTTGAAGTGTAATGCGTGCAATTACAGGTGTTAGAAGGCCTTTTCCTCAAAGTAACATTACGTACGTACATCCATGACACGCACAGATCCACTTATCGAAACGTCGGCCCGTCTTTCTGGGCAGCTTAAGATCGCACATTGTTGTTTACATGTGGCGGGAGCCCCTTTAAAATTTTATTCGACGAATGAGTCACGAGCTGTCGCTGTTTGTCAACGTGGCGGCTTCTGAGTTCTGACACTGTCAGAACTCGAAGGGCAACCTGATGTACAAGCGCCACCTGTAAACCATCTAGAAAAGTGCCAAGTTTGCTTCCCCACAATGTATTATCGAATGAATTCTGTTATTCGTTCAATAAAGCGTTGCGGGGAAAAGCAGTTCATTGAAAACGTAATTACCGGGCAGTCGGTGCACACGTCTGGCTTTTTGGCGTTGAATGTCATGCGAAGGAATAGGCAAAAAGCAAGAACAGTGAACTAGCCACTCATAATCAGCATTTCGCCGATGCGTAGGCCTCCGCATGTTAGCATGCGTCGAGGTAAAGCCAGCTTGTCACCTTTCAAGGAGTCGGGAAGCTCGCCGCGACGCTTCCTGTCGCGCGGTGAAATATATCGGACGGACCGGAAGGAGGCGTGCCGAAACGACAAACCACCTTTTTTTGTAGTCTCCGAATCGGGCTGGTAACTGGCGCCATCGTGTACCAGCAACCGAGTAGCCAGTCTAAACAGCGTTACTCGGGATTCAGCAGGTCAGAACAGAGGATTGGGAGTCTGTCCTATCCAGGCCTCCGGATCAATCTCGTAAAACTCGCAAATTAACGGTAAAGTGAAGAGTTGACTGTAATTCACTTAGAAAGCTTCATGACTGAGAACCACAAGATGGCGCTGCTGAAGCTCTTCCTCAGACACGTCGATGCGACACGAACGGTGCGTCGATGCGACTCGACCCGAACTCCTCCGTGTTGCGTCTGTGTCATCTAAGATGGCGTAGCAGCCAGGCGTTTATTTAAAGCACACGGGTACAGGTAGGGCGAACGCCTACAAGTATGGCAGAAATCGCACTCGTGAAAACGGGTACCTGAAAAAGCCACGCCCTTCTGTCTTGCGAGCCGTGGGGACGTTTTTGATAACAAGGGGCAAAATGCAAAAACTGATAAATCTGGAAAGCTGATAAATCAGAACAAGGAAGATGCCCTCAGAGAGAGAGAGAGAGATAGAGAGAGAGAGAGGAAAGGCAGGGCGGTCAACCAGACGAGAGTCCGGTTTGCTACCCTACACTGGGGAAAGGGAAAGGGGAACAGAAAGATATGTCGTACTAACGGCATGAGCAGAATCAAAGCGGGAACACGTCTCGACGAAACACGGTAATATTTGTCTTCATGATGGCAAACAGCGCCAGCAAATCACACTGCCATCTTCTTGCAAAAAAATGTTTTGGAAATTCTCAACGTAAGCTGGTCAAACTGACGCCCCCTGCCTTGTGCTTATTTTTCCTTCTCTTATCGCCAACCGTCACGTCTTTCAAGCTGTTCGCTCCACTAGTTTACAGTCTCTATTCTTTACTATTCGCTGCTTTTCGCTGGAGACTCTCTTTCCCATTTCTGGGTATTTGTTGAAAAGTGGGGCGGCATGACAGACACGCGTTCTTGATCGTTTCGTGTCTATAGTGTATACGTATATGCCCGTACGTATAGTCATACACGTATAGCGCCGCGTTGCAGCACGGTCACTTTCGATCGTGATGCCACAGGCAGCCCCACACCCTATCTCCCGCGTTTTCTGCTTTCCCAGCTCTTTCTGTTTCTTCATTTTCTATCTTTTCATTCTTTTATATGCTCTCTAACGACCTCCCCACTTTTTGCCGCTGACCTCTCGCTCCCATGCGTTGTATCGCCTCATCATTGACAGGGCTTCAGCCCTCGAACGTGACGGCTGATTGGAATATGTGAAAGTGGGCAAGGCGTCGTTGCGCTTAGTGCAGGAAAATGAAAAAAAAAACTCGAAAAAGGAAGGAAAAGAAAAGGTCGAATCGCTGAAACGCGACTACGAAAACCAAATAAATAGCGCACGATGTGCTTGAAGCCTGCGCTGCTGGCTGAAACCTGCTCAATCGCCCCCTCCCCCTCTCTCTGTCTCTCTCTCCAGTTTAGCGATGGGCATTAGCTGATTGCGGCTCCTTCGCCGCTCACGTACACAAATGCACCTGCGCGAACCGTTGCCGGTGATGACAATGCGCTGGCGACCGCTATGAACCAGCATATATGCGTGTTGTTCAGACGTACGCGAGGGCTGACACAAAACGCGTAGGGCTCCGTTTCGGCGTCGTAGAACTGTTTGGCTTGCCGTCGCTACTCAAATGGATTGTGTCGGCTTCTTGTGGAATTTGAACTATGCGGTTTTACGCGCCAGAACCACGATCTGATTATGAGGCACGCCGTAGTGGGGGACTCCGGAAATTTGGACCACCTGGGGTACTTTAACGTGCACCTAAATCTAAGTACACAGGTGTTCTCGCATTTCGCCCCCACCGAAATGCGGCCGCCGGGATTCCGCCGTGGCCGGGATTCGATCCCGCCACCTTGTGCTTAACAGCCTAACACCACGGCCGCTAAGCAACCAAGGCGGGTGGCTTCTTGTGGATGATTGCACGGACACCGAACGAACGGTCAGGCCATACAAAGGAGATTAAAGAAAAACTGCTCGAGTGGAAGCCCCCTTAGCTTCTTACCAGGAAAGGTGGAGAAAATGCTTGCCCCTCCTCCACCTGAAATGGAGCCTTGTCGAGTGATTTCTGCTTACAGATTAAGTGATTTGGCTCTGTTGTTGTAATGCGCAGCTAATTAGAAAATAAAAGCTGGTTGTTCCCAACGAAAATAGCAACTTCTCAATATTGATGACGTTCTCCCCACTAAGATATGCCAGGATATTCAGATTATACACTGAAACCACTAAATCAGAGGATACACAGAGATAACTGTCTGGTAATATAAGCCATTATTAACCAAGGAAGTTGTTTAACTAGTGGGAAGTGTGCGAAACGCGCTTCTTCACCATTTTTATCGTTTATTTAATGTTTTATCGCGCCCCTCTGGTGCGGCTTCACCTTCGGGACATAGCTTGCTCTCCAGCAGTTTTTCTTTAACCTCCTTGGCTCAGGCCGCTGAGCTGGCTGAAGCTTCAGAATAGGTGGTCTCCAAATCCGCGCACCCAGCGACGGCGCCCTCTGGATAACAAATACCGATCTCGAAGGCCATGCTTTTGCTGGCTGCATGCGGCGGAAGCGATTGCGGAAGCCGAAAAGACGTCACGGATGTTTGGTTTTGGATTTCACCTATGTAATGGATAACTAGTGACTGGGGAGCAAAGGCGCGCAGAGCTGCACTTAAAGCTAAGCTATTTTTGTCTCTTACCCTCCCCCTCCTCCCCCCACACACGCACACAATACGCGTCATCTTACTCTAGCTGACTTCGTCTTCCTTCTGTTTTCTTCTTTACAAAGACAACACAGCAAGATATCACTTAGTTGGCTTGAAAAAAGACGGAACGCCCAATAAGTGACAGCGTCCGTAAGTTCACATACTATAGTCGAAGAGGTTTCGCGCAACTATCCATACCAAACGTTGGTCTACATGCAACGACACGAAGTTTGCTTCTAAATAGGACGGCTTGCTGGTTTAAATGCCCATTATCGGCCCCATGTTTATGAAAGCTGCACGCGCAGCTTCTACTGTCGTGTGTATATGTGGCCGAGCAGACAAATATCGGGCGCTCCTTTTAACGCGTCACCAAAGTTACGGCAGCGTTTTCAAACAGCAAGGACTCGATATTTCGATATTAAAGGCACCGATTTATTCAACCTGCTTGGCGTGGTTGGCGTCACGTGATTAACGTGAAAGCTTGATATGCCGAAGCTCGGTTATTACAGAGCGTGCTCGCACTGGGGCAAAGCGGAAAGCTAAATTCCTCTGCTATGGGCGATTCCAGAAATATTCATGCCGAAAAACTCAAAAGAAGAAGCTGTGTAAAGATTGTCATATATACCAGTCCGATCACCCCGAGGTATTATTATTATTATGTGCAACTTTCCTTCACTTTATCTTCCTCTTCATTTCTTTTTTTTTTTTCGCAGTTTTGAGGAAAGTGAAGCCCGTATGCACATATTTCTGCCCTAACCTCGTCGCCGAAAGTGCGGACGTATTGAACACTGCTCTGCGAGCTCAAAACAGATAAAAGAAATGAAAAAAAAGTGAAAACCAAATTTCCGCACCACCGAAGCCGTCCAATCAGGTCGCGGTTTATCACGCACACCGACGCCCCCCTCCGCCTCGCCCTACGGCACATCCGACATAACTTCTTCGAGGACGCAATATGGCGAATCCTCCGTCGTCGTCACCATCTCACGGTTTTCCAATCCCTTTTTTTTTTTTTCCGGCGCCTGTCGTTGCCCCGACCGATTCTCGACTCCATCTCAAGCACTCGTTTCTCAATTTTGAAGATTCGTTTCTTGATTTCGTTGATTATACTTATTTACTTGTTTCTTTTTTTCTTCATTTGTTTTGAGTTCGCGCCGCGCATGGGAAGGGCGGTGCCGGCAAACTCGTCTCTCGCGCGTGAAATCTGATTTTCCGTCAGAATCCGAAAATACTTTCGAGCCCTCCGATTGGTCGATTGCCGCATGACGTGACGACGTGGCGACGTCCTCGCGAATCGCCGAGGAGCGAAGGCGTCGAATTGCTGAGCATCACGCCGATCGTTCGGGGCAGATATTATCGCCCGCCGCACTAGGCTTGAGCAGTTGCCACGCATCTCCTTATTTTTACTGTGTGCACGTGCATGCGTTTGTGCATGTGTGCGTGCGTGTTTGCGTGTGTGTGCGTGCGCGCACTATAGACGAGAAAAGCATGGCCAGGTGGCGCTACTGCGCCTCCTGACAGCGCCCCCAATGTGGAAACGTGATGCAGCGCGGTCGTGCCGTGGCGCGGTCTCCGCTTTGTTTACACCGGTTCGCCCCCGCGTTTCTTCGCTGCTCGTTCTCACGGCGCTCAGTTTTCGACGGCGGCAGATCGCCTGCTTGCGCAACAGCGACGCAGAGATTGCAATGCGGTTTCAAGAAGGCTGCCGACGCGGACAGATTTTTTCGTGGCGGCAACCTCACGAAAGGGGAGCGTCTGCTTCCGCACGTGTACGGCGTTCAACAAATCGTGGACGGTGATGTGACAGTGAAAGCCAAGGGCGTGCCACAGGTGTCCAGGATCGTATACGACGTCGATTTAGAGGTATACACCAAGTTCAGAAGTTTAGCCACTTTATTTCTATATGATGCAGGCACAAAGCGGTCATGCATACTTGCAGAGATGTGGAGGGGCGGTGACGATTGCCGTTAGTTTCCTCGGTAGCTGAGTGCGCGCACACGGCTGCTCTCATTTTGTGCTTCCGCCTTTTGCTGCTAAATTTCTTGGCTGGAGCATTAGTAAATTACACGTTTGTGTTCGTTCTGATTTGCGCGGAGCTGTCAGCGAACAACGGCAAGCGTTATCGATGTCTTCGCTTCGCAAAGCCTGCTTGTTTTTGTAAATTCGCATGCTTTTGGATGGCTCCCAGGGAGTGTCATCAGCACTGCGAGCACAGAAAGAACACATGTATTAGGCACAAATGAGCATGGAACGTTACTATTGAGAAAGACCATCTTCCCACCTTCAACAACGTGGCCTAGCCTATAGCTCATTATACCCTCTCAGGCTTAGGTTCAGGCAAATCACAAATTGAGCTGTTTTTGGCAAACTGTACATGCCTTTAATACATGGTGATTCGGAGATGCTAGTGCCTGTAATTTGTGATGCCTATTTCTTGCCCCAATAACGTCACTGCGTGGCACGAAGAGAACTGCATTATAAAGCTAACGCAGTAATGTGGGAAGTTGGGCGAGTTGGTGATTAATCATCATACCGTGTTGGTGAAGCAGCGCAATGACCAGTACAAATAGGAGAGAGACAAGCACAGCGAGTGTCTTGTATTCATGTGTGTGTCTGCCTTGTCCTGGTCAGTACGCTGCTTCATCAGAACACTAAAGCAGTTTCCTTCCCAGGATACACGAAATCCTAGAACACAACAGCCAAAACACACATCTGCTCAAAATTAACAATTTAAATACTATATAGGCGCATATTGCTTTGAATCATGCTGCAATAAATGTTTAGTGTATATCACACCTTATTCAATGCAGATGTTGGAGTCATTGCAACTCATCGCATTAATCAGCAAGGTGCCTTTTCACTGCTAATGAGGATTGGCTCGTACAGACTGCTCCGCGAAATGAACCCAGACCACATTAACAGGCGATTACCTTAGGACCAACAGCACGAGCGCAAGCATTAGAGATACATGCCTCACCAAAGCAAATCTAGTGCCTCGTCGGGCGAACAGCTAAAGTAAGCTTGCACCGATGGCCGGCTACTGCAGGAAACGAAGGTTTTTGGCAGGAAGAGTGAATCAGCAAGAATGTGCAAGGTGGTAATTACCTTAAAGCAAGCTTGGATATTGTGAACTTAGAAAGCATGGCCAAACAACAAACATAACGCGCACGTCTCGATCGGCTGCTTTCCGATCTGCCGCTTACCGACGCACGCGACGACCGCGGCTTGCATTAAATGCTGTCTGCTATCAGACAAAAGTAGCGCGCGTCCCCTTTCGTTACCTGCACAACTAGTAAATTAAGTTGAGCGTTTGGAAAATGGAAATAATTCTCTAAAGCTCGTCCATGCCGATTGCGAGTGAAGGCACAGTAGAATCAAATAAATTCGGGGGTTTTAACTGCCAAAACCATGCAAAACCACTAAATCATTATGAGGCACGCTGTAATGGTTAGTCTCAGAAATACGTATTACCTCCGGGGGTTCCTTAACGTGCACAAAAATCAAAGCACGCGGTAACAAGGGCGTTCTTGCACTTCGCCCCTATCGAAATGCGGCCGCTGTGGCCGGGAATCGAGCTCGCGTCGTCAAGCTCAGCGTCGCAACACGCATGCATTTACCGCTAACAAGCAGCGGATGTCAACACAATTCAACAACGCGGCATGACTAAACAAACAGTTGGGCGCTAAAAACAGGCATATCACTATTCCGTTTCATCGAGCAGCCGCGATATTGCACGCGAATACGAAAGTATGGTGCTTACTTGACTCGGCGCACTGCAATTATCCATGCTTGTCGTCTGACCTTCTCGTACCACTTCCCCGGAAATCTGTAGAATTTCACGGGCGGCGTTCGACCTTTCGTGTTTTCGAGGCTGTTATGGCAATCAACAATACAGCAGTATTGCGTGCCACCTTTCCTGGCTGATGAGGTCGCACTCGCCATCGCAAAAACAACGCGCCCGAGCCAGCACGAGCGCTCCCGCCGAACAGATCACGGGCGCTCGCTCGCGCAGCGACGACCCTCGAAACTTCCATCGGTCCGCTAGGGGAGCATTCGGCGCTGGTGCCGCGCGGGCAAACTTTAGGTTGCCTCGTCTATTGAGCAACACTTTGCAGTGTGGTGTACGCGGTTTAAATCGTGTATCCGGGACCTCAAGGAGGTCCTACGTAATGCCTACGCATTTCTCTCGCAGTTACCGCTAAATCTCCACTGATTTTGTTTATTTTCTTCCTTCGACAAGAACACTAATGCAATAAAGAGACGTTGCCGAAGGTTTATTGTTGGAGAACCATGACAAGACGTCGCTATCCGCGCTGATCGGACCGATTATCTCTGCGGCGCTCCACAACGGTCCCAATAATGACACCTATACGGACAGGCACACCCTTTTTTTTTTTTTTTGACACCCGTGAAGGAAACCGGAAACTTTGGACGAGCATTTTACGCTGAGTATGCGTACGTTGTCTACGACTACAGCCCGCGAGAAGTTCCTGTGCATTCGTCTTGGCGCTTGCCGACACGTTGTTGACTTACTTTTATAACATAAGTAACGCAGAACCATAGAACATTAACGTTGCGCGATAACGTGAAGCGTTCGTTTTACGGCGCTCTAAATCGCAAAGGTTCATGGTGTCTTGCCGATGTATCTTCCTGCTTATCTTTCCACTTATGTTCCCCAATGTAGGCTAAGAAATAGATTTTCCGTTCTGATTATGTTCCCTGCCTTTCCACTTTTTTTTTCATATATTCCTCTCTCTCTCTCTGTACGTCCTCCTCAAAGGTCATAAGGTCACGAGCGCTGTGAACGAAGACACCCAATATATTAGCTCCCATCGTATCTATTTCCTTCTTCGAATTGCTGAATTCCTGTTCCTTTCGTAGAAGCTGGTACGTGGTGTGATTCGGGTGACTAAAAGAAAGTTAATTCAAGGGATCAACCAAGGAAAGAACGAAACACCGCTGATTTCGTCGTGAATATAATGGATGGTTGCTTTCAATGCTTCCGGGGTTAATGAGAATCATCGAATCGTCAAGGAAAGTCTCTTCCCTCTTGGACTCTTCAACGTGTTCATTTCTTTTCTTTTAATGCAAGGTATCATTTGCCTCAACACAAGGCACGTTGCGGTGGACAAGCTGTTGTCGCTCCCTGTTTCAGGCCCCTTGAATAAACCAATGGCTGCATTTGAACCAGGCCAAGATTAAGCCTCATGCATTACCCAATAGGTCACTGGCATACTTCTCTCCTTGCATCCATCACTTGGAGACACGATTGACAAGAATACACCTCGTACTTAAAGGGGACCTGAACCACTTTTTTATCGAAGTGGAGAAGGGCATTTGAAGCGAAAATCGGCTATTTCGGAAATATTTTGCCGCTAAATGTACTTCAGTGCGTTCAGCAGAAGCGCAGTTAATGGCACTCAAACACGGCCTCCGCTGTGCTCCCGTTCCTCCTTCAATGGCTTGCACTGCAAAGGCTACGGCGCTGTGGGGCATGCCCACAACGCTCCGCCTTCTAAATGTCACCGTAGCGCGCAGTTCAACTTTTATTTTGGATGTCAACGTAGACGCCACGACTTCCGCCTTCGGTGCCAACGACGCGCTTAACATAACTCAAACGCGGTCGTCCTCAGCGAGCCGCTGTGCGATTAGCCAGTGTACTCGTGGCGGCACCCCGCGGCGGCCGCGGTTACTACGCCATGTAGCCGACCGCAGCTTGATGTCAGCTGTCGGCCAATAGCAGCCGCCTAAGGGAATGACGAAATAAAGCGTCCGATGACGAAATAGTGAGTCTAGAAGAGAGTGAGGACAGGGCCATCTGCTGAAAAGAGAGCGTTTGAGAGAAAGGCGACTTCGCGATCCGCTTGCGAGCTCCAGGCACCGCGTACGACAGCAAAACTTGGCTGAGATGTTCACAGCTGCGTGTGCTACCCGCGGACTATGTTATTTCACCAAGCGCGAGGGGTAGTTCAGGGTTCCTTTAAGTTTAAGTTTCCCTAATTTATTTATTTATTTATTTATTTACATATACTGCAGCCCAGTGTAGGGCTATAGCAGGGATGGGAACATCACGCCTTACTAGGCACGGCACATTAAAAACACACATATGCACAAAAAAGTGAATGATCAAAAAGAAGCGCTTTACATGTTAGACAAGTACTTACCAGGGGTAGCTATAAAATGTTTTAGTGATAGTGAACGAATGTTACCTGGTAGAGAATTCCAAAGCTCTATTGTACACGAAAAAAACTGTACTTGAATGTTTGAGCACAGGCATAAATAAGCGTTATGTTGAAGGCGTGGGAGATACTGGCACAACTTGCGTTAGAAGATGTCATATTGTGACAATCAGAAAATCTGAACGTAAAGTTGTTGCAGCATCGTATCGTCATGGGGGTCTTGTGTCATCATCGCGACTCGAAAAGTTCGTATTGCCTTTTGTTCAAACATACATGTATGTTATTCTTTTTGTAAAATCGAATCCGCTAACTAGTGCTTGCCATATGGACTGCCATATCGCGGCGGTTTATTTATTTTTATTCTTTTTTTCGGTGGGGGGGGAGTGATAGTCTTCTCATCTGAAACTGCGTTGCCTTTCGTTACTTCGGTCAAACCAACAAGCACAGCCTTTCATCTTTTGAGACGTGTCCTTACGCTTACTCAAAGGGCAGGAGCTCGGTTGTAGCCTTATAACCTGTGACGCAGTATGGTGCCTGCGCAGCCGACAGCTCGATTGCCGCCATAGCGTGTATTCTTTTTATTTTTTTTTTCACAAAGATGACTGCAGGTAACTCTAACTCCAGCGTCTAAGGAAGTTCCACGTACGGTGGTTCAGCCAGCATAGGCATGGGGGTCAGCACATGTATTTGTCTAAACTTCGTCCTTCCAGCTTCAAATGGCTCATCAAACTCATCATATTCAACAACACATTGCCTCATAAGTGTCGCGATTCGCAATGATTGCGCATGCGCGCACACACCAATTGTCTCGTTGCTTTTAGAAAACTACGAGTGCTTGGAAATTTAGGAGGTCCAATTTATAAAAGGAAATTGAGAAAATTCGTGGATGATACAATCCCAAGCCGCTATATTCCGGTATCCTCATGCCTACAACAGTGGCGCCGCGCCAGTTTTCCTTCCACGGGAGTCTAGGTAACAGCGTAAAAATGAATTCTACGGTGCTCAGGACACATTGAGCCAAAGGTTGAAACCCCGGAGGACTCGCGGCGGCCCGTTCCAAAGACGGCCGTCGTCGAGAAGGCGCCGCTGCGCCATCTGTGAGCGAAGCGGCGAAGTGGGGGATGCCCAGAGGCGCGCTCGCATCCGTGATGCGTCTCCAGGGCAACACCCCTCTGTTGTACCAGGTGGCGCTCTTGCCGGAGCTTTCCCTTCGAGCGCGGAGCTCGGCGGGCAGCATCAGTTGGCGCGTTAGCCGCGATTAGCGGCTCACAGCACCTTTTATAGCGAATCTATATGTAGTTTATTATATGTGCTGGTATTGCGAACCTGTTAACAGGAATTCCACAACCGTTTCTCGCGTCACAACGGCGTCTGGCTGCGTGCTCGGTATCAAACGTCACTGAAAAACACGGCCAGCAACGCAACCTGCGTCGGATTCTCGAATGTTTGTTTCGAATCGTAATTATCGATGATTGTAAAATAAAACTTACCTTGCCTATACCTCGATCGAGTAGACAAATTCACGCGCCTCATTATTATTGTAGTTATTTTTTTTAGGCCAGTAATCAGTAATTTTTGTTTGTCGCGTCGCATTTTGCCGGCTCCACGAAGGTTGTAAGCCAGGAGTCCGCATGGCTGCCGCGGCCAAAGCAGGTGGCGTGGTGCAGAAACGGAGCTTGCGTGGGCGCCCCGATGTAACCGTATGACGAGGGCGTCAGTAATGTATCGTCGCTAAGAGCTGCTAGCAAACAGACCCCTATAGCACTCCCGACGAAAGGTGCGAGAACTCGCATATAAGCTTCGCTGTATTTCATGTATGCATTGCTCAGATTGGCATACAACTGCGAAGATTTTTGTTGTTGTTCTTGTTGTTGGTGGTGTTGTTGTTGTTGGTGGTGGTGGTGGTGGCGGTGGTGGTGATGGTGTTGCTCACGCGTCGGTGCTTTATTCAGAGATCAATTCATGAACGCGTTGATTCATGTCAAGAGACATTGCAGACAGAAAAGGTGAGAACGAGAAAGTGAGTCAAAGGGAGCGCAGAATACGCCGCGCACTACGTGTGATAGGCTGTTATGATTCTATTAAAGATAATTTTGGGGCGAGCGTGGAATGAAATGTATACGGAGGCATGCAGGCGGAAGCTTCGCCGGTTTATCCCAATTGCGAAGATGATTACGGCTTCCCGTCGCGTTTGATTATGGATTTTTAATGCGCTTACCATTCTTTGGGAACTAACCGCGATTTCTTTTGGGTGTCTAACTGTTTTCATGGGCCGATTCCGAAGATAGCGCAGTCTGATGCATCAAGGAAAGCTACACGGTGGTACAGTGTACCACCGTGCGGTGGTATCGGTGGCACGGTGGTAAGGCGAGCAATTCTCGCATTCTTTATTCGTGATAGCTACATCGTTGTGAGACGCGATCGTTGAGGTGGTCACAAACGCTGCAGCGGGTTCCCCAAGTGGCCCTCGAGAAAGTGGCGCTCGGAGTCCCGTTTGGTACCGGTACCGGTACCGGTTGGCATGGTCGTAAGCGGAGCGCAGCCCATAACACATATTGCAACTTTGTGCTAGAAATAACCACCTCCTAAAGGCGTGCTAAACGCATTCTCGGACAGCGACCAGGGTTGCTTCTTCATAGTTTCGTTTTATAAATATCGAACGTGGCCATAGTTGCGCAGTTTAGTTTACGTAACGTAGTTTCGCAGGACCATGCATTTGCCCGTAGAATCCTAGGTTAGAAACGGCGACCCGCTGATACCTAAGTTGACGCAGGACGTAAGGTGTTTTTTACTGTTGTAAGTTGTTCTGTGTTTAGAAAAAGTTGATTCAACAAGAGACGATACGAACCTTGAGTCACAATCACGGCACAATTTCACCAGGACGATAACATATACAAAGTACGAAGCACTGTATACATGGCACGTTTTCAAAGAAGTGTCCGATCGAGTCCTCACTCACTAATACATAACCACATAGACCCACGCAACACACAGTTACACAGAAAATGATTGTCACGTTATATAAAATGATGTTGATATATACTGTGTACAAAATAGTTATGTACAATGATGATGCTACAGAGGCATTTCACATAATTTTGATGTGTTGCTATGAGATGGGTATATACAAAAATGATAAGGTATACGAGATCACGCACACACAGAAGTCACAGGCACCTACATTCTGTGCACATTCAGTGAACACCTCTGATGATCTGGCTACAAGAACCAGGCTGGTCGAAAATTAAGCCGTACGCGTCTATCAGACACCGGCAAGAAACGTCATGACCACTGTCGAAGGAACTCTTCTTCCCCAAGGACAACTCCTCTGAGAGAAACGACAGTAGCTAAAAGTGGAGCTTCCCCAGAAGTGGAAACAGAGCGCGGCGATGATGTCCCGCGGCAACTGCTTCGCACCGGTTACGCCATAGACAAAAGGCCCCCGCAGCAATTAAAAGTCGCGCAAAGCGGCCACGTGAGCAGCGACCAGATGTAATGAAGCGGTTAACTCCAAGGCCACGGAAACCACTATGCACGGCCCTCCAGAATATCCTGGCAACGACGCACTGCAGCAGCACATGTTTATTGGATTCCTGAAGGGGGCAATTTGGACACAGCGAAGATTGGACTATGCCCCACCGCTCTAACCTGTCACGCGTTGGAAGCACTTGCCACCCTAGACGTCACATGAAATGGCGTAGGTGGCCTGGCAGGAATGACGCCGTTATTACATCCCACGACACATTATTGGAACGTGCGCGGCGCGCAGGGGGAACTAGAGGAAGCAGTAAGGCTGACATAATATCTACAACACGGTTTTCGAGAACGTCTACATCAGGACATACCTGTTATATGTGGCGATAAAATGCCACGGCCGTAGAGTAAAATACAGGTGCGTTTAATGCGTGTGGTCCGCGATTTAAGTGCGCGCCCGGTAACACGTAACGGATTTTTTGTGCCAAGGAAATTGCAGGCGAGTTCACGCGCAGGACACGGATCACGCTGTAAGAGACGGAGCAGAAATCGCAGAGCAAGCAGCCGGCAGCGGACAGACACGTATGGGAACGCAAACCCACCGCGAGTGCGTGGTTGCCCAAGCGCCGCGCGTCAGACCAGTTCTGCACTTCCCGACCAGAAGAAGGAACCAAGAATAGACTCCAGAGACCTAGTAACTCGTAATGGTGGCTGTACAACGAAACAAACGTACCACACTCGGCCGTAAAATACAGACTGTGCTAAATACCTTCTATTAATAGAGGTAAATCATACCCTTGAACATCTTGAATATTTCGCCTTACATCTTCAAGGATTGAGAGCCCCACAGAGCCTGATATGCCATCATAGGTGTAATCAATGCCTAAAATAGGACTTAGATGGAAAATAGGACTTAGGCGTGACTGCGGTGAACCAATGAACAAACAACGACATTTTGAAAAATTTAGCGGAGCACCTCAAATATTTCCGTACTGACTGAAATTTCGAAGGCAATGGGATAAGCTATCTTCATTCCTAAGATACAGTGTGATATGCTCAAAAGATATAATGAAGTACTAGCGGATGAACCGCTTGCCATTTTGCGTCATTCTTTCGAACCCCACAGAAAGCAACGGTTTTACTGAAGAGTTTCATCACCCACCACGAGGCAGTACTGCCCTTCCGTGCAAGCTGATGTAAACCAATAATTAAGTGCACTACCTATCAATGACTCTTTATTAAGCATGATGTTCCTTCTGCACTACGCTGTTGAATGGCACGATATGCGCGATGAAACGACGACCTTTACAGTATCTGAATGGTCCCTTCGGAGCTTCCCGTCGTTGTTTCAAAGAGGGTGAAATTCAATTAAGCTGTATTGAGACAAACCCGCTCTTCTTATTGCGTAAGCAATCACATGGGCGATCGTGGCGTATTCGCGCCGGTGTCGTCGTGCTGTCATCGTATCGAGCTGCATGCGCAGCCCGCTTGTAGAGGGCTCGAAGGTATTCGGAAATGCGCATTTGCGTTTCGCCGCCAAATCGACGAAACCAAGTCGACACGCCGTCACGCTTCACTGAATTGGCTCTGCCGGAGCCAGCGCAGCTTTCTGGTTCCCGCTGCTGGAAGTACTCGCCATGAATAAACAAGATCGCCTGTATTTACCCTTTTTTTTTTCTTGTCCACTTGCGTAGGCACGCGACGTAATTTCAGACTGACGTTAAATATAAGGATGTAGGCGCGTTTCATTCAGCTATATGCCGGAAAAGAGAGCTATAAAATGTGTTGTCGTCCATGAGGCCACCGTTCATAGTATTCAGGTTGGTCAGTTGCCAACTTCACACCTATAAGTACGCTTTCGCGGACTGTTTCTGTTTCGGGGCTCGTCTAAAGTAGATGCCGGGCATCCGCTGCAGACGCATGAGCGAAGCGATTCGGACGCTGGACGCTGTTGACGGGCACAGGTTAAGGTCGGGCTTTGGGTCAGCCTTATCCTTTGGCGTTGTGGCTATGGCTCGTTAGGGATCACGCGAAATTCGAATGATGCGAATATTTTGGGACGTTCCGATAAATGCCTGCATCCACGTTCGACTGCAGTTGTTTGGACGGCTGTGCATAATGTCTAGCGTCTGAGGCTTGCTTAACGATAGTGGTGAGTTTGACTCGCAGCGTTCCTGTCAGTACCTTTGTTGTAAGAAGTGATCTCGGGTGTATTATCTCGACGCACGTTCCTGTATAGCCTGCACTTTAAGTGCTAAATAAACTTCTCTTTATCAGCGTATAACGACCCCTCTCCCCCCTCCCTGTTCCTCGCTTATCCATCCTGGGCCTACACCAGGTAGAACGGCTAACAGAGAAGGGAGGTCGGCTGTCGAAAGTGTGGTTGGATGGGCACTTGGTATTTAAGTACGAGGGAAAAAAAGGGCAACAGCTATCGCGAATCACATTGATGACTTTATGACTTCCATAGCGTTTCACCGCAGCTACCCGCGTAACCTTTCACTCCTAACGTGGGAATTGAAAGCGAGCCAACGAACACCACGAACCTCGCTCGCGTGTACTGCAGGCCGCCCGCGCCGTTCACTTGCGTCGTGTACTCGTCTTTCTTTATTAATTCTTCCGCATTGATGCACTCGACGCTTGGGCTATTCGTCGCCAGCGGGAAAACAAGGAATTTATACGACTCCCTATTTTGTGCTCCCCATTCTTCCCCACTCGGCGCTGATTATACGCGTGGCCTGGCAACTCTTTTTTTTTTCTTGCATTGTCGTTCCTCTAGTCGCAATTTGCGTCGCCGCCGAATTGCGCCTTTTTTTTTATTTTTCGACGCATCGTCGCCGCCCTCGCTTTTCCCTATACCGCGCCATCCTATGTATCCATTGTTCTGTGGTCGGGAGACGATGCCATTCAACGCGCCAGGGTACTCCTCGTAACTTAGAACTCGTAAACAACGCTGCAGCTCTGACAAAAAAAAATAGATAAGAGGCCCGGGGAACGAATTGTGGAGCTTGCCTATGCCATCAGTGTATACTGTGCTTTATATTGCGCCCCTGTACACTTCAGTTATAATATCTGTTAGACACTTTCTTTTTCTCTCTCGCCATTATCACGTGCGTGGTCTCAATGGGAGCTCATCTGTGGGTGTCTTGCTTGCGGCCGGGACTAAATGATGCCACGCGTTCGGTTGCCTCGTTGCATCCTTCGCGCACTGCTGGAGAAAAATAAAACCGGGCTTCGTGGTTTCGTTCTTTCCTTTTTGTTTTCTTTCCGCGCGTTCTTCTTCGACCGTTGTTTATTTCAGTTCTCGCGTTGTGTGTGGCATCGATTTCGTCATTAGGCGCGTGCGAGGCTATTGCCGGCGCAACGCAATTTGCAGCATTTGCAAGCAAGCAAGCAAGCGCGCCAGCGAAAGTGGTGTTATTTGGTGGCGGAGAAGATTCCTTGTTGCTGCCTTTTTTTTTTTCTCGAAGCTAGTCGAGGAATGTTTCGGATTCTTTTTTTTCTTTCGGGAGTGATGGGACTATAGCACTCTGGGTATTTGCAACGAGTGTCTTGACGAGCTCCTCGATGCGTTTGCGAATGTTGATGTTACACTCTGAGCAGTCGAATAGGCGCTGCTGTGAACCTTCATTTCGCATTCTCTTTCTTCTTTATTTCTCCTTCTTTTTTTGCATGCAGTCTAATCTAACGTAATCGCTAAGTGCGCGCGCGTGGTGAGACATTTAAAACTGTCTATTGCCTTTTTTTCTTTCTTTTTTCTTTTTTTGGTGCTTGTCTTGTTGTCGTCCTGCTTGACGGTTGTATATTTACTTGGCGCCCACAAGTCAGTGGAAACGCGAATCATGACAGCGCTTTCCCAAGTTAGGAAATAGGAGGAGCATGCAATTATAGCTTAACTTGCGCGCACTGGTAAAGACTGTCAGTCTTATGAAGTAAATTGTAAGCTGCATTGAGGGATGGTGGGGAAAGGGCGTTGACCGTCTTCTTCTTTTTTTCCATGCACGTCTATAACCTATAGCACTTACGTCCTGCCATCTTCTCGCGCAGCTGTAGTGTAGCAGGTCATAGCATCATAGCAAAACTGCCAGGACGAATAGGTTAGAGTGTTCTGATTGGTCGGTCGGAGAGATATAGAGGGAATGATAGAGCCCGCACCCGCGTCGATACGCAAGTTGCGTGTGGTTTCGCAACTGTCGCGCGACACAGTAGACTATAAGCTTGAAGACCCTACTACGAGACGTAGGTCAATTCGGTTTCAGATGCGTATGTCCAAGCCGTTCCAGTCTTTTCAGCAAGCGGAAAGCGAGACATTAGAAGGCCTTACGTTTGTCGCGCATCAGGACAAGACCTACCACACCGCAACCGTGCGCAAACCAGCGGATATAAAAGGAAACGCTGTAACCGTGCCAGATATATCCGCAACGTTTCAGCCCCTATCAACCAACCCTAACCAACCAAGTGCAGGCCTTACTCTCGACCAATTTTGTCATTCTATACAACGGTAAGAGGAACGTTTGAAAGTATGTTTATGCAGATGCAAATGAAACACAAACACATAGCGGTACGGTGGAAGACAGGTTCTAAATATTCCTGCCTCAAGTAAACAAAGTGAAATGGATTTAGCCGCCATCGTTCCCGTTTTAGACTTTTTGTTCCTACCTTACGGGTTTCTTCTTTTTTGTTAACACCTTTACTGGCGAAAAAAAAAGAAAAGGAAGAAAGAACCTCCAGACACAAATGCGCTTCCCTAAAAAAACTGCGATCCCTCGTAATTCGGTTGCTGTGGTCTGATTACCCTCGGCTTGATGAGCTCGGCAACACGCAACGTTCCTAAATACATGCATTTGAGCCTGCACCGAAGAAAAAAAAAAAGGAAAAACACGGCATTTTTGTTATTTTCAGCCTTAACCGCAGTACTCCGCGTCAGTCTTTTTTTACTGATCTGCTTGCTTGCGTGTTTTTCTTGCCACCTTCGCTTGTTTTCTATTTACATCTCTTTTACCGCTTCAACGCTGGAGATATCTTCGTACTCTTTGTTTTACTCAAAAATCTCCGCTCTCTCTCTCTCTTCGTACGCCGCTAATGCATGCCTGAACGGAACCGCGAGCGTTGTTTGAATTTCGTAAAACCACGCCCTGATAAGAGGAAAGATGACCCCACCGTATTTACGATGGTTTTCCCATGCGAATATGCGCCTTTTTTTTTCCATTGTTTTTTTTTTCGCCGGAAATATGCACATGTACAAGAAAAGTTTGTTGAAGCTCTGGCAAACTGCACAAAAGCATTAATTTTTGCTTCGACAAAAAAAAATTGCGGTCTCTTTTTTACGTTCATTGTCTTATTTTTTTATGGACACTGCATGCTGCAAATGACGACCGGCTTGCGTGTAAAACATGAAGGGAAAAAAAAAATATCGCACGTAACGACTTAAAGTACGGTAAAAGCGAGCCTGCATCGCCAATCGTACTTCGTCGTGCGCGTAATCGCTTGCTTTTCGCGATGCTGCTTGATTAAGCTTCACGCCAAACTGACGCGTTGTTTATTATACCGTTGCGTCCGTCGTGCCTTTCGCGGTATTTCCTTTTCATCCTTCCGAATACATCGCCTCCTCTGATTTTTGTTTCCCTTAATTCCCCTCGGGTTGGTTCCTTCTCGCGGTAATGCAGGCGTGGTTTGGGGCGCTATATCGCTGTTCCGGCGATAAGTATCGATTGCGCGTTAGTGCGACGAAAATAATAAATTACGGACGTAAATGTTTCGGTGCGCGCTCAAAAGTTAGTAGAAATGCTCGCAGTTTGTTATGCGTCTCATTGTGGTCAAACATTTTTTTTCTCCCTCGCTTCCGTCTTTTATTGCTATTTTAATTTATTTTTGGCGGTATGTCTCTTTCTCATTAAATCGCAGCTATTTCGCTGGCATGAACGCCAGAAGCATCGCTTCACGGGCCTGTCTTTTGCGATATAAGTAGCGTTCTCCTGCGCGAATTATCGAACGCAAGACTATGGGTTCGAGGTCGAGGAGGATAAAAGGGTAATAAGCGCTGACCCGGCAGGCTTGGGAGCTTGAAAAGATAATAGAAAAAAGAAAGAAGAAGAAAATACGAAGTAGAGGGGGAGAGGGAATTTATGATATAGCGGGAAGCGGCCGAGGATGATTCGAAAGAACGCTTAGAAATCGATGCCAGATTGACCCCTTCCCTCTGCCATCCGTTACTGTCTCGAGTATTTAATCTCTTGTAATTTCTATCTTTTTGGCAGCTGCGCTACGATTAATGTGAGGAAACGCATTACTCTCTGTGGTTTTCTCGGCTTAATTACGAAGAAATATAGAATAAAGGAACGCTTGTTTCCAACACTGAGAACAGATGCAACGTTTTGTGCCTGCGGAAGATCTTATTACGACACAACTAGAACGCGATGAAGGCGATCACGGTCACTGACCAAGTATGATACATAATCCGACGTTTTGGAACCGCGTACGGTTTCCTTGTTCACTGAGTTGGACAGGAAATCGTCGTCACTTATGTAGCCAGCACGTGATGCAACGAAAGTGCGTAAATGGCAGGCATAGTCCCTGGTGTCCGGTACATGTGTATGTAGTTTCTTTTTTTCTTTCTTTCTTCTAGAACATTGTTTGCGACAAACAAGGATGTCTCAGTTCATTTTTCCCCGCGCACTGTGCTGCTTACCCCTGCTTAGTTAACGTGAAAGGTTTGCCTGGTTTGTGGGAACAGACTTTGAGTGTCAAGTTACGGAACAGGTCGTGAAGAAATGACTGTCGCACAGTCATTTGCTCTAAACGCTTGTATTCGTCCGGTCTTTTGTTCTCTGTTTGTTTCCTGTTCTGTGCCGTGACTATATGCGTGCTTACGCAAATTTTGTTACGTGGGTTTCGCGCCTCACCAGAGTCGTTGACACGCGTCTGCACGCGTTCACATGCGGTTACGTGCGTTTACCGCTGTATCAAGGATGCGCTATCATTACCGCCTTTAGGCGCCATGCTTATCGCGACTTCTTAGCTTCTGAGTGCTTGAGAAAGCGTATCCTAAGATCAGCGACGTACTTCCAGCTTCGCGGCACCCAACAGTGAACCGCAATGTTATACGCCTTTGTAAAAAAAAGTATTCCTGAATTTCTAGTCATGCGAACGATGAACCGTAAGTAACGGTAACCAGAAATTGTAAAACGGTAACAGGGAAGCTGCGCGCCCGAAATCGATCTTGATTCACCCATACACAGCAAGGTGCTGCCACTTGGTACTATCTTGGTCCTTGTAAGCGTGAGCTTAGTGACACTATCGAGGCACTCTATGAGTGTATGCGCTCCGTAGAGCGACAGTCGAAACAAACCTGCGCAGTCGCAGTGACGCCTGGACGCGTGGCTTCATGTCGTCTGCTATACTTCACTATAGCAGACGACTTGAACACGAATCCACTACTCCGGGTGTGGAAGCGAACCTGCACCTGCGCAGGTTCGCTTCGATGCTTAGCAGCACCGGCTCTTCGCGGGGTGCGGTCACGCGCTCTCCTGTTCATGCTTACAGAGATCCAAATAGTAGTACGTCGAAGTCGGTGTGCTCGACATTCACGTCTCCATTATTTGCGTTCGAGGAAAAATCTTTGCATGAAAGGCCTCTTATGTTAGCTGCTCGCGGATTAACAATCACCTGGACCGAAGCCCGAACGCACGAAATGTTGACGTTTTTCGCATACTTGGCATTGTAAACACCATGGCCGGGGATCGAGCCCACAAACTCGTGC
Source organism: Dermacentor andersoni (assembly GCF_023375885.2). Taxonomy (NCBI): domain Eukaryota; kingdom Metazoa; phylum Arthropoda; class Arachnida; order Ixodida; family Ixodidae; genus Dermacentor; species Dermacentor andersoni. The sequence goes on from NC_092822.1 coordinate 54,621,754, forward strand.
TCGACATTAGCGTACCACAGGGGCAGCGGGATCGCGTTGTAGCTGCACGACGCAAGAAAAAGGTGAACGGCAGTTTCGAAGACATTCGAAGGTCACCGCGCCGCCGAGCTGGCTTTCCCTCTGAACAAGCGCGCAGAGAAGAAAGCGACATTCGGGGAAGCGAGAACGTTTGTCATTTTTGCTCGGCGTGGACGTGACGGTTGCACCGCGAGTTGTTTGACGCAAGTAGCCTTCCAGCACCGTTTCGAGCGGCAAGTCGACGCATTATGGGCTTTCCCAGGGGAAATATTGATGGTGCTGGTTCAGTTTTTGTTTCCGTTCCCATGGCAGTATTGCGAACCGAATGCATGTTTAACCAGCATGGCGCACACAAAACAAAACGATATATGAGGCCAGTCGGTGCATGCTAATTCGGAAAACGCGCTGACTTGAAAACGGAATAACCTCGAGCTCTGGGACCTCCTCTGGATATTTCCGTATTACACTTATTAATCCGCGAAAACATGATTATCATTAAAAAAGAAAGACGCACAGACAGACACACAGGCTTAGAGGACAATGCACTTTGTCCTATAAGCCTGTGTGTGTGTGTGTGTGTGTGTGTGTGTGTGTGTGTGTGTGCATGTCATTCGCGTTGTGATTTCATGTCAGCGCGTCCTCTAAATTAACGCACAGCCGCGGTGCTAAAAAAGGAAGAAGAGAAGCAATAAATGAAGTGTGATGACTTCTGCTGTGCCGTGCTGCCGCATAATTTGAAAGAAACGGCAGTCTGGTCACTGCGTCCGACTCTATTGCAGCGACGTTGCTTACCGAAGCTCGAAAATGCACTAGCAGTTCTTCACGTAAAAGTGGTATTGTGAAGGATAAGCGATAGCAAAGCCACGTATTTATTTGTCCGCCTTCGTGCTTCCGGTATGCGTATTACTACGTTTTGGTCGCAAGTACCAGCGCTACTCTGGGGCCGCTGGTCGCAGAAACCTGTAACTTCGCTATTTCGTTGGCGAATAAGTTGTAGCCGCTGGTCGCAGAAACGTGCACCTCTGCTATTTCGTTCGCGAATAAGTCCAGTTCTACGACGCCGTCTGCGTTACAGACTTCGTCATAATTCACGACACGAATGTAGGGGGCAAACACAGAGGCTACGTGAAGCCTCTGTGTTTGCTGCATCGCCATACAGTGTCTCCGTCTTGTGGTAACTCGGCAAACGAAGGCTGTTGCCTCCGAGATTCCCGCGAGCAGGCTCGCGCCTTCTCTGCCTGCTCTTATTTTTTCAGATTTTATGCGAAATCATGAAATGGCCCATTGAGCCAGAAAGTCGGCGTCTGTAGCAGCGAAACTGCCACTAAATTCCCATTGGCTGCGACGCCACGTCGTGAGCGCCTCTCGACAGAGCAAAGCGGGGGCGAAACGGTGTTGCGCGAGGGAAGAGGGCACCGCCGCGACGCCACGTCACCAGCACGCCTCGACTGAGCAGATACGGCAACGCGAAGCCACGGGGCGAGACGGGTTGTCGTCGGCGAGGCAGTCACGTGACACGAGCGTGGGAGTGACGCCGTCGTCTCACTCTCAAAAACCGGCGCGCGCTCGGTATCTCTCTCTCTTTCTCTTTCTCTCTCTCACCCCCACTGGACTTAGCTGCTGCGCGGGCCTGCCAGCCTTGGTGGCCGCTACGTCTTGCTCGGTCCCTCGTCGCGCACGAAGTCGGTGACATGCGGCGTTGGCACCGCAGGCTGCTGCTGCTTGCTGGCTCGGGCAGCACGTACGTACCGCTGTGGTACGTTACTCGCAGCGCAAAAATAGAAGGACCGCTCAGCGGCGTTCAATTGGGCGTTAATGCTTTCGCATTCACAACTCGTAAGCAGTGCTTAGATGTCCTCGGATTTCTTGTTTGATTTTTTGCGTGACTATATTCACATGACACGCAAGAAGCCTCAGACAAGAAGCTCTAAGAATCAGTGCAAGCAATAATTATAAATACATTTGTAAGTGAAAGGCGCTAGCAACTTATTAGCGACGTAGCCTTTGGCTTTATATTTTGTTGTTATTTTTTCGTTTTACTTGCTAATTTAATCTGAGCCTCTGTGGATGCGCCATTCTGCTGCTGAGTGCAAGACCGCGGGTGCGACTCCCGGTGTGTCGACAGTCGCATTCCGATGCGTGGTGAGGAGAAACACCGCTCGTGTAACTATTGACTCGGGCGCACGTTAAGGCGTTTATAATTAATTGGGAGGCGTAGCCTACGGCGTTCCTAGTAGTCTGCTGCCAAGCTCTGGGGTACATAACGCCATAAATTATACTGACATCTCGCGTAAGAAAAAAAGCATTGTCTCGCTTCCTCTCTGCCGCACTGCGTACCGCCTTTGTCGTGCTAAATTTTTGTTTTCTGAGTCACTTGTTGTGAAGCTGTGTATTCTCGATATATGTGTATATTCTCTCTTGAGTTACACTGTACCAAACGCTAACAAAACTTGCGTTTAGAGAAGTACGTGGTGACTGCTTTTAGGAGTCCCAAAAAGACAATAAAACATTTTTTGAAGAAAACGCGATGAGAACAATAACGCGAAACGAGATGATTATCGAACACAGAGGGCGGGGAAAAAAATGAAGGAAGCGAAAACATAAGTTGATCGGCGCGGCCCGTATTTTTCGAAGGTGCCACACCCGCGCATTAAGGCAGCTCGTTCTTTTCCCTTCTCTCTCTCTGTCTCTCCGCCCATGTTTTGCGTGCGCCTGATGCGTAGTATGTATGCGTGCTCCACGATGATCTTTCGTCCTAGATTCAGATTTGTTTTTTTTGAATTTTTTCATTGCTTTTTCTCTCGTTTTCTTCCATATCGCCCCGGCCCTGACGGCCTTTCGGTGCCACGTCGTCGTGTGTGCGGCACGCTTGCTTTTTGGCGACGAAAAGAAACTTTAATAAGACGTGGCATGCATTTCATTGATAAAAGGCCGAAGCACCACATGATCACATCCTAGTTTTGTTTCTGATTACTTCGCCGAGTTCCTGCTTTAGCGTTTGGCGATTGTCTCGTCTTCGGATAAGACGTCTCGCTCTCTCTCTCCCTCCTCCTTACTTTGTTAGGTGTACGCCAACACCTTGGCAACGCGCCAATCAAGAATGCCTGGTTCTCACATCACCCCTTTTTTTGTAGCTTTCGCTTCATTGCATGGGTGCGCTTGCGGGCGCGGGGGAGGGGGTTGTAGAGGAGAGTTCAAAACGTATTATAGTCAAGCTTAGGTTTGATAACCCCCCCTCCTCATATTTCTTTTTTTTTTTTCGCTTCTCAGAAGGTGCATCTTGCCTTATTATGGCTCCTTCCCACGTAGTGAATTTTTCATGCGCTTGTGTGGCGCCTCCGAGAGAAAATTCAGCGCCGCTTCTTTTCTTGCGCTGTTTCTTTTGTTTTCTCTCGCGGATAATGGCACGCAGCACGCCCTACATAGTGCTGACTGACCCGGCTGGTGGGCGGCGCCATCGGCCGCCGTCTTCGACCAATCAGCGAGCGCCCCGGACTCGGCGTCACGCGTGACGACTCGGCGCTGATTGGTCGGTGCGGCAGGCGCGTGTGGCAGGCATGCACGTCGAGCGCGATGTCACCGTCTGCTGTCGCTACGATTTCTTTTGGTTCTTTTTTTTTGTTTCATTTTTTTTTTGGGGGGGGGGGGGGGTAACGTGCGTCAGATGCTCTCGCTTGGCTTTGCAACCGATTCCTGTTTTTTTTTTTTTGCATTTATATAACTCACGAATTGTTTGGCGTACCTGTGAAAGCTCGGCTGACAAACATTTCTGCGACGGAATCTTATCCGTGTTTACGGTTGGCTTGTTTCGAAATGCGCGGTATTGATTGGTCCACATTTTCTGCGTATTCAGTTTTTCTGTCTACGGCTAGCCGGCAGCAGCGAGTCTCATCTTGATGTAGCGCCCGTGTGATGCACATATAATTCTATTCTAATCACACAACGAGTGTCGCTTGCTTGAAGCACACCATGTGATTGTTAGTTAATAAGAAAATGCGCACCGATACGCGTAGTCGCCCTCCGCTTCCCAAGCGGGATACAGAAAAAAAAAATTCCTCTTGATTTTATAGAGCGCTATTTTAGCAGCACCCAATTAGGTTGTGATCAGAAAAACTCTGTACGTGATACGCAATAACCAGCAGTGAATCAGATCTACATCACATTTATATGCTATGTCCAAATGCATCGGCAGCATCCAAGGATTTTTCGATCTTCTGACGCCTCTCAGGTAGTTGTAATAATAGACTGACTGACCAATGCACTGGTCGACGCCCCTATTCTTACCCAAATTTAATCGTTCACTGACGCAAATTCATATAGCTATATTTATCACGCGCATGCGTATGACTTATAAATCATGTTCTTAACCTTGTAGAAATTTGGAACTGTCTCTAGAGTTAATATGTTTCTCCTTTCATACGGTGCGACACCGTCGGTGGGATTTTGCAGACTGCGCTGCAATTTCAACTGGCCGAGAGAAGTGCTTTGAATTCTCTCGTCAAGGGAAAGAGGGGAAAGAACTGCTTAATATAGCGGAGCTTGAGTGTTGTGTTGGGGCGCTCGGACACGCAAAGACTTTGACACGTAGTCTGCTTCGAGAATCATGGAGCCGTTCTTAAAAACCATCACCGTGCAAATTTGTACATAAAACTTGTTTCCTCATCTCTCGAACATCATTCTGGACGTCTCTTTCTCCCGGCACCTGGAACGGCACCAGCCATAGGACGTTCGTGGCCTCTAGGACACCCAAATTCATAACAACGCTGCCTATAGACAAAATGGGCTAAAAAGTTAATCTCCTTTGTGCTCTTGTGATTCAGACTTTCGAAGGGCCTGTTAACTTACAAAATTCCAATGAATATTAGTCAACAAAATATGTAATACCGGAAGTCTGCAGGCAATCTGCACAATATCTATTGGTTTCATAAGAAAGCTACCTGTTCCACTAATGTTTTCGGGGCTATATTTATTTTTCTGCCATCTTTTTTTTATGTCTTAGTTACTTGAGCTTATTCACAATTATTCTAGACACTGCGTACATTGATCGCGTTTCTTCACAGAGTAACATCACTTAGAAAGCAATAGCTCCAGATTCTCACATGAATCGGTCTTACGAAGAAATTCACGTAAGGGTGGAGACAGGCAGTCTTGAGCCCTCAATCCTGCTTATATATATATTGCCCTTCCGATGCAACCGAAGCTTTGAACCTTTGTTCTAAAGTACTTAATTTCCCTTATTTTATTTTATCATTTCCGTTTTGTGGCCATCGAGCGAATGAACGCCCATGGTCCGATTGTATCGCCTGAGAGTGTTCTAAGGCAACCTGAAGCGCATGGCATACACCTGAAGGCTTTCTAGTTCAAATGCCGAAGCACCCACCACAATACATTGGTGGCTATGGCGTGGCAATTCATTCATTCATTCATTCACTAAGCCGCAACCGAGCGACCGCTTAAGAGTAACCCCCCCCCCCCCTCATAAAGGCATTTCCCGTACGTCCGTGTCTTGCACAAAAGCAATTTTCCTTGTCCTCGTCTCATTTACCTCGTAATTCAAACAGTCTGTGTGCCAAGCTCTTTCCTTCGTCATACTCTTTTGCAAATGGGGCGTGTCGAGCTGCTGCGCTTTGCGCCATCATGCACTGGCTCTAAACAGCAGCATAGGAAGAGAGGGCGTCTCTTTAGGAACACGTCAGAATTTGTCACCAAAACGAACGACCAAACACAACAAAGGAAAATTAAAGAAACAAGAAATGATCTCCAAAAGGAGTAAAAGAAAGGTGTTAAAGGCAAGGAAAAAAGAAAACACACACTAAATAAAAAAAAAGACGGCTTCCGTGCGTTGCCCTGGTAATAGCGTAAAGTACGTATTCGTCCAGCAGAGATGGAGGAGAACGACAAAAAAAATAAAAAAGAACGAAAAAGACACGACCCACGTAAAGCAAGAGAGGTGGTGAGTGAGATGCCAAACCCTTAAACGAAAGACACGCCGCCGCGCCTGCCCCCACGTCAATCGGCGCCCCGTAAACTGCGCCGTTTACGCCGGCACACCGTATTCGCCGTCGTCGCAACTCAACCGCGAAACAAACTGACTCCCACGCCTCGACGCAAGCAACCCTTTTTCCTTGCTCCATTTCCTTCCTTTTTTTTTTCCTCGTATAGTTTGTTCCTTTCATCCCTTTTCATTTCTTACGCATCCAGCCTCCTTCCTTTCTTTTTTTTTTTTTCCCCGGCCAGCCACCACGCACAAGGCGCGCTGAACGGCAGCTACACCACAGCTCGGCGTAGGCGCGAGGGAACCGTTTTACGAGAAACAGGGCACCCCCTCGCCCACCTCCCACATGCTTCGCGAAGAAGCAGACGGCAGCCTGCCACCGTCTTTATTTACAGCGTCGAGAAGGGCGGCTCAAAGAAAGAGTTGAGAGGGTTACGGAAAGACTGGGGGTCGAGGCGTGTTATTTTGATACCACTGAATCTTTCATGAAGCCTTTCAGCCCCGGTTCACCTCACTGGATCCCCCCCCCACCCCCCACCCCCAACTCCCACGCACATACGAAGCAACGTGCGTGGCGTCGGTTGCTTCCCCCTCCTGCTTTTTTTTTTAACTGTTTGACTCACTTATCTCTTCTTTTCTTTTTTTTTTCTTCAAGTAGCTGCGTAGCAAGTTGTTCCCGCGCAAGCAATCCGTTCCTTCCATTTACCTCGTTCGAGAGAAGCGTTTTGTTGTTGTTGCTCGCTTTGCGTGTCTTTTTCTTCTTCTTGCACGCTTTCCCGTTATTGTCGCATTTCGGATTTTGCGTTTTCTCTCCACTCTCACTTCGAAGCCAGCGTGGTTTAGTGGCTGCGAAGGTTTCCCATTCGGAAGCTCGACGCTAGCTCGCGTTTAGGAAGTAAGAAGAAAAATGTAAAGAAAAAAATACGAAAGAAGTCGAGAGTCAGAAAGGGCTGGGCATCGAAGCTATGCGAAATCAAAAGTGCTTTGCACGGCGTCTCGTCGGTTTGGATGCAACACTTTCTGCCAGTGCCAAGATGGCCTTTCTTTTTTTATTTGTTACTTCTTCAGTGGATTGCCTTTTCGCCTCTTTAACGCTTTGAATTGGAAGCCGTTTAAGCTTATTGTTCGTGTGCTAGTGTTTCGTTTTCTTTGAGAGAGAGAATAAAGAAGTTTAGAAAATACGGAGACATAACTAGGTTCAGAACATACTGTTCGTTCAGTATTCTTGCACCGCGATTTCTTGGTTGTCGTCTGCTTTTCGCACTGACCGTTTCTTTCTTCCATCACCTTTTTCACGCCATAACACAGTTATGTAATTCGAACGGCAAGAAAAGAAAGAAGAACAGAAAGAAGGTTGCGAGGTTTAATCCACCGGAAATTTTCGAAAGAAGACGGTGTTTATGTTACTCCGCACGCGGGTGCATTTCTTTATACTTGAAGCTCTCGCTTACACTAATTCTCACTTTTTGTTTTTTGCTTTGAGTTTCTTTTTAAGCTGTCATGCTTACCGTTGTGCATTCGGGTGCATACGTCGCAAAGGGATCGGAGTGCGAGACGCCGAAGGTAGTCAAAATAAGCGGTTTCTAAAGCAAGCAGGCGTTGTTATATCGGGGTCTGCTTAGGGGTGAATCTCGAAGTAAGACTGCTTGAGTACTATGCTAAAGGATGAAAGAAAATGAACACTCTCACGGGGTGGGCGCCATTATCCGCAAATCATGATCCCGTTCGCCACTTCCTTTTTTTTTTTTTCTGACTGCCGGTGCTCCTGGCGCATTCTGCAGGAAGCTTTGCATGCAAAACAGCCCGTTTACAGAACGCATGCAGTACCGGTGTCGCAAAGTCGAGCACAGCTAGCTAGCGTGGGGTAGCGCATGCTGCAGCGATGCGAGAGAGAAGCGAAAATAAAGGGCGCCGCGTTTTGGGCAGGGAAACCAAATGGTGCTTGCGTTTCACGCGGAGAACAGGGTACTCCTCCCGCGCCCGGCGGCTTGTGACGAAGGCAATTTCAGGATGAAATATGGCCGAGGGACGTTTGTTTCGAGGGGATGCTGGTGTCGGGGGAGGGGGGGAGAGAGAGAGTGGTGTTCCTAAGGTCGGCTTGCATGATATGCAAGTCCTGCTGTATATAGTAAGAACACTGGATCAAAGAGGCTCAAGCAAATAGGATAAAATCTGGACTGTTTCCTGCACAATTCCTTTTTCTTTCTTTCTTTCTATTTCCTTTTTTTTCTTTTTCTTTTTTTTTTTGCCGAGTGTCAATGACAAGAAGCGTCTCCGTGGGGCTCAGACGTGGTGCGCTTAAACTTGCTTTACGCGTACCGACGCATTTTGCTTCGTTGACGTTAATAAACGTTCACCGCGCATTGGTCGCAAGCTTTTTCTTTTTCCCCATGCAGCAGGACCGCCGTCATTCGTGGCGTCGTAAACAACGTGTGGCGAATCTTCAGGTTGAGCGACGTGGGGATTATAGAATGCCTATCATATATATATATATATATATATATATATATATATATATATATATATATTTATTTATATATGCATTTTACATCGATTTCATAAGGTCTTAGCAGCGCTCGTTCGCGGTATCCACATGTGTGCTGCTTTAGTAGTACAAGCACATCTGAGCTGTGTCAGACTCGTCGGCATAGTGGCCCTAAAAGAAGCGCGTGATCCATATCTGAGCGAAAGGCTGCCGATGCCTTGCGCCGAATTGGTCCTATACTGCACATCGCGCTATCAAGTATCGCTTTGTTTCTATTATTCTTGCTAACTTGCGAAATCGTGCTGCCGCGGGTGGTATCGCTGCACATCCACAGTAACACGGCACTCGACTGAAGCAAATGGTTGTGTTTAGCACGGGACTGAATGCAACGGCATGGCGTGTGTTGTTTCGTTTTTTGTATTTTCGATTGCCGTTTGGTCCTTTAGTTTCGTCGTGCCGGTCGCGCTCAACTTTGAGCAACTCGATTGAACAGCCGGACCTGCAATCGCACTCAGTGTTATTGTCGCTTCTGCGGACAGGTAACGCGCGACTTTTTGACAACGCAAACGTGCAACTAGGAATACGTCTGTAGCGAGCTGACACCAGGAAAGAAGCAGAGCGAGAGAGACAACAAAAAATATAAGTAAATCGCAGCGGACAAGATTGCAGTTCTGCTCGGGCGGCTGCTTCATAGAGCATGACGAGGGTAGACACGTGGTGTGCGGGGACTCGTCGTACGTACACCGCCGTCGTCGCCTTGGTGGCAATAAAAGCAAACGAAAAAAAAAAGAAGAAGAAAGTGCTTGCTTGCAGTCGGCACGGTTTCCACACGTAGTGTGTGCGAACGATGGACGTTTGCGTCTGGCCAACGAAGCGAAGGTCGTGGCTGACTGGTTCTCGATACAGTGTGGTACATTTTAAGCTGGAACTCTGTCGATTGCCGCGAGACGGGCATAATGAGCGTGTGTGGTGCAGAAAACAAGAGCTGCCTCTTTTCTCTTCCACCAGGAGAAAGAAAGACTGCACCGATCGGTTGAGCTGACAGCACGGCGGTACGTCGTGACACGTACAAAAGTTATTGTAGCGGGTACCGTGTGCAAAGTCTCGCGCGGCACCTCCTTGACGACAGTGGGGCGGAGTAGGAAATAAAAAATCGTGGGATAAGGGGTGTGAAATATGAATTTGTACATACGTTGCTTTTCGTCTGGCTTTTGGTCATACTTTCGTGTTCTACTCTCTCTCTCTCTCTCTCTTCGTCCCCATACCCCCTTCCCCCAGTGAAGGGTAGCAAACCGGACGTGCGTCTAGTTAACCTCCTTACCTTTCCTCGCTCACTCTCTCTCTCTCCCTCTCTCTCCGGAAGACAGTTCTGGGATTCTCAAACGGCTGACCGCGTCGCTGACTCTTCTTACATGTGCTCACTAGTTATTCCGACCCCGGCACTCACCGCACTGTTGCGGACTTCGATGCGTCCTAGGCGTTTCGCTGCGCATTCTTTCACTGTGAAAAACTGGGATCCTTCCTGCAGACCGGCGGCGCCATCTGTCGGCCGACAAGCGCAGATTTCTAAAGTAAAACTTCGCGAAAGATCTGAGGACCGACCACCGAAAAAGAATCCCGCTTATATAGGCGCGTAGCGCCCAATTTATATCATTCCCGCTTCTTCTCGTATCCCAGCGAGGTATGATACGTAATCGCAGACGGAAAATAGGTCAAGCGAGTGTTCGAGCGTGAACTAACTCACCTACAAGGTGCCCCTCATCTGCCACTTTTAATGCAAATCGTTCGCGTTTATGCTAGGGCCCAAAGCTCGTAGGCCACTGCCGCTAAACTTCGTCTGACTCAGCTGGTTTCGGGAACGTCTGACGATCTCTCTTAAGCGGCGTGATTCAATTAGTACTCGCTTGCTAGAAACTCGCTGCACCGTATATTGTCCCCGTACGGTTCTTTATTGTGCGACGAATAACAGCGCTACTGCATTTGTTCATTCATTGAGGGGCCTGCCTCCAATTCCGCGCATGCGCCACACGAAATCGTTCCTTCTTCAACCACAACGACCCTGTTACGCGACACCGCAATAACCGGGATCAGCGACAGAAACAAACCGAAACGAAAAGATGAACGACCGTTCTACACAACAATGACACTCGGGGAATGACAGAGCAATACGCCTCGAGAGACAAAAAGAAAAGAAAACAAGGCGCCCAAGGCCTAACGGGAACGCGGGGACCACCACCACGGTCGATCCGTAATTGGCAGTCTCTCGTGTTGTTCCCCCCTTTCCTATCGACAGGCGAATGGCTAATGGTGTGTTGTCCCCACGATGAATGGACGTCCCCAGAAAAAAGTGTTTTTCTTGTTCCGCGCTCTCACTCCACATCCTCGGCAGATATCGTGCTTGCGTCCGAACACCCTCGTGGGCATCGTTTACCTCCATCACTGCTATTATCCAACGTCATCAGCACCCACGCTCTGTTCGCTGCTTCGAGCAGGGTGTCACGAATCCGTAGCAAGTAGTCGTGCGAAAAAGAAAAAAGAAAAAGGAAGGAAGTATGACATGGAAGGGAGGCACGGCCAGAACTCCGTGGCCAGTGGTTTAGAGAAACCGCGCTCGATGCCTCCACATATCGCCAACGTACAGCTCTTCAGTCGAGACCGCCGTGGCCGTTCTCGTCTGTCAGGTTGTTCGAGCCTCTTTTTTTCGCCTCGTAAGCGCTCGTCGCCCCCTCTTTTGCACTCTAGACTAACCCACCTTACTGCGAGTCCATTTTGCTTGCAGTTCTTTCTCCCTCCCCCGCCCTCTCTCTCTCTTCATCCTCCTTGCGTCGTCGTCGCGAATTCGTTCGCGTGGAAATCGGGCCCTGATTCTGGTGTTTTGGAGTCATTGGTCCGAGTCGTTATCGTCGTGTCGACGCCTCGAAGAGGAAATGAGCCAAGTTCGGAGCTTGTTGCGTGATATTTGTTTTTTTCCAGAGATATACAGGCGAAGTTCTTCGGCACTTTCTCTTTCTTTCTTTCTTTCTTTCTTTCTTTATTTCTTTCTTTCTTTCTTTCTTTCTTTCTTTCTTTCATTGAAGGACTCTACTCCGAGCTAGCACAACCGGCATGGTGTCTCTGCGACTTTCTCGAAGTATAGATGTCACAAAAGGCCTGTCCAACTGTAACGGCGACCGATCCACGATGGCCGAGAAGAGATCAAATGAGACTGAAACATTACGTTTTTTTTTTCTCCAGCTTCTGATTTCCTTTACACTCCCGTAGAGTGCGTTATTTTCTTCGTAAAGGTCATGTTAACGTGCTGCAGCGGTGGATGTAGCTGCATGTGGGTTGTTGTGATGACTATGTATCTTACGCCATGAAAAGTGACATTGCGGTTATCAAGATTTCTTCCCCAATTCATAAAGAACACAAAAAATAATGACTTTTGATGTAAACTTGATGCACTGACTGCATCGCGTTTTGTTGCGAAATGCTAAATAGTTGTAAAGCTTCACCTAGCCTGTCGTCATCGTCCTTTTACACGACTTGACGCTATGGAGAATCCAAGCGCATACGCTATACTTGTTCCCAACATTTCTAATCTATAACAAACGAACAAACAAACTAAAGAAATCCGCTTTTAGGCGTCACATTTGTCCAACCCTGCGCGCACACATTGTGGATGATGGCTTAAGCTACGCTGTGTTTCCCACCTTACCTTGATATGAGATGCCCGAATCGATGAAGTTCAATAACTCTCACTCTTACTAAAAGGGCGCCAAAGACCAAGCTACTTGCGAGTTTCGCATCGCCACCCGTGTCACCCTGTTAGCATGTCTGGCGTTACCGTTTTGAATGACGATGCACTGAACGACGTATACCTGAGGACTTTAGATTTATTGAGCTGTGATGTAAGGCGGCGCTGAAGTGGCGATATATTGCCGACGGTTCTCGCGAGGCTAGATCCGTCCACAGCCGATAACGACGTCATCGCCGTCATCTTCCTCCTCACTAAAGATTGATACGGTTACTGCACGCTGGTTTGATAAATTAGCGAGGCGAAAGCCTTGCATGGCTTACACCCACGGATGGTCTGGAAAACGCGGCGTGCGGTGCAGAAAGTCACGTGAGCTGGCCTCGCGCAGACATGCGCTCGCGCGTTCGTCGTCTTCTTCCACAGTTGGCTCCGATGCCGCTCATCATGCCAAAAAGAAGGCAAATTTAATTAGGATAGAGTTACATCAGCCAGTCGAACCCACGACCTTCGGTGGCAGTCGAATACTCGAGCTGATGTGGAAGTCGAACCCACGAGGTTTGCTGTTAAGGCGGAGTTAATTAAGGTACTGTTAATTAACATAGAGTTGGTTAAGGCACTCGAATCCACGACCCTTGACGTTAATTAGGGCAAAGTTAATTAAGATACAGTTAATTAAGGTAGTGTCAATTAACGCACTCGAACCCACTAGCTTTGGTGGGAGAAGACAAGTAACAAGTAACAACGCATTCGAATGAGAAGGTCAAGTAATTTAATTAATGTCTCTCGAGTGCGTTGGGGGTCCTGGGCATAATCATCAAGTCCCGCGGAATCAAAACCCAAACGCAGAAGCTCAAGACCAAGACGAGGAACGTCATGCGACTCGTACGTAGTGTTGTGTATCGCACCGCTGGCACGAGTTGTTGCAAACTCAGCGCTGACACCCGTTGTTGCAATCGGGTCGCAAGCCCCAAGGGTAGCGTTGGCCTGGCGGCCTGGGGCACTGGAAGCATCCGAAGGTCCCGGCAAAGCATGAGAAGACTGGTAACAGAACAACTTGTTTATTCTAACATAGCAAAAGAGCGGCCGGTCAGGTCGACCGAAGTGGAGAGACGGGAGAGCACGTAACTCAACAGTACAAATCGGAGCCTCTCCCCTGGCGTCCGGGGGCAGCTGCTCTTATACACTCGGCGTCGCGGGCCAGAAGGAAGGTCACGGGATGAGCCCACGACACGGCGGAGCATGAGCCCACGACGGCGCGCACGGTCGAGCCGAGAGACCTGCTGAACCGAGTGTAGTGACGCATCGCCAACCCGCCGACGGACAGACCTGCTGGCTCCTCACTTGGGGAGCTCCGCTCCCCGGCTGCCGCGCTTTGACAAGCGTGGGCACACACACACACACGCACACACGAAGACACGTGGCACTGAAACACGCTTGGACACGCTTGGCGGGGAGGCGTTGCGGCGGCGTTGATCGGGCCAAAATGTCCGCCGCTTTGAACGAAGCCCCGGCGTCCGTTGCATCCGCGCCGGCATTACCGCGCGTTGTAGGCGAAACGTAACAGACCGCCCCGCCGGGGGAAGGAGATCCCGATGGTCAGGGGACTGCATCCGCTGTCCGGAGGGATGTCGCTCGATGATGCTCATAACCGAAGTCGGGCGTCCTTTGGCGTTTCCTGAGCGCAGCGCACAGAGAAGGCCTCGTTCTCACGTTCAGGTGCACACAGGACACTGCAAAGTGACTTCGGGAGAGTTGACATTTTTGTTCTCGTTTCCGGCAAGCGTTAGAACTACGCCGAAAGTCAACCGCTCAGTCAGCAAGCACGGCACAACCCTCACTAAGCCCTGCCAGGCTCTTTCCCCTTTTATACTGCTGCCTAGTTCCTTACAGTAGTTTAGCAGCACTCAGAACGCGTCCACAAATCGGAAAATTGCACTAGAAAGCACATCATCACTTTGAAACACTACACGAAAGCAATAGGTTAAAAATCCTGCCTCAGGAAGAAAAACATCAGTAACAAGCAATTTTGAGGCTGATTCCCACGTTAGGGGCTTCGACTTAAGCCATCGGCGTTACCGTTGAGACTCCCCTTTTTGTAACGCACCTCAAAGGAATATTGTTGCAAAGCGAGGCTCCAGCGCAGGAGGCGGCCATTTTTGGGAGAGATGGTCTGCAGCCATTGGAGAGGGCAGTGATCCGTTTCAATGATAAACCTCGAGCCGGCTAGGTAACATGACAATTTCTGAACGGCCCACACGATACACGCACACTCTTTCTCGGTGGCGCTATACGCCTGCTCACGACTCGTCAGCTTACGACTAGCATACAGGACGGGGTGTTCTACTTCTCCATTTTCCCGTTGGCACAGTACAACGCCCATGCCTCGCTCACTAGCATCACACTGAACAACGAACCCTTTTGTGTAGTCGGGCGATCGTAGCACAGGCTGGCTTGTTAGGGCGCTCTTTAGGGCGCTAAAAGCTCTTTCCTTTGTCTCATCCCAGACGACTGTTTGCGGCTCTGTCTTTCTTAGAGCATCCGTCAAGGGAGCCGCGATATCAGAGTACCTGGGGATGTACCTCTGATAGTAGCCGGCGACACCTAAGAACGACCGAATATCGGTCTTCGTGCGCGGTTGCGGGAAGTCTCGCACAGCGGCCACCTTTATTTCAGAGGGGCGGCGTCGACCCCGACCAATCACGTGTCATAGGTAGACAACCTCGGCCTGTGCTAACTGGCACTTGGGAGCCTTGACTGTCAAGCCCGCATCGCGCAGGCGGGTTAGCACTGCCCGCAAGTGCGCCATATGCTCAGGCCAGGATGCGGAGAATATCGCTACGTCGTCTAGATACGGTAAAGCGAATTCTTGCTGTCCCCGCAACACTTTATCCATGAGGCTTGAAAAGCAGTATGGCGCGTTCTTCAAACCAAAACTCAAAACTTTAGGACGGAATGTCCCCATTGGTGAAATGAACGCCGCATACCTACTAGCCTCTTCTGTAAGTGGAACCTGCCAATAACCCCTGACAAGATCTAGGGTGGAAATAAACTGAGCGCTACTCACTCTCTCAAGGCGCTCCTCGATGTTAGGGATCGGATAAATTTGATCCTTAGTGATGGAATTAAGCCTGCGGTAGTCGACGCAAGGACGAGGTTCCTTGCCCGGTACCTCAACTAAAATCAAAGGGGAGGTATAATCACTCTCACCCGCTTCAATAACACCGAGCTGTAGCATTTTCTTTACCTCAGCCTCCATAATATCGCTCTGGCGGGGTGACACCCGGTACGCCTTGGATCGTACTGGCTCTGGGGAGGTAAGTTCTATGTCATGAGTAAGGACAGAAGTCCTACCAGGCCTCTCAGAGAACAGACCTTGAAACTCTTGTAAGAGCTGGTGTAGTTCGGTTTTCTGCTCAGGCGACAGCGATGCTTTACTTATTAAGTCACTAATGACTTGATCGGTGTCTTTCCTGTTCGTCACTGAGCCTAGTCCCGGAAGCTCGACCGGAAGCTCTTCCAACTTTCCCGCATCGGGAATTTCCTCTCCAGTATCTGGTGCCTTTAACGCTACAGGCTCAATTTTATCCCGTTCGGGCGTGCTCTGAATACCGGCTTGCTGCGCCTCTGACCCTTTCTCATCGTTCAACAACGTCGGCCCCGCAACTACCGCCTTTGCAGCGAGCTCCCGAACCTTCGATCTGGTTAAGGCCTGAACGCTAGCCTCACCAAACAAAAGCCCCTTCTCGCGCAGGAGGTGATCGGACCTGTTCGAAAATAGGTACGGGTACTGGGGGGGCAGCATAGATGACACTGCGGCCTCCGTCTCAAGTGCTCAGAAAGGTCCTTCAATAAGCACTTTTGCTACCGGCAGACACACGCTATGAGCTTCCACTGCTTGCTTGATCCATGCGCACTCGCCCGTGAACATATCGGGTTCTACGTAAGAGGGGTGAACTACATCCATTGTAGCTGCGGAATCGCGAAGCACTCGGCACTCTTTCCCGTTCACGAGGAGGTCTCGCATGTAAGGCTCGAGAAGCTTCATGTTCTCGTCAGTGCTGCATATAGACAAAAACACGACTTGTGTTTTTGTTTCTGGACACGGCGCCGAAAAGTGACCCGGCTTCTGGCACGTATAACAAACGCGCGCTTGCCTCGTCTCGAACCGCTTTCTGCGTTCGGCTTCGGTTGCCGCCGTCTCCTTACGTTCGGTCGGACTGCTTTCACTCGCATCCGAACTACGTGTGTCCCCCTTTGCTCTCATGGGCGTGAACTTTGGCCTCTCAAACTTGGAGCCAAATTCACCCTTTTGACCGTCCTTAGCTCCACGAGCCCGACGCGTCACAAACTCCTCGGCTAACTCAGCGGCTCTAGCCACCGTACTAACGTCTGGCCTATCCAAGACCCAGTACCGCACGTTCTCAGGTAACCGACTATAAAACTGTTCTAGCCCGAAACACTGCAGAACTTTCTCGTGGTCACCAAACGCTTTCTCTTCTTTGAGCCACTCCTGCATGTTTGACACAAGCCTGTACGCAAACTCTGTATATGACTCACTTCTGCCTTTCTCATTTTCCCGAAACTTCCGACGGAACGCCTCCGCTGACAGCCGGTACTTTTTTAGCAGACTCGATTTCACTTTGTCGAAATCCTCTGCCTCCTCTCTCTCCAAGCGAGCGACTACGTCGGCCGCCTCGCCGGGTAGCAAAGTGAGCAAGCGCTGTGGCCACGTTTCCCGAGAGAACCCCTGCTTCTCGCACGTTCGCTCAAAGTTAACCAGGAACAAACCAATGTCCTCTCCAAGCTTAAACGGCCGCATCAGGTCAGTCATTTTGAACAATACTCGTTCTCCTGCACCGTGTGCCTGACTTCCATTACGAGCGCGTTCCATCTCTAACTCGAGACGCTTCATTTCCAAAGCGTGTTGACGGTCGCGCTCTTCTTTTTCTTTCTCTTTTTGTTCTTTAAGTTCGCGCTCATCTTTCTCTTTCTGTTCTTTACGTTCGCGCTCATCTTTCTCTTTTTGCTCCTCCCTCTCCTCAATGGTCTCAAGGCATTCCGACAGCTCGTCATCCTCAGCTTCTAACTCAAGAATAGCCCTTAGCAGTTCTGGTTTTCTGAGTTTGTCTGAGACATCCAGACCCAACTCTCTCGCAAGCTCCAGCAATTTCGGTTTGCGCAACGACTTCAAATCCATGGCTGCTCTGAATGCTGCTTTCTCTACTGCCTACTATTGTCTTGCCGCAAACTAACCCGGCAGCAACGACAACCCCAATTACCAGCTCTGTTTCTAACACTAACAAAAGCCTGGCAAAACTCAGAAGAAGAAAGTCCCGCACTCACCAAACCTCGCAGCCAAGAATTCAGCGCAGTCGTTCCGCTGCAGGCAACCAGTCATCACACAGGGCTCGTTGCACTGCTCCCGGATGGTCGTTGTGCTGCTCAGCATACATTCAACCGCATCTCTTCGCTGCTGGCCTCCGTTGTCGCGATCTCACCGCTGGCAACCAGATGTAGTAATCGCACCGCTGGCACGAGTTGTTGCAAACTCAGCGCTGACACCCGTTGTTGCAATCGGGTCGCAAGCCCCAAGGGTAGCGTTGGCCTGGCGGCCTGGGGCACTGGAAGCATCCGAAGGTCCCGGCAAAGCATGAGAAGACTGGTAACAGAACAACTTGTTTATTCTAACATAGCAAAAGAGCGGCCGGTCAGGTCGACCGAAGTGGAGAGACGGGAGAGCACGTAACTCAACAGTACAAATCGGAGCCTCTCCCCTGGCGTCCGGGGGCAGCTGCTCTTATACTCTCGGCGTCGCGGGCCAGAAGGAAGGTCACGGGATGAGCCCACGACACGGCGGAGCATGAGCCCACGACGGCGCGCACGGTCGAGCCGAGAGACCTGCTGAACCGAGTGTAGTGACGCATCGCCAACCCGCCGACGGACAGACCTGCTGGCTCCTCACTTGGGGAGCTCCGCTCCCCGGCTGCCGCGCTTTGACAAGCGTGGGCACACACACACACACGCACACACGAAGACACGTGGCACTGAAACACGCTTGGACACGCTTGGCGGGGAGGCGTTGCGGCGGCGTTGATCGGGCCAAAATGTCCGCCGCTTTGAACGAAGCCCCGGCGTCCGTTGCATCCGCGCCGGCATTACCGCGCGTTGTAGGCGAAACGTAACAGTAGAGTGGCTAACTGCCACCACGGCCTCAAAGAAGACAACCACCAAATAAGTGCAAGCAGTGACATGAAGAAACATTACTACAGTCCAAACTGTCCTATTATTTCTTATTCTTGCTTTCTGCGAGAGCATAAGGAAAACCGTAAGGTCATTTCTTCGAAATTGCAACCCATCGTTGGTGCAGCCGGCGCGCAGGTCCAACGGTTCTCATCAGTCACCACTGCGTAACTGGAACGTCCCAAGTGGCCGATAAGCGAAACGCAAAAGTTGACAGAAGCGGTTGACCTCATCCTTTTAATAACGGAATGATCGGCCGCCGATACCAGCAATCAGTCAACGAGTCTGTGAGCGTAGTACAAGGTATACACAAAGTCGCGTTTCTTTGTTCCGTTCTGATTGTCGCCCCACCTATGTGTTTTGTGCTTCGCACATGAGCACGCGTTTGGTGTAGTGTGTTGTTCCTATTATATTTTGTACATACGCAGGGACCCTATTTAGATGTACCCACCTCTACGTCTGAGGCGCGCACCGCATTGCTTGGCCATCGGTCGTCGTGTTTGATGGTGTCTTTCGGCAGGACGACGTTCACCTACCTGAAAAGGAAGAGAGCGAGAGAAAAAAAACATATTAAGAAGCACAAGTCATGTGTGGTCATACGACGTCAATCCTTGGATTGCTTTCTGTTTTCTTGTCTTTTTTTTTTGCATGCTCCCAGACTGCATAAATTTACCTCGCCCTCCCCCCCCCCCACCCCCCCCCCCCCCCCCCACACGCACAACTCTTCTACTTTGGGAAATCAACAACGTGGTGCGAATTTGCGATACAGTTTTGATCAGAGAACGTGTGTTTTGCACGTCATCTATGCACTGGGCCTGAGTGGGCTCAATATTGACGGTGCGGAAGAGAACCGGCTAAAGTTTAAAAAAGAAGAAAGAACTGGTTCGTCTCCATTTTCTTTTTCCTTTCGTTTTTCGTACGTACTGGGCTTTGATTTTCGTCGGTGCACCGTCATCTTGCGTTTCCCGTTTCCCAGTCACGTATTTTCCTGCACCCCTCCCCGCTTCCCAAGTTCGCTCTGTTGTTGGCAAAGGTATTGAAGAGTGGTTCTCGCTTCGACCCAGAGGGAGGGGGGTGGGGGAGAGTGACCGTGTTTCGACAGGCCCGATCGCCACGCCAGAATTGATGATGGCCTCTCGTACTCCGGTAATCCAAAGTTTATGCTGCCAGAACAAAACAAAAAGAAGGGGGGGGGGAGAAAAAAACGTCGTGTCGACGTGTTCTTTCAGTATTCTACAATGTGTTTTATAATAAGTCCTTATTCCACGCCAATCTTCTTTATTGCGTCCTCGTCATTTCGCGATACTCTTGAGAAGGCGAGAAGCTGTGCAACGTACGAAAACTGTGCGCGCAATCTCTGGGATGACATAGCCACTGACAATCAACAATGGTAATTACTAATGGACACTCGACGTCGGCTTAGGCTGCACATCATCGTTATTAGAAAGAAACTAATCGAGCGATTGACAGGTTTCGGTTGCCAGAAAGATCTGCCTCCGACCGAGCAAGACACAAACATGTAGCGTGACTGGAGGAGTACTTTTCCGATAACTATTTGTCTTCGAGTCTCTGTCGGAGACTATACAAATAATTTGCGATTAATAACTATAACTGGATCTGGACGTTGCGAAGCTGCATTGCAGGCTATGGGTAACGATGTAGAAGAATACTGCGGATTCGTCTTGACCATCCGGGGTTTTTTAAATCTGTATTTAAATCTAAGTAAATGGCCGTTTCCTCGTTCCGCCGCAGCGCATTGCGGCCGCCGATGCCGGTAACTTAAGAGACTCGCAGAAGTGCATAGTAATTTAGGCAACACAGTAATATGTAGTAAACATGCCGGACGACAACTTTTCGCTCCCTTCCCTTCGCCACACCATGTGTGATTCCGGGCCAGTTCATGGAAACCAACAACAGAAACGATGCCGACAACGCAGAAACGACGCAAGACGTAATACACGAATCAAAATTTCGGAAGAGACGCTGAAGGCTGCTTACGTGTGGGAATTCGAAAGCATTACAGTCGCGTTGGCGATTTTCTTTTTTTTTTTTTTGCGCGTTCCCTTTGCGCGCAAGCTCGCGCTTCCGTTTTCAACTGCGCCTCGGTAAGACCAAATGAAAACGTGCCAAGCGTCTCAACCGCTCACTTCCCGCGACGAGTTCATAAATCGAACGACCGCTCATTGGCATTCACTTGAACAGTAATGCTTTTTTATTGCGATAGCAATTATATGGACACTCCAAGCACATTTCTGCCGACACACGCGCACTAGGCCACACGCTTACTCAACCGGATGGCTTAGACGTGACGTGCGCAATGACGCACGGAAGCGTGCTCGTCTCGTAGCTCGGAGTCCTGGATTCGATTCCCACCCAGGCCGAAATTTACCTAATATTCGTTTGAAATGCATTAATTTACTTCGTTTACAGGAACCTCCCTGAGAAATTTGACGTCAATTCGAGCATTTTTTATGTGGTCACGGGTCAAGGACCGCTTCGTGAACGCGTGTCAGGACGGATGTGCAGATCATAGGGCAAGCTGCCTCCCTGGACCGTCTAGCGCAGACTACTCACGCCGTGAATTAACGCGCCCGCCCTCCGCTAGATGTCGTTTGTGCCGCTGCACTGCACTACCGCTGCACTTTCGAAGCGAGATCGGGATGCCTTAGAACACGACGACTCTTCGCCGTCGGCCATTTTTGGTACCATCATTCGGTCAAGCCGCCGACTTTAACCCGGGATTTTCTAGTAATGGGGCATGTAAGGGTATGTAAGGGTATGTAAGGGCATGTTTAGCATTGATAATTCATCCGGAGCTCTTTCACTTTCGCAGGGCCGGGATGGCCAGTCAATTTATTTTTGTTTCTTTTATTTATTTATTTATTTATTTATTTATTTATTTTCTTTTGTAGCGAGCCAAGTAAAGCCACTCCGACCAGCTAGTATTGGCTAAAAGGGAACCGGGAGGAAGCAAGGCGCAAGTCCTCGCTCCTCTCCCTCACGCGCTCGTTTCTTCTTTTTTAAAGGATTTCTGCATGGGCGAGGAGCATTTTCTTTACTGACACGTAGTTGCGCGCGTTAAACCCCAGGCGCACACGAGCGTGGGCCAGTGTTTTGTTTACTACAAGGCCTCGTGATAAGGGACGAGTCCCGCTCCTGTTTATCGGCCACGTGTCAAGGACCGCTTCGTGAACGCGTGTCAGGACGAATGTGCAGATCATAGGGCAAGCTGCCTCCCTGGCCCGTCTAGCGCAGACTACTCACGGCGTGAATTAACGCGCCCGCCCTCCGCTAGATGTCGTTTGTGCCGCTGCACTGCACTACCGCTGCACTTTCGAAGCGAGATCGGGATGCCTTAGAACACGCGCCTATAATGCGAGATATGAGAAGGAAGAAGAAGCATGTGCTTGCTGCTGCGGTAATGCTAGGGAAACGATGGAGCATGTTCTATTAGAATGTGAAGACGTCTGCCCAGCGGTCGATTTAGGCACCACTGGCCTCCTTGAAGCCCTTGGGTTCAGCGAGAGCGGGGGAAAAGTAAAGATGTCCGAAATAGGGATTAGTAAGAGGTGATTGGAGGATTGGTGGAAGAAAAGTAGGGAAAGCGACAGAAAACGGAGACGTACAAAAGCAAAGTTCGCAATAGGTGGTCAGAAAATTTGGTTGTGGGAGTTCGTATTGTTTCTTTTTTTTAATTTCTTTTTCATCCTAGGTAGGACATTAGGCAGTATAATAGCAAGAGCTTGGTGGCGCAACCCACGCCAATAAATGTCCGTTCCAAAGGGGACGCTCATAACATCCATCCATCCATCCATGTAAGAGACGTCTGGGGGCCCCCTATTCGGAGAAAATTCCTACACCAGAATATTGCTCGTAAGAGCTGGTGTCGGCCAGTATTCATGTTGGACGTTTCAGAAGCTCAACTACGTGACCCCCATGGCGTAAACCGCTTAGGAACGAAAAGCTTTGTGAACTCGGTCCGAAGAGTGTCTGAGAACGGCGAGATACAAACAAATTGAGTTGTTATTGTCATTTATTAGATGACGTAACTCTGAAAAAAAAATGGATCAACCGAAAGGCCGAAGATCCGAAACATCTGAAATGAAACCGAAAGAAATAAAGGAAAACAAAAAGACGAAGGCGTAAAAGGAAATATGCTGGAGGAACAAAACGTTACATCTGAGGCATAGCTTACTAAACTATATGCATTGTCAGAGCGCGATGATTAAATTAAATTAATGAATTTAATTATGGGATTTTGCGGGCCGGAACCACGATCTGATTATGAGGCACGCCGTAGTGGGGGACTCCGGAAACTTGGGTTATCTGGGGTTCTTCAACGGTGTTCTTTTTGGTTACCTGTGGGTCTTTAAGTCTAAGTGCACGGGTGTTTTCGTATTTCGCGATGATTAAAATGTGACGGGTACGCCGTCCCGAAGCCGCGTTGACGAGCTGTGGAGGACGCCGTATATAGCGGAGCGCCTGTGGGCTAATTTTGAGCAACTCAGGTTTAACGTGCAGTCAGAGCACGGTAAGCGTCTCTCTCTCTCTCTCTCTCTCTCTCTCTCTCTCTCTCTCTCTCTCTCTCTATCTCTCTCTCTTTTCTTTTGCATTCCGCTTCTATCGGAATGTGCCTGCCGCGGCCGTGACACGAACCCGCGACCTCCTACGCAACAGAATAGAACGCGATGACAACTTAGCCACTGCGGCGAGATCGCGAAATCGTTAGGAGGCTATATCCAGATTCGGACGATCGCGTTGAATGTATAATATCCATCCCACGACAACAAAGGACGCATCTATCAAGCCCAGTGCCTCGGGTTCTAGGGGCAGCGAGGGAAACTTGAATGTATCTGCCGTGGAAACTAGCGAAAGGGAGGTGACTGCAAATATCGTTGGCAGCGTATACGAAAGGTTATAACCGCTTAATAAAGCGAGGCGTATATTTTGAATAATTTACCTCAGTGGATGGATCAACCGGTGCTGACACTTCGTGTACCAACAGACGTGCCGTAACACACAGCTTTCGCGAGAAATTAACCGCTCAACTCCAGACACACGTGCGTCAAGCTTCCGACCCGATTTGGCACCTACGTGCAAGAAAGTAAGAGCGCATGCGCTTCTCGCAAAGCACGTGGCGATAGACAAAGCTTGGCTTGACGCGAGGAGGCTGCGAAATATTTTAAAGCCTGCTCGGTTAGACGCATCGGTTCAAGAAAAACATCGATACAGGCGTGCGTCTGGTATCGTTCAAAACATCGCGCAACACTCGCAACCGGACGGGGTCAAGATATTTGAGTTTCGCGCAAAAGCTGACCTAGCGCCTCCTCGTGAGCGCTGTTTCTCTGCAAAGGTATCCACGAATCAAGATCAAGGCTAAGTTAGCCAAGAGCTAAGTATGGAAGAGTAACGAGGCGTAATTAGCGCACGAGAACGCCGAAATTAAACCCAGAAACGCTCGTTAAAACTGCGCTCCCCCCCAAAAGCGGAACCGTAAGTGGGTCTTTACGGAATATGTGGGCCGATCCCGGAGACAGTGGAGCATAAAAATGTGGGCCGTTGGGAAGGTACTTCAGTCCAAACAACAAACGACATGATACCCTTATGCGACTAAGAACTTGTCTTTCTTGCATGTGAATTGCTGTCGACTCGCCTTTCTCGTATGTGTAAACGACACGAATTAGAAACGCCGTTCTACTTTTGTGCGCCTTCCCTGACTCTAGTGAGGTTCGCAGATTCGATCGCAAGTCTACGATCGGAGTACTCCGACCGCGCATCGTGTAGCGAATCGATGGCGTCGACGTCATAAACGATTAATTGCCCTTCCAAATTGCTACGCCGGCAGCAACTATGTTTTCCGTAGCGGAACACAACGCGTTCCGAAGTCTTTGGGTCGCGGAGCCTGCTGCAGGCACCCGTGGCAGTTTATGCGTTTTTGTGTATATCGTTTTTGTTTTGCCACGAGAGGTCAGAAAAACATGCTTACCGCCAGATCGGCACGTGGCATGGAGGCCGACTACACACACACACTAAACGGATCGGGAAGGCGAGCGCCCATTACGCGTAAAGCGGCGGGAAAATGGCGGCCCGTCTGTGTACATAATGCGTTCCGCATCACTAGTCATAGTGAAACGGGGGGCGAGAGGGAATGCGGGCCCCTTTCTTCTTACCTGCTATGCAGAGCTTCGTTCGCGTACCCGACGATTATCTCCGCTCTTCATTAATTTTGAAAATAAGTTCTCTCTCTCTCTCTCTCCATCTCCCACCAGTCTAAGCGTGTTCCGAAAACAATGGACCCTAGGGGAAATATTGTGGGAGTTGTATGTATAAACGGGGGGGGGGGGGGGGAGGGGGGGCGGTGCCAACCGCGATGCCGGCCAAGATGTTTTCTCCATGACACCAGATCGGCTCGTCCGTAGGGTTTGTATCATGCTTTGATTTCTTTTTTCTTCTCTGTGTTGAAGAAGTGAATTATTGTAAAAATATTATCATGTGTGCAAAATTTTCTCTGCCACTGTACCTTCTTGTCTTACTCATTCTATCTGTTTTCTTGCGCAATTACGTTGTACAAATAGCAGCTGTATGCAGAGTATATGGCATTTGCCCCTTTGGCACTTCTTAAAGCCAGCCGTGGTGCCTGCGCACCGCAAAATAAAACAAAACAGCTGAAGTCAGTAAGGATTTCTTATAACGAATCCCGTGCAGTGAAGTAATCCGCAGTGCTTCAATTATATATAGCCAAACTATAAAAAAATATGCAAATTCCATCTAACTGAACAGAACCAAGGTAATGTTCGCCTTCGCTTGGAGATACTCAAGTTATTCTTTTGCATTCCGCCTAATTACATAATTAATCTTAATTAATCAACTTCTCAGATATTATAATTAGATGAAAAGTGTCAATGAGGAAATTGTACAGCAACATGAAAAGACTCCCGACACAGCTTTCTGTTGCTCAGTAAGTGCTACATAGGAGCTTTTTTTTTTTTCCAAGCGGGAAAGAAGCCCGCGAACAACGCAATATTGCCGCATGACTGGCTGCTGGAGGCACTTTGCGAGGTTTTTTTCTTCGTTTTTATTTTTTAGTGCGTTTATCCTGGGGTGTATCAAAAACAATCAATGGGCAAATTTGAAACGGCGTATTAGCTCTGCTCGGTTTCAGTGGGAGAGCCGTGAACCCGTCGCCCACACATTCACTTTCCTAACCTATCGTTCTTTTTTTTTTTTCAAATTTCATTAAGTGCCTAACAGGCACTCGCGCTGTAGGCGTAAGTATTTAAAAGACGCCCACATTTCCCGCGCCTCGATGATGTCTTCCATGTTATCTCGGAACGACGAAAGCCACTACGTCCCCGCCTCTTCCTCACCCGTATCTTATCGAGTCGAAGATGATTTCCTGGGGGTTCGAGAGAGGTCCGAGCTGCTGTGCATTCGTCCCAAGAACCGCAACTCGCCCTGCTCCCCCATCGTCATCGAGCTGGACGGTAGACCGACACCAGAGGTCGAAACCCTCAGGATACTTGGCATGCATATCCAGAGTGATGGGAAGCACACGACTACACTCCGGTAAATCAGGCAGGTAGTAGGGGCGATCTCGCACCTCATCCACCGGGTCTTGGGACACCACAGAGGCATGAGGGAGCGTGATCTATGCCGACTTGTTCACGCCTTTGTACTCAGCCGTGTACTCTACTCCACCCCCTATCTCAAGCTCTCTCTCTCGCCGTGAAACTGACGCCATGGACGCTCTTATTCGTCGGGCATACAAAGCCGCCCTCCACCTTCCCATAAATACACCTACCGACCGACTCTTACAATTAGGCCTCCACAACACAATCGGGGAACTTGTAGATGCGCACCGCCAAGCACAATACCTTCGTCTCACACAAACCAACACTGGCCGGTACATACTGCACTCCCTTGGAATCCGGATACCAGCCAACGATCCGACATTACGCCCCATATCAAAACCCTTACACCGCGAACTGCTCATTAAGCCACTCCCCCGTAACATGCACCCCGGCCACCACGACAAGCGCCGCACAGCTCGAGCTACAGCACTGCACCGTTACTACGGCTCGGAACCGGACGCCGTATGGGTAGACCTGCAAGGGTGATGAAGCGGTCACTGTCGTGGTGGATCACACTCTCTCTCCGATTGGAACGCACACACTCCCCCCAGACACCGCTCCCGAAGATGCAGAGGAAGCCGCCATTGCCCTAGCTATCATCAACACAGAAGCACGGTATGTTTTATCAGACTCCAAAACTGCAATCCTAAAGTTCGCACGAGGCCGAGTCCACGTGCCTGCTTTTTGCATACTGGACTCGCCCGTTGCACCCCCGCCCCGTCATGTGGAGCTGATTTGGGTGCCCGCGCACCGCGGGAATCCTGGAAACGAGGCCGCCAACCTCTGAGCCCGAGGTTCTTTAAACCGGGCTCTTGCGGCCTCCGATCAGGGATTCACGAAGGAGCGCGCGCACACTTTCAACGAGCTGACGAATGCCTCCACGGCGGCGCGTCAGCTGTACCCCGCACAGCACAAATCCCTTAGAAATGGACAAGCAATACTTTGGCGCCGTTTACAAACTCGCACTCTCCCATCTCCTCTGACTCTTTCTCACTATCACCCACTTTTCCTCACATCAGCCTGTAATCTCTGTCCCGAACCTCGCGCTTCTGCTCTCCACCTCCTTTCTCATTGCCCGGCGGATCCTCCCCCGCGGTGCCTCGAGCACCTGAAGACCTGGGAGGACTGGGAGACCCTGCTGCGCTCTGGAGACCCGGTCGTGCAGACCATGGCTACTGATCGGGCAGCCAGCGTTATGGAGCGAAGCAACATAAACGCTTGAGTGCAGTGGGGTCGTGCGGGGGCCCGGGAGCCTGCGTGCCCCAAACTCCTCGGTCTTACAATAAAGTTTTTACGATGATGATGATAACGCGAACGCTTTGAGAAAAGCAAGTGCGAAGGCGTGGCCATCGGCTGCTTCCTTTGAATTCAGTACACGCAGTTTTTTTTCTTCGTGTAGCAAAATTCGATCGACCTGAAAATCCCATCACTTTGCCAGCTTACTCAAATCGATCTTCAGTGACCTTCGAGGCCTAAATTAGGCGCGCGAGGTGAGGCAAGTGTAACAAGTGTCATTTACCTTTCTTTCCTAGTTATTAGTATTTTTTGTTTACCTGCCTTTGCAAGCGGCTTGCATCGTGTTTTGTTTCAAACCATGAACTAACAGGTGTTTTCAAAGTGGGCCTCTTTGAAGCGCCGTTTTCATTGGTCGGGGTTCCATAGTAGCAACAACAACAACAACAAAAATGGAGATGCAATTCAGCGAAGACCTCATAATACACTTTAAGTTGGTACTAGAGAGGCGGAAGGTGTGGTTTACAGATTCAGAGAGACGCCAACCCCTCCTACGGCCTACCTACATCGTGATTTCGGAGCCAATCGGAGCCGTTGCTGAGCAACATCGCTACGTGGAGCGCATAAGCAGCAATGCGTAGATGGAGAGAGAAGACGGCGTTTTGAGAACGAGGCTAGTGCTGCGAGTGGAAGAGGGAGCCACGTGTTGTTCGAGGGGGAATCAACGGAGAAAAAAAAAGGCGAAATGGTTGAACGAAAATAAAAATAAACAGTGCCTCACTGAGGGCCGCGAGAGCAGAACGATGCAATCTCACAACCGGCAAGCATGCACCTAGTTGCGCGGTGATCCCGTTAGACGTTTGTTTCTGCATTCCCGCTCGTCCAACGGTTGGCGCCTTCTCATTTTAGACAGACTGTATATCGGAAACTCTTGGGCAGGGGGAGATAAGACCAAAGGTATAGAGTCCGATGTGCGGCCTGGCAACAGAGACGAACGAATGCCACGCGGTGGCGCTGCGATAGATTGGTAGCGGTTACAGCAGCGTCTCCAAGCGGTAGCGGACCAAGCCTTCTGATGACTGCCTTTTCCTCAGAAGGAAAGGGAGGAGAGAGAAGAAATGTTCGAAGAAATGCGGAAGAAAGAAACTGGACGACGCACGTCCGACAGAGAGCGGAAAGCACAAAAGAAACTAACGCCGAGAACAGAACGAAAGTGGCGGCATCGGAGACGAGAGAGCGAGAGAGAAGGGGATGCGACGAGAGCGAGGAGGGTTCGGCACGTGTCGCCTATGAGCCTCCGCTCTCCTCCTGTTTTCCGCGGGGAGACCACTTCCTCCCCCAACTCCCCGTCCCCTCCTCTCCCCTGTCTCTCCTCTTCGGGCTCTGCCCTCACAAACCTTCGTTGGTCCATCACTGTGCTCGTCTGTGCGTGTGCGCCTACACTCCGGCATCTCTGCATTTGTCTGCCCGCAACAAACTATACGCCCCGCGTGTGTCGTTAAAACGGTGCAGCACGACAGAGCCTACGCGTCGGAGCTCCGTCTAGTCAGGAGAGGAGCGAACCTGTAAACACCAAAACGAGTCGTGTAGACGGCTCTTTACATGTACTCTAAATGTCATTACCGTTGTCGCTACGCTAACAAGCCGTTTCTCAATAGGAGTTAAAATTCTTGCAGCATGCATTCAGCTAAACATGATGAATTCTACTGGCACGACGTTTCTACGAATACAATTACTACGGGTAATATTTTTTTAAATCTTTTCTAGCGAAGAAGCGATCAGTGGGAGCGGAGCTTTGGATGAGCTTCAGTTGGTTCTTTTTTTTTTTTAAAGCTGCAACGCCTGCAGCCTACTGCGTGGCACAGATGTGCACGGTCCCCATCGTCTGCTGCTCAGAACTAATTCAGCAGATGGCGACAATGCAAAACGTTCGTCGGTACGAGATCGTGGTTCGTCCTTGTCAAAAACGGTGGCAGGCCTACCAAGACAACAACACACCGGGAGACGGAAGCGTCCGCCTCCTTGGCTGTTGCCATTGTGTGTACGGTGGGCAGAGCGAAGGCCGTTTCGTGATTTCTTCTAGAGTGCCGCAAGGGGCCTCGTGTAAGTTCTGCAGCACTGCATGCTTCCAGACAGTTTCATTTGCGCCTGTTCCTGCTCCTTCCACCTCCCCTCTTATTCTTTCCCACCCTCTCTTTCTCTCCTTTCTTTTCTCTCTTCCACCTCTCTTCTATCTTCCATACATCATCCCTCTCTCTCTCTCTCTCTCTCGTTTTGTTTTGTTGTTTTTCTTTTTCGGAGTCTCCTTCACACGTTCCACCCCTCGCCTTCTTCGGCAAAGTGTGAAGGGCTGAAGGACCTCCACTTTTGGCTTCTGGACGAAAAAAGTAACCGTTTGCGAGCGAGGCCAACCTTCCGTTTGGACCGATCGAGGCAACAAACATCCTTCGGGTCGCACACGGCGTTTGCGTGTATGTGTGTGCGTGTCTGCGCGCATACACACCCGCATCCGTGTGTGTTTGCGCGTACGCGTGTGGATGAAACGACGGCCACAACCGCGCGTGCATGTGTTTATCTCACTCGCTCGCTAACCTGTTTTTCCCACGTGCCGGGTCGAGCCGCAGGGATTCATAATCACCGCGTCCACGGAGCGGCTGTGTCTCTCGAGCGCTCCCGTACGCCGAATGAACAATGCGCGCACGAGGGCGCAGAGATGCTGCTGCATGCGCTCGACGCGTAAGCGACGTACAGAACTGCCGGCAATAGCGGAGGGACGCGCCCTATGGCGCGCGGACCGACGGCACGAAGATCGAAGTGAACCCCCTACGTGGTTCTAGTGGGGCGACCGCCGGTCCCTGTGATGATGAGGTCTCGCCAGCCGCCGGCGATGTTATGCTTCTTAGAGTCTCGAACATTAGCTGTGGACGAGTACAATAGCGAGTGTATACGCAAGCAGCCTGACAGGCATTTACGGACAAATGGAACGGATATAGAGTACGCACACGCACACTCGGGCTCTGTGGATTGGGGTAGTCTCTGGTCCTATGTGGTCGGACGTGAACGTCACAGGTACGCCCCCTTTTCTCATCGGGCTAGTTCACGATGAATGCGACGTTGCTAGACAGAGGTCTGTCGTCACAGATTTGCTGGAGTTTCGCAAGCACGAAACCCGCGAGCGTATCTTAAGCGCAAGAAACTGAGATGTTGCGGGAACCTGCATATAACTCTTGAGGTGGCGGTAACAACAAACTTGCTTCCGCATGGGAGTAGTGCGAGAAATAAAACTCTCTCACAGCTTCTTTGTGCGAACTATCGCAATAAACTGCAAACTGCCTGACCATATGGATAACTTTGTATCACACGGAGCTTTGCCGACTTTCATTTCTGTTCTGTGTTCATTAAGGGGTTGCTATGGAGACATTGAGGTAAAGAGCACATCGGCTACTGCGTTTTTCTGTGTTATGCAAGATATGCCGAAAACAAGAGTGATGCAGGAGGGTAGTTGTTTTCGGACGCCTCACAAGACGTTCGCACTGTCTTAACAACGTTTAAAAAAAAACAAGAAATAAATACGAGACTGCGCACACATGAAATAAAAGATAAGAAATAATGAGTCATTCCACTCTTTGAAGGTGGTTGACCGGCGAAGCTGTTCGGCATACGACACAGAGGGGACACATAATTTTGAACATAGGTACGGACTCATTTACCGTGATCTTTATATACATTCGCGTGGATGACGGGACCGCTGGCCTGAGGAGCCGGAGGAAACTAGACACGCGAGACGTTTCCACGGCACCGCCACCACGCGAGAGCGGAAGGAAAGGCGATACGCAAGCGCTTGGAACGCCGACAAAGAGAGGGCGGTGCGGACGTAGACATGGCCGACGCGGGTCAAAGTGTAGTATCTGTTCTTATCAGCTTGATATCTGAAACGTGTTGTATTTGGACTCAAGATATCAAGCTTATTTTTGCAAGGTGGCGGAGTGCTTGAAGCCTGCTTAAGAGGGAGCTTTAGCTCGTGCCCAACTCCGACGCGGCCTATTCAAATACATGTAAAACGCAAAAACCTTTTTGTGAGATAACCCCTGGACCGATCTTAATGAAATTCGTTGTATTTGAGAGAGAAAGTTAAATTCTAGTGACTGTTGGAAGCGGAATTTCGATTTATGGCTTGAATTTTGTTAAGAAGATTTTCAAATATTTGACAGTTTGAAGAAAATAGAAGCACGAAGTTTTCAGATTCATAGCTCTGCATCAAGAACAGATATCGCGGTTCTGTAAACGGCATCCATTGCATCATTCAAAGCGGACAAATTCGATGCGTGATTTTACATCTTACGTGAATTGGTTACGTTCTTTACAAGGGTTCTGCAAAAGCTGTATTTCCATATTACTAAATTTTTGGATCTTCATGTGTAACATATCAATTTTGTCCGCTTTAGATGTACTATTAGAGGCAGTTCACAAAATTGTATTATCGTCTTTTGTTGTTGAGGTACAGAGTTGTAAACATCATAGTTTTGTTTTTGAAAATTTTCGATTTTTGTCAATTGTTAATAAGATATTGACGGCCTAACTCAAGAATACGAAACCAACAGTCACTAGACTTAAAGTTTTTCTTTTAAATGCAACAAACCTCGTCAAGTTTGGTGCAGTGGTTGCCGAGATAAACGAATTCTCCTTTTACATGTATTTAGATAGGAGCATCCGAGCTAAAGCTTCCTCTTAACCTTCGCCACGGGTCGGCCCGGTATTGCGCTATCTTCGGGATCGGCCCACGGTTTTTGGTCTACGGACATCGATCCGCTAGAAACTAGCCATTCAGAGCTTCGCTGTAAAAAAAAAATACAAAATTCGCAACACAAATGTCAGATTGGAGAGGAGGCACCGTAATGCGTACGGCAGAGGCATGCTTACGAGCGTTGCTATGATACGCAAGAAGTAGTTTGACGAAGAAATGTTACGGCAGTAATGTCGGCAAATGGACACGTTTCTCGTGGTAGGAGCACTTTACACGCTGCAAGAGTTCCCCATTCACTGTCGAGTGCAGAGTGTTTTTTCACTTTTCGACTAATCTCATCACTTTTACTTCGGTTCGCCACCAGGGCTATCTGCGGAGCAACTACAGTTTATCTTTCTGCGGTCATTTCTCCCCTTCCTTTCTTGATCTTAGAAGGTATCACAGCGTACGATCTAAAACGCACCGTCTTGTCGAAGCCTTCCTAAAATTTCTGTTTTGTTTCTATCGCTGTACTTGCGGCAGTTGGGTCACATATTCGCAGATTATGGTAAGCGGTCAGTTGTCCAACTGTTACAAATGCTCTGCGTCGTTGAACTACTACACCGGCGCACAATGACGCGGCCCGATTGTGAGAAGTGCGCTCGAAGTCGACGCCGACGTAAAAGCTGAGCTGCGAAGCAATCATTTTCCGGTTTCCTCCTCAAGCGGCCGTTCCGTCTTCTTCGCTGTGTGTGGTAATCCCTGATCTGTCACGCTCGCCGCGGCCATTTTCGCACCATTTACAATAATCGTCAGCCGTTCAGCAGCAGCAACAAGGAAAAGTCGTACGTGAGGTTTCGAGCATGCTTGGCCCTTGCTTTTCATTATTCGTCGACGAAGGCTCTACTTCATAACAAAGAGTGTGAAATTTTGAATGTGAGAAATGACCCACTGAATCGGTGCACGCTCCACGAGGATATTGCACACGCAAGAAGTCAGGCCCATGTCGGCCTTGTTCCTAATTGATACTTTGCAGCATTACATCATCCGTTAATTTATTACCTTTTACATCCAAAAAGCAGATTTTACGGAGGAAGGCTTAGAATACTGCGTCTGATTCGAGGTGTCCTCTTATACGTACATGGTCTTCCGTCACCAAGTCATCTGGACGTTAACACACATAAAACATATTTGCTATTTTATTGTTATTAAGTGTTAACGTTGATAAAATTATTTTATTGTTAATGAGCGGACCGCCATGGTACTCCCTTTTGTGTTAACTATTTGCGACATGCCCCTATGGTATATGTAGCACAGCTATAGGATCATTCGAGCTGTATCTACGCTGTAATGGCAGCACAAAAAAGCTCTCCAGCGCGGCAGCCGAAACGATCAGCAAAGTTTTCGTAGCGTGAATGCCAGTAGCGCAATGCGTGCAGTTGACGCGGAATAAGAACGGTGCCGAGGGACAGCTCTCGGTGCATGCCTTCTATAGGCTCATCGTAAAGCAAACTTGCAGCACACTTATTCGACCATTTGTTGGTGCAAGGCCTATATACGATATCTAGAAGAGTCATGAAAACGGGTGCCAATGTCTGTCCGCTTGATGTGGTTGCAATTAACAACGAATCAAGTCCCTTCTGTTCTCGCTCAATGTATAGCGAGTGCCTCGCGTCTGGCACCCATGGATGGCTTGAGGTTATCTGCGTGGACTGGCTGGCCATTTGCCTGCTGGTAAACTCGCCTGCTGCAGGAGGCATGGGGTTAGTAATGCTGTTCCACATCCGCCGCTATTGTCGTAAGTGGCGCTGGCTAACACTCCCAAGCCTATATGCTTAGAGCACGCACACAAATAGCCCACGGACAGCCCGCGGCCGTGCATAGCTCGATTGTTAGAACATCGCACGCGTCACGCGGAGGTCGTTGGTTCGGTTCCCAAGGGCAGCAAGTTGTCGTTCCTTCCACTTTCAATTGCCTATTTTCCTATTAGCTCTATATTACAAACAAGAAAGAGTTAATATTTGCAATGATTTTCTTGGCGTGGATTGCCTGTATGCTCCATAGTGCTGTCACTCCCAACGATAGCTGTTGTATACGGAAAACGCACAATTTAGTGTGCCAGCAACGTCGCGAGTGTAAAGCAGGGCGGGGTGAATGCAACGATTCTATCCCGATGCCATTCCTTTTCGCACTTCGTCAGCGGGCAGAGCGGTGCCCCGCTCGCCCTATCGGTGGGATCAATCGGCCGTGAACGGCAGATAAGTGTGGCACAGAATCGAGTGGAAGGAATCGCTGCATTATACCGACCCCCCTGTGCAATGCAGTAGAGAAAATAAAACTATGGGCCGTCCAGCAGGCCCGGGGTGCGCTCGAAAAGCACACGCCTCATGACCCACTACAAACGGGCCCAACTGGGCTAGTGCAGAGTAGGGTATAACCCCGGGTCGACGCTTGGCCAGCGTCACGACTCGTTAAATCATCGTTTGCCGGCACATTATTAAAGTTATTCCTATCCTATCCTAGCTGAAAATACACTGAGTGCTCACAGAACGGCAAAGAACGAAGAGAAAAGAACAGCAAAGATCAACTTCTTGATTAATAGACACTGCAATACAAACAAAACCCAAGCAGTGTACATTTAGCTGCGTCGTATCAGGTGAAGTGTAGACACGAGCAGAAATATATTGCACACGCACCCCTGGCAAAACGTACGCTTGTAGCGCTGTTGAACCGCGTGGTATGAGAGCTCTTAATTTTTTGTTTTATTTTGCATTTATTACAGGACGATGTCCACTAATTAACTCCGCAATACACGGGCATGCAAAGAATTGAGCGATGCAATTTTTAATTAGCAATGCGACCAAGGATGTGTATTACTTTGAGTGTGGTGGCATGACGCTGGGGAGGATAGCTGATTTCGCTTACGCGAGCTCTTTTTTTTTTTTTGTAATTGTTAAGCCAATCCCTAATTGTTATAGTTGAGAGAGGTCGGTATTGGGAAGGAAGGGGAGAGGGGGGCAGTGCCCATTAGCGACGGAACCTGCGGGGCACTAGCTCCCATTGTCCCAGCATCCAAATTTGTTGCAGGAAAGCAACTGATGCAACATCGGGATGGAAAAATTGGTTTCAAGAATAACGATAACTTAGGTGCCGTACAGTATCAAATTTCTTTGTGTGCGAATCCGCAGTGATTGAACGGTACGAAACTCATCAGTGTCGCAAAGCTTGGCCTCAGCGACACGTATTTACTTGGCCAACGGTGCCGTAGTATTGCAAAAATCATTATTATTGTTCTTCTTTATGCATCATTAACCGAGCTACACGACGAATTACAGCTGATTCACTAAACATTGGGAAAGAACAGCGTTATTGCGCACATTGGCTTTGTTCCTGGAGCATTATACGAATAATGAGAATACCAGTAGGTAAAGCCTTTGTGTGTAATCAGCCTCGTGCGCTGTAAACCATCCTTCCAAATTTTCTATTCGTTTTCCTCATCGACCACGTATGCTTAAGAAAATAAAACCGCTTGGGCCGAGCTTCTTGCCAAAATAAAAAAAAGCTTATGCCTTTGAACCCCTTCCCCTGTGTCGGGTAGCAAACCGAACGTGGGTCTGGTTCTCCTCCCTACCTTTCCTTCCTTCTTTTCCTCCTCCTCTTCCTTATGCCGTTACCCAAATAAATTAGGTCAATCACAAAAAAGGCTTTCTCGCACTGATCCCCGATATAAAAAAAAGTTTAGCCAGAAATATATAGAAAATTTCAAAATACTTTGTGTTGCACGATGTTAGGAGATCTTGAAGCTGTGACAAATTTATTCGAAATTTGCTGTCTCTGAAAGGAGTGACCATGGTGTTAAAATCTTCCAGAAGTAAGACAACAAAGGGCCGGAATTTATTATCTCGTTGCACTTTTACTTAGTCCATCTCGGGCTCCGTAGTTGATGTCACCTGTATCGTCGTGCTTTTTTCGATACTGTGTATATTTTTTGTTTGTTCTTTTGTTTTCCTATTGGGGCCATGCATTGCTGTTCTGCATTGCAAAAAAGGCAACCAGACACGGGAACGCGGGAGGTGCTTGCGCCGCAGGCTCACAGATGGCGCTAGCAGCTCCGAAGGCTTTACTTCAAGCGGCAGGCGGCGGTAGTACAAAAAGGAGCCACAAAGAAGAAAAAAAAAAACAAAGAAACAAAGGACATGCCGTTTTATGCGGACTCTCAACGAATAAGTGCATTCTATCCCGATCGCGCTGTGAGCGGCTTCTTTTTTTATTATTTTTTTTCTCCTCGCTTCGCACCGTTCTTTCTATGCAGTCGACTGACAACTTGACTCCGATTCTGAGCCTGTTTGCCGGGAAAGTGGCATTGCAGGGAGGCTGCTTTGCGTTTTTGTCGTGCGGTTGGCCGACACGAGGATTTCGTCGATCTCTGAAGATGTGAGCTCACGCAGCCGTTTAAGTTTTTTCCTTTTTTTATATCTTTTCAAACGTTGTTCGTGGGAAAAGCCGATTTAATCGGGCAATTCCAAGCGACCGTCGCTCGATCTGTGGTTTCCCCGGTTAAATAGGGAAGGGTGTTGAAGGTGGGCTTTTTCGCAATGAAACAACATCGGGCGACGCTCCGTTAACTTCTTTTCTTGGCGCTGATTCGATCCGACGTCGTAAACGACGTCGTGCCAAATTCTGGGGGCTCCGAAGTCAAAACGGGCGATGAGGGACCCTGTGAAACGCATCGTACCTAGAGAGATACCATGACCTTAAAGTTTGTTTGAGTTACTTATATATGTTGTCTTAAGGTTCGAAGGTGTTTCCTACGTGATTTTTTTTTCTTACCTGCGGCCTGCATTATTGGCGTCTTTATATGAAAAGGGGTACCCGGTGCCAATTAAAGGGGCCAACATCTGGTAATAATCGTATATTAAAAAAGAAATGCAAGACGGAGATGAATAAGGCACTTGTCGATCTCGGTCCCTTCACACCTGATAAGCTGTTCTCCATTTCGACGTGAATTAGAGGCGATCAGAACCGCGAAAGAAGCGCTACTACCGCATAAACTCAAACGCTAGTCGCACTGGTATGGTTAAGTGCACGAACCCGCCATTTGAAACGAAAGTTTGCCAAAATAATAATTATTTTTTTTGCGTGTGTGCGTCCTTTAACAATAACAACGATAATAATAATAAGAAGAAGAACGACGACGACGACGACGACGACGACGACGACGACGACGACGATGATGATGATGATGATGATGATGATAATGATGATGATAGATGCTGGAGTCTCGGTAAGATGCCCCGTTCTGGGACGCCGAGGCGTACAGTAATGGAAACTCTGGATGCCAGAACGCGAGGAGGATAGAAATATACGTGAGAACGGGATCTGAAAAACAAAAGCTCCTGGTGCTAATGAGAGGAACGATTTTTTAAGGCTTGCCGGCAACCTCTGACTGCCCACCATGGCGCTTAATTTTTCTTTTTCTCCGCGCGCGCCTAATTGCGATGTGGTTCATCCAGCAATTTTTATTCGCGATGGGACGTGCGCTTGTATGTGCCTTTCTTTTTTAGGGCGAGTGACAACAGTCATTAAAACGGGCGCCAAAAAGATGCAACGTCATAAACGGTGTAAGGGAGAGGAGGCGCGTGGACGGTTGTGGTAGAAGGGGAGAAAGGGGAGGAGTTCTTCAGACGGGGGGGGGGGGGGACAAAGAAAAAACAGAAGGGGACACTTTTACTTCGTGCTGCTTGTTGAAGCAGAGATGATATCTAAAAAAAAGAAAGAAAGAAAAGTAGGAGCGACAAAGTCGTGGCAGCAAGGAGCATACAGTAAAGGAAAATTAAGAGAGGGAAGATTAGCTCCCTTTCCGTTTACTCTCGCTTTGAAGTAGGGGGCAGAAAGAGAGGCACGCAAATGAATTTCGTAACGAACGTATACCCGAAGCGGATTCACGGTTCTACGAACAGCAGGCAAAGAAAGTGGACGCCACTGGCAACAACGAAATACATATATTGTCAAGTGCATCTTACAGAATAGCGCGGATGCAGATGTTTCTTTCACTTATGTTTATCTTTTCCTTTCTTTCTTTCTTTCTTTCTTTATTTATTTATTTATTTACTTTTCTCGCCGGTGTAGCGAATGAGCTTAGGGCTCTTGTTTTGCCGTGGACAGATGGTAATCACTTTTAAGGCCGCTTTCACGACCCAACTCCGACCCGCCTCCCTACGATGAAAACAAGCATTAGAAGATAGTAAAGACTCACGGTACCAAAAAGCGCGTTTACTTCCTTCTTTCATTTTATGTCTTTTCTGTTATCATTCTTTTTCTCGCACGGAAACTCGGAGAAACGCAAAGAGAAATGTCGAATTAAAACAGCCGGCTAAGCGGCCCCCTTTGTCTTACTTTGCACATCCGAAAAAAAAAGAAAGAATCAGAAAAGGAGAGAGAGAAAAAAAGAAAGAACGTAAAAAAAAAGAAAGGACATACAGATAACCCTGGTCCTGCCTTCAATTTTTTTTTCTTCCTTTCTTTTCTCGATATTTCATGTTGACTCTTGTTAACACCCTTGTCAGGTTTCTGCAAACACAAGTCGATGTTTAGTGGCCGCTTGCTTTCTGCGCGGCGTTCTAGTTTTCGTTTTCTTTCTTTTTCTCAGTTTTTTTTTTTCTCCCCCGAGTTTATTGGATTCTTATCCATCGCCTTCTACGGCGTGCCACTCGTAAATCATCGCTCATTAAATATCCCCGCCTGCGCTGCGGAGTCGCTGTGCGCGAGACCGTCTGTGTGCATTGCGAGTTAGTCCGGAAACGATCGTTTATCAATTGAAATCACGCGCGCTTTCCGCGAGATTCGAAACAAAACAAAAACATGATAATAAAGACCGGGCGCGCGTGCGCGGACGCAAGAGAGAAAGGGAGGCGGTAAAGAAAAAAAAGGAAAGAAAGATACTCGATCAGAACGAGGGACAAATGCGCTGCGATCGATTTCGTTGGCGACGGCGTGTACCTCTGCATGGTCGCTTTGCTGGTGCAAAAATCTGCTCCTCGGATTGGAGACATTTCCTGCGTGCACTTCTTATCACTGTGGCTTAAATTTGATAAAAGTTCATATTTTCCCATTATGGCTGGGGGTATACCTTCTAAGTAGCAGTCTCCGATTGCTAACACTACAGTATAGATCGAGAAGAATCCACGGGCAACATTACTGAGGACGCGGAGAGTGTCTCAACGTTTCCACTGCACTTTCAATGTGTACAAGAAGAAGAAGAAGAAGAACATTATTGCACAGTTTGAATGAATTAATTTCTGGGTTTTTATACGAGCCATGATCCGCGTATGATCATGTATATCGGGGGACTTCGGATTAATTTTGAACATTCATAGATTTCCTTAAAAAAAAATCGTGTAGCTAAATCCAACTAGGCGAGCATTTTGTTCCATTTAAACTCCACTCGAAATGCGGCCGCCGCTGCCGGCATCGAACTCGGTACCTCGAGCTCAGCAGAGCAGCTCTACAGCACCTGGGCTATCACGGCCAGTGCGATGCTTGTTCGGGTTCCTTGAAAGGAAAGCCTCCCAGTTAAAGAAGGAACCCGTGTGGGTTTCCTTTGTAACAATTGCTACGATTGGGTGGATGTCTCATTATTCCTTCATTAATCTTTGGTGTAGCAAGCGCTAAACCCAGTTTACTAGTTGGAAATAAGAGGAATATTCTGTAGAGAGAGAAGAGGCGGCAGGAAAGAAAGAAATGGTCCGTAGTTTCTGGCTCATTGCGAGAAGAGCAGAGGTTAGTTATTGATAAACCAGATCTACAAAAGTAAAAATTTAGGCGGGAAACTCTACAGCGGAAGCTTTTTAAGGTCACCTCGCATTGTCGTGAAAGACATTTGCTCGTGTACCGCCGGAAATTTATATGTCGAAAATCATCTGCGTAAAGTAGGGATGAGTCATTACAATTTAAAAATAAGAAAAGTGAGCTCGCCAAGCGCAGACACATGCTCGTGCGACTGCTCGCACATTCGTCGTCGTTTTCTTCCATAGCTGGCTCCGATGCCGCTCGTTATGCCAAAAAAAAAAGGCAGATTAAGATAGAGTTAATTCAGGCACTGGAACCTACTACCTTCGGTGGGAGTCGCACCCTTGACCTTTGTTGTTAAATAGGGCCAATGTAATTAAGGCTAGCTAATTAAGGTAGCGTCAATTAAGGCACTCGAACCAACGACCTTTCATGGGAGAAAACAATTAACAAGAAGTAACAACGCATTCGAATAGAAATTTCAAGTAATTTAATTAATGTCTTTTGAGCGTGCAGGCCTTCGCCTCCACCCTCTGTGGCGTATGCTGAGGTGATTCATTTTTTTTTATTGTGACTATATATATAATCTATATCCACAGCCCGCCTCACAGCGTGCATTGTCATATACATAATGCATATTTATGTTTTACGCGCTCATACGGCGAGTGATCTTAGGCTTCTATCAGCCACGTTACATCCACTAACCGTATTCCATCAATCCATCGACAGCTCAACGCCATTTCCTGGCTCTCCTTGGCCATATTATCTCGCCATTGTGGAAAAAGAAAATGCATGATCAGCTTGAGTGTCATATTTTTAGACCCGCCGTAGTTGCCTAGTGGCTATGGTGTTGGGCTGCTAAGCACGAGGTCGCGGGATTGAATCCTGGCCACGGCAGCCGCGTTTCCATGGGGGCGAAATGCGAAAACACTCGTGTACTTAGATTTAGGTGCACGTTAAAAAACCCCAGGTGGTCAAAATTTCCGGAGTCCCCCATTACGGCGTGCCTCATAATCACATCGGGGTTTTGACACGTAAAAACCCCATAATTTAGTTTTAATAATGTTTTTAGAATCCGTGGCCCTTGCTTGAGCGTTTGGATGGTTTCAGACGTCGCCATCATGGAATGAGACGAGCCGCGGGTGCGAAAATAATTCCCACTCTATAATATACCTATGTTTGCGGCTAAGGTCTTGACGCTTGCAAGTGCATGCGATGACGTTCGCAGACAGTGATAGAGCAAAAATAAATTTTAAAAAAGACGTCGTGTCTCTCTTTGTAATCGTAGCTGCTAGATTAATCACTCTCTGTGCACTGCGAGCTTGAATGGCACCACGCGCGCACGGAGATTGACGTCACTGCTATCGTAGCTGCCTCCCGCGACAAAATAACACGTCTCCGCAGAGGCCAACGAACTCTTTAACATTC
The DNA here is from genome assembly GCF_023375885.2 of Dermacentor andersoni. Classification (NCBI taxonomy): domain Eukaryota; kingdom Metazoa; phylum Arthropoda; class Arachnida; order Ixodida; family Ixodidae; genus Dermacentor; species Dermacentor andersoni. Next base: position 54,663,031 of record NC_092822.1, read on the forward strand.
CTATACTCATAACTGCAAAGAGCCATTCACTTAGACGAAATTTTAAACGGGATTTATGTTGTCCTTTTTCGCTCTACTTGCGCCTGGGTTTGCGTGACTGTATACCGGGAACTTGAGGTTCGCGAATTACTTGCCGGCACGGCGTCAACATATGTATAAAGCTCGCATATGTAATAGCGTAAGTTGTAATACGGCGCCTTGTCACATTTTTTGTAATATTTTTCTTAAAAGTGGAGTTACACCCGCACGATAAGTTTGAAGCACTTCTATCTTTTGAAGCGAAACTTTCCTCGTCCCTTCGCCCAACTCGGCGGGGGCCCTTTACTCCTCACTGCTGTCTTGGAGAGTGGACAAGGAGCCCACTACGCACTACGAACTACCACACGAACCACTATAGATCAGTACGCACTTATACATTTATGCCTAAGCCTTGCCTCCTTGCGATGCTATCGGGCACCCCTAGGTGGCGCCACATATCTGTCGTGGCTTGCCCCCTCTCCTTTGCAGCCGCTGCAAAGGAGACGGCAACCGCGTTAGGCTTACATTAGGCGCGTCGCGAACGCCGATATCGGAAATAGTAGCGTCTGCGTTAACACCCAAAATCAAATTTGATCTGCGCGTCAGGTTGACGATCAGTAGGCGGAACGTTGTGGGCACACACCAATCCGCCGTAGCCTTCGCAGTGCATGTCACTGAAGAAGGAACGGACGCATCAATAGCAATTGCCAATAACTGCGCTTCTGCTGAACCCACTGAAGTACTTCTTACGGCGAAGTATTTCTGAAATAGTCAAATTTAAATTAAACTTGAAATGAATTTCTCGACTTTGATAAAATGTGGTTCAGGGCTCCTTTAAAAAGAAAAACTAAATCAATTTAGACCGATAAGTTATTTAAAAGCATTTGTCTTATTTTAGCGGTAAGAAGTTGTTTATCGAACGACAAAATGAAAGCCAATTTACGACATTTTTATTATGTCTCACCGCAATACAGCTGCGTATTGCGGTGAGATCACTTAGCACGCGAAAATTAAGCTAATACCGGCAAACGGAGGCCCCAGGGGAGCTCACGCGGTTCTAATAAAGCCGGCGGTGTTGGATCCCCGCGGGGCACCGAAGGGGGGCAGCAGTGGGTACATCAAGGGTGGAAGCAGGCCACTTCTTGATTAACGCGCTACGCAAGTAATTTACAAACTGACGAACGCGTGCAACATACACTGACAGGCTGCAATAATAATTCATTCGGCAACAACATTTCTTCAACACTTTAACTTTTTTTCAACATTTTTCAACATTCTTTCAACATGTGTTCAGCATTATTTCAACACTCTTTCAACATGTTTTCAACATTATTTCAACATTCTTTCAACATTCCTTCAACATTCCTGCAACAACATTGTCTCGGCAACTGCGGAGTGGCTTGAGGTTACCCACCAGTCTTCGGCATCTGTGATCTTCAGGCATACATGCGCACGCGCGTGCGCACGCACGCAGGTCCACTTTGTGAGACACCGTGGCTTATTTACCGCGCGCCGATATATTTTCAGTACGCGCTCAGCGGATCATCCAATGCGGCCTCTCTATACACTGCCGGGCAGTCAGAACACGTAATCTCGCGTTCGACCGCAGAAATGTCACGGCCACGTCACAGCCGGCACGTGAGGCACGAGTACCGGTATTATGAAGCGGAAAGAAACTGGTCGCATAACGACTTTCGCCTAAACAATAATGCACGATGGGCGAGAATTCCAGTCTCTCGCCGTGGGCCAAACAAACACGGACGCAACTCTAAACGGCGCCGCGGGCGAAAAAAAGAAAGCCGACAACACGCATGACTCGTGCAACGCGGCTTATCTCGCGTGTTTGCCCTCCCATCAGCTTTGGATGCTATATTCGTCGATTCCGCGCACTCGGAAGTTCCGACTCTCCGTTCAGCCGAAAGGGCACGCGCACGTGGCGGGCAGTATTGACGTCTGGCGTTTCCTCGTTCGGCAACGCTGCATCCAATGGGCCGCGATGTTTTTTTTTTGTTGTTGTTGTTCTTGTATTTTTCTACGTGATAGCGTTAAGGGCACCGCGTCGCAGAAAAATCCGGTGTCGGCATCGGGCGCCGTTTCGCGAAAGAAAAAAAAAACAAATCATTCCGAACCACAGCCACCCAGGCCCTCCGCGAGCGCAGAGGCGTTACTGAACTGAGTTCCTCAAAGTAAAATGAGTCAGGAAAATGGCGAAGTGCGGCCTAAACACAACCAACAGACACGGGAGCGTCGGACTGTAATCTGAATATACCAGAAAACACAATTCCGTTACGCGGAAACTCAAAGAAACCCTTTTCTAGCGTTTCTAGCGTAAGCGGCGCCACTCGCTCGTTTGTTTTCAACAACACCATCCAGATGGCGCTCGCCTCGGCGCGTCCGCAAGAAACCTGCGGTTGCCGGGAAGCGTGGCAATCAGTCAGGGATCTTTGAATGCTGTCCCGTTCCACCCTTACAAGCGAAGCTTAAGCGTCCTCCAAATTTTTCGCGCTCCTGCTTAGCCACGGGAATTCGGTAAACGCGCGGTGAACACAGTGAACACGTTGCTTGCCCCAACTATACGGCTACGTGGTTGTGGAGTATACCGCCGTCCACAATTCCTTGCTTGCTTACTTCGTTCAATTTACTGTTGTCTGTACACTCTGTTCGTGTCCTGGAGTTATTCAAACGAAGCCCGACTCTCTAACCATTAGGCCACAATCGCTATATTTCTTTTGCTTCCTCGTTATTGCCTGTAGAACTTCGGTGCAGTGCACATTCGCAATGACAGTGCTACTCTCGTTCAAATGGCTTTCTTGAAACACACACACACACACAACACGCACACACGCACGCACACGCACGCACGCACACACGCACGCACACACGCACGCACACACGCACACACGCACGCGCGCGCACATACACACACACACACACAACACGCACACACGCACGCACGCACACACGCACACACGCACACAACACGCACGCACGCACGCACGCACACACGCACACACACACACACACACAAACACACACACACACACACACACACGCACGCACGCACACGCCAACGTTACTGGCTCGCCGTATTAGAGGAACTTGCCTTGAGCTTCAACAACTTATTAGGCCCACAATCGTACGCATTTTTGTCGGGCCAACACCAACAACCATAGCTCCTTTGACGTGATCGCCGCGCGTGTCAGATGGCGCAGCACGGGTGTGCGAGAGCGCATGCGCGTGCTCGCGCGCGCGCGCGTCAGTTTCTTTTCCGCCAAGGAGGCAGGAATGAAACGGGAAAATATATGGCATTTGATTAACCACTTCACGAGTGAGTGAGTGAGTGAGTGAGTGAGTGAGTGAGTGAGTGAGTGAGTGAGTGAGTGAGTGAGTGAGTGAGTGAGTGAGTGAGTGAGTGAGTGAGTGAGTGAGTGAGTGAGTGAGTGAGTGAGTGAGTGAGTGAGTGAGTGAGTGAGTGAGTGAGTGAGTGAGTGAGTGAAAACTTTTATTGAGTCTTTTAAGAGTTTCGCGGTTACGAGGTCTCCGTCGTCTTCATCTTCTTGGCGCTGGCGACTTGAGACTTCTCTTCGGCAAGGGTGGGCCCTATTCCAAGGCTCCACTGAGTCGTGCTGCATCGCTCGCGTGCTGCACTAGGGCCCTTTGGGCCGCGAGCTCGCTGCTGGTGAGCCGACTCTCCCATTGCTCCGCACTCGGGTGTTCGTGTTTGTGGAATGCTTTGTTGCGTTCGCACTCCCAGGTGATGTGGTAGAGTGTAGGTGTGGCACCGCACCAAGGGCAGGTGGCCCTGTATTGTGTCGGAAACATCTTATTGAGCACGTGTAAGTTGGCGAAGGAGTTTGTTTGTAGTCTGCGCCAGCTGGTCGCTTCCTCCTTTGTGAGAGCTTTGTGTGGTGGCGGATATATAATTCTAGTTCCTCTATATAAGTTCAGGGTCTCTGCGTATCCGCCCTCGCAAGCCTGTAGGTCGGTCTCCGGGGCATCAGACAGATTCGCTTCGCATAGATTCCAAGCTCTGCTTGGGATCCGCATAAATTTGTTGTCTATAGAGCAGCAAATCGAAGCGATCTCATTTCTTGAGTGCTTTCGACATCGCAACGTCTACTTTCTGCTGCGCGATGACCTTGTCATCATCATCATCATTACTGTCGTCGTCGTCAACGGCCCTAGCTGTGTCCGTTGCATGACGATGGGCTTTCTCAACGTTCTCCGACTACCACTTCTTAAACCGAAGCTATCCTTGCCTATCTTTCTTTTTCTTTTTCATTTTTGCGGGGTTTGGCGTTCGTCATTGTTTCCTCGCCGCATATACGTATTTGTGGATATACGGAGGTTGCTCCAGTCAAACCCGGATCTTTCGTATGTGCACATGCACGTACATACTAGCGCTGTGCGTTTCTCATACTTTGGCGAGACATCGGTCGGTTATCACTCCGTCGTAGGCTGGTGTCGCTTCACGCTGGAAGTAACTTGTCAAACTGAAGATGACGGAGAAACCTGCTACGTACTCCTGGGACAACACGTTGTAACAAAGTTCTTCCCTAACAAATGCCCCAGAGAACACTAAAATTAACGCTCTATTTCAAGCTGAGCATGATGATGAGATGATGAACCGCAGCACAATATTTGGGTGGCGCAAATCTTTTTTTCTTTTTTCGAGACTGCCGGACGTCAGTTGAAGACAGGGCCGGACAAGCTGGCTCGTCCGGCATTGCGACCATGCGACATCATTTATGTTCATTTCATCCCCATTTATGAGACCACCAAAAGCAGATACAGCTCTGAGGCTTCCCAACGTGTGCGCACTGCAGTCAGGAAGAAAAGAACTGGCTTGATTACCGCGGGCGTTCCCTTAAACTAGAGAAACAGTGCACAGATCAACCTAGTAAACTATAGTGTACAGAGCACCGCATAATGTGCACATAGGGTGATACTGGTTAAGAGGTACCGCCCCATCCGCCATACACTCCAGCCAATCGCGATGTTGGATATGTTATTAACGAAGGCGCTCGACCAATGGCAAACAATCCTTACGCGTAAAAAACAAAAAATGCGAATTAGATTTCTTCCATACGGTCATAAATGAATTGCTTTCGCAGGAAACGTGCCGCCTATGCCATTTCTCTGTATTACAGAGCAAAATTAAGAAAGAGAGAGAGATGAAACCATTGCCACAATGAGGATGCCGATAAATATTACCGGAGATCCACTCTGCTGCTCAGAGAGAGTACGACTCAGTATACTTTGTGTTATAGTGGTTAAGTAGCCCACCGGCCAGAAAGCTGAGCTAGACAAAAAGAAAGAAAGAAAAACGATAACTTCGTGGAAGAAACCTACATTTGCCGCGGCATCACCGCGTCTACGTGGAGCATTCGCCTGCACGTGTCGTGATCGTTTTGCTCATAACAGCACTTGCTTTTTTGGCGCTGAGCCGTGCTCCCTAAAGGGCTGCAGAAAATAGCGCCTGTCCCTCTCAACAAGCTCTCTCTCTCTCTCTCTCTCTCTCTCATAACAGCGCTTCCTTTTAGCGTATGTATCTGCCATGTTTTCGGGGTGTTTGTGTGCATTTGGCAGGAGGTTTCTTTTTATCATATCCACATTGCGACGGTCTTTCTTCTTTTCTTTCTTTTTCTTCTTTTTCTCTTGTATTTTTTCACAGCTTACGAGAGTAAGCTAACTTTCGCTGTTCGCGTTGCCCTGCTGATGGGTCTTTTGTGGCACTCGCTATTACGGGAGATTTGAGACTGTAATTGATGCCTCTCCTCTCTTTTTGTTTTTTCATTATTACTCGAGAAATATCAAAACCGCGCGGCAAAGGCTCTTAATGTACTTTTTTTTCTAACTTGGCGCGTGTTTTCTGTTCTTGGCGACCGTTCCTGTTTTACCTTTTGGTGTCAAGGCTTGTGGTGTAGCACCACAAGCCTTGACACGTTTTCTCAAGCACTTAGGAAATAAGTGTTCATGCGTCAGCACCAATTTTTACATTTTTGTATTTCTTGCTTTCTATTTCGTTCGCTTTATTTCATTTCCTTCCATTTTGCTTTCTGCGTCATTTGGTATTTAAATATGTACATTCAATTTAGCCTATTTAGCGTTCTTTCTCTTCCCCCTTGTTTTCTTTGGGTTTCGCCTCCACTGTAATGTGGGTTGGGTCGAACACGTGACCTCACGCTCAACTGCGAAACGCCATAGCCGCAGGACTGTCGCGGCGGGATTTGCGGCCAGTTGCCAACTCTTATGCTAACACATGCACTACGTTACGCCTGAGTTTGAAAACAGGTCAACATCCACCGCCGCCGTGGTGGTCAGTGGCGCTGGCTAACACTCACGAGGCTAGGTTTAGGAGACCTGCCCAAATTCCAATAAAAGCGACCCTATTTGACGAGGAATGACGTGGAGTGCGGCGCGTGCTATAACCGGTGTATGCAATGTGCGTTCTTCTTTTTTTTTCCCAGGTTGGGAGAAAGTGGGGGGGGGGGGGGGTCTTAGCGTTGTCCAATAGTTTTCAGAAGTTCTTCGAGTGGTGCTGCTGTTCTCTCAAGTTTTTGCAGAACCACTCGGCGTTCTTCTCAATGCCGCGTGAGAAGTCCCAAATGTTTAACGAACTTCAAGAACTATTGCATTCTATTCGCAGTAACTGACTTACACGAATGATAGTCGCCATGAAGTGTGTGGCTTTTTGTCGTTGTGGTGGTTCCTTACCCCCCCCCCCCCCCCCTTCTTTTCGCCGTTGTTTTCTTTTCGCTGCTTACATCCCCATTTTAAGGCAATGTCATGCCTGAAGTCTTGTCGCGGCTTTCACTCTTCCCTGCTCAATCGTCACTCAAGTTGTTGCTGGCTGCGAGTGTGCTCTGGTCGTCGCTTGTATAGCGTAGATGACGTCATGGTCTCGTGATATCGACTCCCATACGAAATAACGCAGCTGCCGCGGGGCTCCGGACAGGGGTTGTGGTGAAGCTGTGATGACGCGTGAGCGCGTTTGTTCTTCACCAAACAAGAGGCGCTCGGACAAAGAAAGCCTGGGGCTATTTCTTTTCCCTTTTCCTTTTTGTTATCAAGTCTTTCAAATGATTTTTGACGCACGCACGCACTTACGCACCACTAGCGGGCGCGTATTGGGATGCAGGGACATGAACGAGCATGTAATGCAAGCGCTTTTCGGAATTGACGCATGCGCACGGTTTGGCACTGGCGTTGTTTCTGCGGCAGGATTTTGCACATAACTGGAACCGTAGCGGGTTTCTTTGTCTCATGGACGATTCGCATACTCTTAACGTTTTTTTACAGTGAAGCTGTATACCTCTACCGACCAAGGAAATTTTCGTGTCGTTGTGGTAAGCAAAAAACTCCCCATACGTGGTCCGATCCCGAAGATAGTGCCATGCCGGGCCGACCCGCGGCGGAGTTGCAGTTCGCCATTAAGGGGCCCACATACACAGCTTCGATGGTCGTCCTTCTTCACAGAATGGAAGGGCACTGAGATTTTTTTTTTTTCAAGTTTGACGAGATGTGTCCACATAACCAAAGGCCTTGCCATACTTTTCTTGTGGAGGGAGATGAATGCGAAGAATCGAAATATCGACACAAATGTTCGCACGAAATTGAGAACTTCGCGAGGCCGCCAAGTCGCGCATTCATGTCGCCAGCGTCGAAACTCTCATCCGCCGCTGTTGATCAGCAGCTTCGCCGAAACGCGCACGAGGTGGAGGGTGTGACTCCCTACCGGGGTCTATACATTTCGGTAAGGCTGGAACGCATGATCTGTTACATACTGTAACGGTTCGGTGCATGTCAAAGGGAGAGAAAGAACAAGAACCGCGTGGTGAAAAAAGAAAGTCAATCGTTAGCCCTCCGCTATATACAGCGCCTTTAATATTAAGTTCTTGCATAGCGGTGGAACGTCAGCACAACGTAACAGACTTTGCGAACACCGCCTGTTACCGCTGGACTTTGTGCCCCGACCTGTACGTCGTTTGTGCTCCTACTCCCTCTTTTTGTCCCCTTACCCTTTTACCACGTGCAGGTTAGGCGACCAGAACATTGTCTCTGGTTAAGCTTCCTCCATTTCCGTACATTCTGTCTGTTGCTCCTAGGACGTTGGCGTCTACTCATTTATTACGTTAACAAAACTAAAAGGGGAAAAATCGGGGGAAGGGGGAAGGAAAGGAGGCTCGAAGAAGGAGCGAGCTCAGTTCGAGTTTTCAGAGCGAGCGTGAGATACCATTTATTGTACGCGTCTCCCATCACCGCAGAAACGTGTCTCGAGGCGTGCCCGTGCGGACTTTTACTTTCCGTGCAAGAAACGAAACGTTTAATGTCTGAAACGTAAAATCAAACAGATTTCTTACACAGTGTACATGGAGGGTTGCTAATGTTCATCTTTTATTTCTCTTTCCAGGTGAGTTCTGACAATCTGCTGCTGGTTCGCTTTGTCCTGTTAAATGGGTATGACGACGTGCTTGTTTTTTAAAGTGTGCATCTTGAATTTACAGCTCGTTACATAATTGCTCCTTGCCTGCGAGTGCTCTAAGCAGGTGCGGTAAGTTTTCACTTCGTGCACAGGAACAAAGGCAAATAAGCACATATATGTATTGCTCTGGTAGACCAGGAGAGGCACAACAAAAATCCTGTGCTGACACATCCCTTAAAAATTCCCACCAGGTTGCCGTGACGTCACATATTTATGCTGCGTTTATTTGGGTCCCGTTAATTAATTACGAACTCCACCTAGCAACGTTTGATCACTTTTCCTGCACCGAGGTAGACCAAACACGAGCAAATACCTTCAAATCCGTGACGTCACATTGACCTGCGGGCTTTCACGTTTCACGCGAAACGTTGTCTGAAGGAAAATCGGGACTTCGTTTTATCGACTAATGATCAGATCCTTTATTCGCAAGAACAGTTCTTATGCTAGAAATGCTCGCGAGAGCAGTTGTCAGCCATTCTTCATGTTCCACATACAAGTCTCGGAACAACATTACTAGTATTGAGTAAGATAACAGTATTTAATGGCACCTGCAAATCGGGCAAACAGTACTTACGAACGGAAAGCTTTTAGCATTCGACCCTGGGTCCTTTCAGTCAAATGTGTGGGGAAAAAAGAGTATTTTAAAGGAATTCTTTAGCAGACCACATTTATTTTGTGTTGTTCTTGACTGTCCCTTGACAAGTATTTAAATATACCCATCCCGGAGTATAAATCGCACACATTGTGACGCATAGTCGTTGTCTCTCCTGTTTGAACTAACGAGACATAGTAATCATATAGGCTGCGAGTTTATAACACGACAAGCTGCATCGCCATATAACCTAGAAATGTCCGAACTGTCACGTTAGAGCTGTTCCAACATTTTACTTTACGACCACAAAAAAGAACGGCAGTGGGAGGTATACTATGATGCGGGAAAAACCACGAGAAAAATGATAATAATAAAGTTTACTGCTGCATAGGAGTGATTTCTTCCGACACACTGATCGGCGCTTCCTGTCAAGATGCAATAAAAAGAGCGATTGGTCTAAACTTGTATTCTCCGCACGCAAAATAAAAAAAGAAGAAATATGCGTTGCCAACGACGCACGAACTCCCCTATACGGCTGCCGCTAAGGACGGGAAGCCTAAACGTCGGCTGTGCGAAATTTCCAGAAAGATTTGCCGGCGCCCTGGTCGACGCTGAGGACACAAGTCATCCGTGTTGGCTATAACAAATCTGTCTCACTGTTCCACAAAGAGGAACACCCGTCGCGATGAAACGAACTCTCATTTACACCCGCCATGCGCGCGCTCACACAAAACACGCCACGCATGGCAAAAAACGGCCACAACGTGGCGCGCGGGTGGGCAGTGCTCGTGGCCCGGCTTTTTTTTCTTTGCACGCAACGAACCAAAATGCGACGCCGCGTCGGGAGGACCGAACCCTAATCTCTCTAGCTCGCACGCCGGTTCTGTGGGACGCTCAGCTTCCCTACTTCTCCGGCGCTCCTCCGAAACATGCTCCTCGTTCATGTGACTCTTACGTTTTTCGTTTTTCCTTTTTTCATCGAGAGCGAGCAAACGATGCCGCGTTATCACTCGGCTCCCGGGGCGACTCGATCGTTTTGATTCCCTAAACAGCACCACAGTGACCGATACGACCTCCCCTCCCCATTTTTTCTATTTTAGAATAGAACGAATAAAACGGAATCAGATTGCAGTGTCCACTATGAAAGCACAGCAGAAAGAAAAAAAATGTTACAGAACGGGAAGCCCGGAAACGTAACGCTACATCTGGGAAAGTAAAAGAAGATTCCAGAGAATGGGGATGACCAGGAATGGGGAGAAACATTTTTTTCTATTTTTGTTTTGAGCTCCCTTATAGTCTTTTCTTTAATATTTTCTTTGGAAATTGTGACTGCGTGGCCTGCTTTAGCGTGTTCTTTCATAGTTTGCTTGTTTGAAGGTGTAGCTCTGGTCCAGTATGGGACAGGCCCGATCGAGATATTTTAGGGAGTTTAGAGGAACAAAAGGACGGAGAGGGGTGGGTGTTTGACAAGTAGCCCCGAACCGGGCAGTGGTGGTCTCAATGTCACGACATATCGAACAATACAGGAGGGGGTAGCAGGGGTAGGGGGGCATTGTAGTGTGTACAATATTGCAGCGAAATAAGTACTAAATCAGCGTGTGTAAAAAGGAAAGCTTTGAGGGAATCGGTGCGAACGTTTGCGCGTAGGAAAATTAAAAATTAAATAAGAAAGAACAACGGGAGAATTGGATGGAGAAGCCCAGCGCGATGCTCACGAAATAAAAAAGGAATACAGTATGGCAATATGGAACCGGGGCATGTTTTTTTTTTTTTGCGTTTCATTTTTTTAGCATGATGTATTGAGTGCGCAAGTGCGTTGTGGTCAAACCGTGAAACTAATAGGTAAAATTGATGACCAGTCTCGTCTCCCCGGCGGTTTATTGTATCAACGTCACCTTCCAATGTTTGGGATTATCTCGCACCAGCAGTGCCCGGGCTCCCTGACAACGCTTTCCATATATATATATATAGATATATATATATATACTAGGACACATAAATACCCAAGAAAGTGGATAGAAAAACGGCGCCGCGGTAGCTCAATTGGTAGAGCATCGCACGCGAAATGCGAACGTTGTGGGTTCTGTTCCCACCTGCGGCAAGTTTTTTTGTCATCCACTTTAATTTATTTCCATTAATATATCGTTTCTTTATTTTATTTATTAAGCACAAGTAATTTTCCCTATGTTGTCCTTGGTGTCAGTGTTTATTGGCTTCTTATGATATGACTAATAAAAATCGGGCCCCTCGGTTAACCCCCTTCCTTCTCGTGTATATATATATATATATATATATATATATATATATATATATATATATATATATAATCCTTGCCACTATTTCGTCGTTCTGCTCTTCCTCCTTGGTTCTTCGTCCACTTACTTCCTTTTATTTTATTATCAGGCCCTAATCCCCGCTTGCACAGACCAGAGTGTCTCGTCAATTATTCGACAAATTTGCCTTGCTGGCGAATGTGCATATGAAAGCTTGTTCAAAGTTCCCTTGGAAAAAAAATACATAGAAGGAACAGAATTGAAACGGGCATTCTGCAGCTTTTCGAACTTTGCATATTACCATGTCGCCACAGAATGCATTGTTAATCATCGACACTGCCCTAATATCATGGAGGAAGAACGTATGCAACCGCTGCCGCGTAGACGGTGCACAATCCGATTGGACGCTATTATTAACCAAAGTCGCCATGGGCTGGAAACAATGCTTATATACCAACTTGATTTACGATGTCCCTGGTTCGTTTTGATGACATCACCTACGGCCGCAGTGTTCATCTCTATTGCATCTGACCCCGGGGCCGAATGAGTCACAGCGTCAAACTTTAATTTAACCGCAAATCTGAAACATGTGATACTTCGAGTCAACTGCAAACTTCATTCCTTCGGCGCAGGATCGTTCTTCAGCAACAAAAAGACGACCGCTGCGCGTTCCTTATGAATCATGAGAACTCGAGCTTAGTTTGACTGTTCTTATCAGATTAGTGATAGCGTCGGGTGGTGCAGCATCCGAGGCTTGCACAACGCTCTACGCATCTTTTATGACTGTCAGCAGATTCGCCCAACATAATCTCAATCGAAGTTTTTTATTGCTCTTCTTAACACATAAAGCCATTATCTGTCGTAGTTCTAATGCTACCGTGCTTCCTAAGAAAATAAAACACGCGTGCACGCACGCACGCTCGCTCGCTCGCTCGCTCACTCACTCACTCACTCACTCACTCACTCACTCACTCACTCACTCACTCACTCACTCACTCACTCACTCACTCACTCACTCACTCACTCACTAATTCACTCACTCGCTCACTAATTCGCTCACTCACTCTCACTCACTCACTCACTCAATCAATCAATCAATCAATCAATCAATCAATCAATCAATCAATCAATCGCATCACATCACATAAATTTTCACCGAAGAAAAGATACAGAAGTTCGGTGCATTAAGCGGTGCTGTGTCATTTCCCATTCAGCTACGGGGATAGGAGCTACTCTGTATACATTTTCTTTCTTCTCTCGGTGAAAATGAACGCTAGGGCATCGCCTGCTGTATTTTTTGGCTAGAGAATAGTTCCTTACACTCGGTTATCATTAGCCCAAGCATAGATTCAACTATGCAGACGACAAAACGCGGAACGCCATGAATCACAATAAGAAACGAGATGGCGTCACTCATCGTTGGCTCTTGCGACGCTCTTTAATCTCACCCTTTGAATTTGACATTTTGTGCCATCGGGCGCCGGTTTCGTCAACTTTCAGTTTATTCCAGCTGCTATTACCGCTTCTGTCTCTCGTCACGTGAGACCGGTTGAACTGCGGAAGGGTTTTCCAAGGCGCAGATCCCACGCCGGAATTCGTTCGCTGCTGCAGCTTTTGAAACGTGCCGGACTTAGTGACCGTCTGTGTAGTCGTCCTCTGCTTAGTCTTCTGTGCTCGCTCTGTTTATTCACTACCACTTTTCCGGGTTTCTGTTCACTCGCCCATTTCCAACTTGTAGGGTAGCAAACAAGAAGTTTGTGCGGTTTATCCCCTTTTCTTTCCTTTTTTTTCATTTCGCCTTCCTTACTTTTGTCACCGAAATCCCTGGAGGCGCGGTTCCGACTAAGCCAGCCATGTGTCAATTTTTTTTTTCGCCTATATTCTCATCGACGCGTACACGATTTGTGACAATTAAGGTCCGCACCTTGAGTGACATATCGAAAGAAAATGTATGCTGATGGACAAATTGGATCACAGTAGAATACAAAAATTTGTTTAAATTACCGAAGCTCTCGAGAAATAACCAGCCGAAATCTTGTAGTGTTGCAAAGGAATCATTTGTTTAAAATGTGGCTATCTAGAGCTCTACATCCGCGCTGGCAAGCGGAGACCACCCGAAACAATGATGTCGCATTGAATTGCCTCGCTGTGCATTGTCGTCAACCGGGGAACACTTCTTGTACGCCCGTGAAACACTCCCGACCTGTGAGAAGGTATTACGCACTTGCTAAGCGAGGTGATTTGCATATTCCGCCTTTGCAAAGTAAGCCATTGTGCGCAACTTTTCTTTTTCGCTTCGATCGAATTGGGCAACGTTGCACGTCCTCGTTCTAACTATACCCACTTTTTTGCGTCCCAGCTCTACTATCGTGTTATGCATTGGGACTTTTGCGTAGCGGGAATGGTTGTTGAATGCATACTCACTGTCTTACCTTTTTTCTCTTTTTTTCGATGGGGGCGTAATTGAGAAAAACGTTCGTGCACTTAGATTTAGGTGTACTGAGACCACTTGGAGTTAAAGAACCCAGGTATTCATAGGCCCCCAATACGGCATGGATCGTCATTAGATCGCTCTTTTTTTTTCGCACGTAAGGTTCCAGAACTTACTTTAAATTTCTACGCCCTCTGTGTCGAGTAGTATGCTCTGAATTAAGTGGATGGAATAAAGGCGGCCGAAATTCAGCGCGCGTATTCCCGCGCCCGCCCTCTGAACCGGGAACCTGAAAACAAAGCTCACTTCCCGAAGCAGTGCGTGACTGTCGACGACGTGACATCATTCTCATTGTTAATCGTAGCACATTCGCGTCTCTTGGTGCGACCTACAGAACTTTCGAGTAGACGGCCGACGGGGGTTATTTCTCTACTTCGTATTACCCGATATTTCGTATTACCTGCCATTTCAAATTAGAAACGCTGACCTACACTTCTTGTTTTATTTCTTTGTGTCATCCGCCTGAGCGCGATGTCACGTGTAAGCAGCCAATCTCTAGAGAGTGACTGCAGTAATGCAGCAACTTTAGGCGATGCAAGGGAAAAAAACAAAGTATTCGTGTAACTATACTGCGGCGCACGTTGAGGGGTCATTCATGGCGGATAGAGAGATGAAGGGAAGAAGAATTCCAGAAACATCAATCGAAACAAAAAACCTGGTTTGCCAGCCTTCACTGGAGAACGAAGGAGGAGGAGTAGGTAGAAGTGAAATAAGGAAATAAGCCAGACACCTAAGTGTAATCGAACAAGACAACAGCCGTTCACAACATCACACCGCATGATCCCAATTAGCACCAATTAAGGCTACAAAGCCGTTTGTGCACGTTTGCTATTCATACGAATTGTAGCGATGCATTCGTCGGTCCTCGCTACAGTGGCTTATGACGTAGACATTTCTAAGACGTTTGTTCAGGCGATGGTCTTTCATCGACGCTAACTAGCGCAGTTGCGAACGATTATTTCTCAAAGCGGTATCGAGGACAGCCTCAAAAGCAATGCCTGTAACCTACGAAGTGCGTCGTAGTCTAAATATCGGGATTAACTTTGACCGTCTATAGTTTTTTGTGGTTATAAAATTATAGCACACAGCGCTCGAGTGCAGTCCCCAGAACCAACTCGAACGATAATTATTAGTCATTATTTTTTTCTCTGGTATTTTTCCCGCGCTGGCTTTCTGAACATTTCAGCATAATGAAATCACTTGCAGTGAAAAGTATATGACGTAGAACGAGAGGAAGTCTGTTGTTTATGTAAAAGCGCCTTTTGTAACCTCTAATTCACGGAGGTCAGGCGTTATAGTTAATACGAGATATACGCTAGTGTTAGGGCGCGTTAAAGAACCCCATGTAGTCGAAATTTCCGGAGTCCGCCACTACGGCGTGCTTCATAATCAGAAAGTGCTTTTGGCACGTAAAACCCCATAATTTACCATTAGTGTTAGGGTTTAGGCTTTCATTTCTTCATTTCTTCAACACCCGTGTACTTAGATTTAGGGGCACGTCAAAGAACCCCACGTGGTCGAAGTTTCCGGGGGCCCCCACTATACGGCGTGCCTCATAATCAGAAAGTAGTTTCTCTGTAATTTAAACAATGCGCAAGACGCCAGTGCAGCGGCCAGGGCAGCTTGCGCACGCTGCAGCGGAACAGGTTGCCTAAATACGATCCTGTGCATTCGCATACATGGCGTCTCTCTCGCGGCTGTAATGCCGAGCTCTCGGACGTGCAAATTCTCATCAGTCACCAATGCTGCTTACTAGCTGGCGTCACCTTCCTTATCGCTGGCAACTGCATATATCCAATCCCGCGCGCACTTGGAGCTCTGACGCATACACACCTTTGACTTTTGCGTTTCATTTTTAACTATTAGTGCGGAGGGAACTCGAAGTTTTGTTTCTCTTGTTTATTCACGTGGCGCGCGTACATAGCGAGTGAGAAATCGGTTTCCAGGAAGCCAGCTGTGTACTGTGCATGCCTTCGTTGATAGCGAATGCCCGCGTTCGTCGAGCGATTAGTCAGACAGTGTTTCGCCAGACGAATACCGCCACTTCTAGAGCAAGCAAGAGCTCGGGAGCGCACTATATTGACGGCTTATTAAAATGTTAAAACCGCATATATATATAAAAAGCTATCGTCCAATCAGGAACAAGAAATAAACAGGGATCGCAACAGGCGAGGCGGACGAGCCAGAGCGTGCCCTTAAATTTGACTGTAAAGGCTACTCGGATGAGGCCCGTGTGCTTAGATTTAGGTGTACGTTATGAAGAACCACAGGTGGTCCAAATTTCCCGAGTCCCCCACTACGGCGCGCCTCGTAATCAGAAAGTGGTTTTGGCACGTAAAACCCCATAATTTAATTTGACAGTATAACTTCTTTTCACTCATGCTTGTAGGCTTGGCAGGCGCGAATCATGTGCGCTGCAGCGTCTCCGGTACCGGTCGTGATGTTGGCTATGCATCACTACCGACGGGGTGCGCGCAGCACCGGGTGACCAGGCCACACCAAATTTCCTGTTGCATAACGAACCTTTAATGCGACAGCATTTGTATGCACCCATTAAGCCCGGAATACATGGAGCGTTTTTGAGGCGATTTTCGCCTCACGGCGCCGATTTGACGCCCGGCGTCGAGAAAAACGCCCGCCGCCGCCGATCAGGACCGGCTAGATTTTGACGCTGCGCGCAGGCGTCTGACGCTACCGGAAGTGCCTGTCGGAGTCACTTCCGTCTGTTTTCGGCAGGAGCGGCCAGCCGTCTCACCGTTCCTTGAACACAATGCGCGCGGGCGCTGGTCAGCACCATGGCTACGTCGGTGAAAGCATACCTGGTAAGGTGTATAGAGATATTAGTGGGGTATTTATTGCATAATTTATTAATTATAACACAAGCAAACAACATATAAGCATTGTTCGTTCATTTAGTGGTAGCCAAAACATTTTTGCCTTGTCTGGCCACACTGCGGCGGCGTTCGCCGCTCGTACGCCTCATGTAGCCTGGCCGGCGTCCCTCCAGCGCGTCCTTCTGTTTTTTTTTTTTTTTTTTTTGGCGAGCGATAATCGCAGGAGAAAAACGCCCCATGTAGCCCTCGCTTTACGCGAAAAATCCGGCGTTGTTCTCAGCGGCGTGGCCGAATGATGGTACCAAAAATGGCCGACGGCAAAGAGTAAAACCACGTAAAAAAATACTCGAATTGACGTCAAATTTCTCAGGGAGGTTCCTGTGAACAAAGTAAACTCATGCGTTTGAAAAATAATATTGGGCATAGTTTGGTCTGGGTGGGAATCGAACCGGAGCCTTCAGGACGCAAGACGAGCGCGCTTCCCCGACGCCACGGCGGCTCCACGGTTATGGTTGACCGAATTGTGCGCCTAGTGCGTGACTAGTGCTTGCGTCATATCACACGTCACGCACGTCACGTGGCAGCCATCTGGCTGACGAAGCGTGTCGCCTATCGCCTGCGTCGTTGGGCACGTGACGGCGCAGCCAATGGGCAGGAGGTGGCGCCACGTCATGGGTGCATAAGATGAGCGCATAAAATAAACAGCATTAATGTCCGATAGAACGCCGTGGAGCGGTACTTCGGGTTACAAACTCCTCGCGGGCAAGCGGGTGCCTTGAGACGCTTGGCGCGTTTTCACTCGGCCTCACCGAGGCACAGTTAGAACGCGAGCGAGAGCTTTCGCGGACAAGCATCGCCAATAAAGAAAAATCATTTCGCGTTATCACACGTATGGACTCTTAAGTGTCTCTGCCGAATATTATGCCGAGGTGTTCGAGCTTAGTGGTGTGCGAAACGTCAATTTGGTGTCGGACTTTTAGCGTACACCGCCGATGATGGTCTCTTTGCGGCGCAGTGATCGGATTAGAAACCGATCGCGGATTAGAAACCGATTAGAAACCCCGGAGTGCAGACGTCCCGACGTCCGATTCGGCTCATTTAGAAGTGCTGCAATTGCTTACGCTGAACGCATCGGTTTTGCCATTTCTCTGCACGTGGGTCGCTTCCCTGTCTCTTTATTTCGTTTTTATTTTTGCCACGAGCTTGTTTTTGCAGCAGGTATGCACTTTCGTGAAAAATAAAAACCGTCACTTTAATTTGCCGCTGGTCCGAAGCAAGTTTCTGGCGCGAAATAAAGTTGCGCGCGCTTTCTTTCGATGCGGTGCATGCGAGCGGAGCCGGGATATTCAAACATTCTATGCCTGTTCCTTGCTTTTCGTGTTTCGTGCGTGGACAGAGTGGCACTTTGGTCGCGTTATCAAAGGGCTTTTGTTATCAATGTGATCAGTCAGCCTTGAAAGACTGATAATAAATGCGACGTAGAAATGAGAGAAAGGAATAGGTGCGAATCCGCGAAGTCTGCTGGTGGTGATCCTTCCGTATCATTATCAACATGATGCGCTGTCTCTTTCTTCTGGTTTGAGACAGGCAAAGTAATTCCTTTCAGTGAGCTTATTTGAGGGCGCTGCTTTATTACGCGGGTGGGAGCGCAGTCACGTGGTATTTTTTTTTAAATATTTTGTGGGGTATCTTTACCAGTCGAAAAAAAAATGATACCGCAGAGAAATGTCCCTTGGCTGTGCCTGCAAATGCCTCACTGACACTTTCATAATTAGGACAGTACTTCTCGAGATATATAATCAATTACAATTACATAATTAAATTTCATTAAAGAAAAGATTAGTGGCGGCCGCTCCACTCTACTGGAAACCATGTGCACTAGGTTTTCTTTGACGCGAATGATCTTCTTTAGAGACATTGTGCATGATGGTTGGGACACCCTGTACAATTCGCTCAATAACCGAAATGAGGCCAAGCCGGATTCACTCGAAATCAGAATCAACAGTAGTCATGCGCAGCAGCGCTTATACTCGGACTCACAGTAAAACAAAAGAGAGAGAAAGAGAGGCTGCAGTTTTTCCGGAAAGGTGAAGCAGTATTAGTGATAGCGAAGTATACGACAATTCCACGAAGGAAGATTCAGATGCTTGACGATGCGAGAAGACTCAGGCTGTGAAATGGAAGTGTCTCCTACTATGAGGTCTTGTAAATACTCGTATATATATATATATATATATATATATATATATATATATATATATATATATATATATATATATATATACCTTACAAGATGCGAAATAAACTTTCATTTCATTCCATATGAACAGTCACTTGTAGGCTGAGGAGGACGCACGTACGAAAAAAAACTATGCTTTATTTCGTAGGTTTCGGCCGGGGTCTGGCCTTCGTCAGGGAATGCGTGAAACGGTACGGCGTTGTGCTTAAATATGCGCAAGGCATAGGGGGCCCTCCTATGCGCTTATCCGCTGCCAAGACACACTGTTGCTGTAAGCAGCTTGCACTCCTGCCACATCAACAGGACACGTAAAAAATATTCGCGATTGGGATAGTTGTAACAGCTTCGCATACACACACACACACACACACACACACACACATATATATATATATATATATATATATATATATATATATATATATATATATATATATATATATATATATATATATATATATATATATATATATATATATATATATATACCCTTATGGGGTTCGGGAAGCTTGTCGTCCCCCACCCCCCGTCCCGGATAAAATGAAAACCTTTCTCCTATGCTAGTGTGCGCAGTTTTTCTTCTCCCTTCAATACTTTCTGGCCAAGCCGTTCAGTTGACAGTCCACCGGAGCGTCGAAAGAGTTATGGCTAACGCCACCAGGGTGCGCTCTCTGTCACGCATGCGGTCATGCGTCTCCCATCCGTCGGCGCCACAAACAACGCGCTGCCCTCTGGTGGCGCATGCAGCGACATCAAGCGGGGTAATTTGTCTCGGCTCCAGCTCCCGCGACCCGGTGTCCGTCACTTCAGCCTCCGCGGAATATGGCGCTGCCTTCCTCTCAATCTATCTCGTTCTCGCCTCTTTCTTTGTGAGCACGAACATATCGAATGTTCTTCTTTTTTTTTTTTTTTTTGTAATGCATGTCATTGCGAGATTCCGGCGACTGTTGTGTGTTGCGAGTTTGACCGTGTTTGTTCTTACGTCAACCACAGGGCGGGGAAACTGTCTCGGCTCTTTCAGGGTGCGGATACAGAAAGGTTACTTTATCTTAGCTCGGGGTCGCGCTCTCCGTTCCATTTTGCAAGGCTTTTCCGTTCGCCGTCCTCGCCTTTTTTCGGAGCGCACAAAGAAATAAAAGGGGGGTCTTGGGAGGGGGTGGAGGTAGTAAAGATGGAAGGAAAGTACAGATAAGAGAGAAAGTACGAAAAATACTTTATAGGCAATGCACTACTTTCGTATGACACTCCGCTTTCGCGTGGTCGTTTCCCACCTCCCAACACGGTGGAATGCACGTGCATAGCGGCGGATGGCGTGATAGGGACACAAAGTTTAAAAAAGGAGTCCCCACTCCGTTCCTTGCGCCATACGGTGCAAAGCCTACTCAACTCCTCAACCTTTCTCGTCTATCTATATTTTTCTGCGGTTCTTGCTATTCCTTGCGAGCCTGCCGTCGTTCCGTCCGTAAACTTTTTTTGCGCGTCTTTCTTAAACACATGTAAAAATAAAGATGGTGAGGGGAGGAGAGGCAAGAAAGATGGCGATGCGAACGTGTTTTTCCCCTCGGCTGAGCACCGTAATGAAACCTGTGCCCCAGCGCTGCGAGCTTGGTAGCACGTTCGATTACTCCGCCGAGGATTGCACCGGTTACCGGGAGGGATGGCCATCGGGCTTGGTTTGGCTTGAGGATATAGGGGTGGGGGGGCCTAGTTTCGGGGTGTCGTCCGCCCTTTCTCGCTAAGTTTCCCCCTTTTGGCCACGCGAGGTCGCCGGTGTACACTTGGCTTCACCCCCAGCGCTTTACTTCTGCTGCGCGTGCCTATCTCCGGAAAGCCGAAAAAAAATATATTGCGCGAATTGGGGGATCGTTCTCCTGTGAAGCCAACAATTCTCTAGGTCGCTACTGCGTTTCGTTTAGAATGTGTTTTTTTCTGTCTTATCTTTCCGGTGTATTTTATGTTTAGACAGTGGCAACACCATTCCTTTACTCCTTTTTCTTTTGATGGCTTCTTTGCTAGAATTTGAGCCAGAAGCTCGCCCCCGCCTTAGACTTCAAGAGAAATGTTTCCAGTTCCTCCTTCGCGTCCATTTTTTTTTTTAACTTCAGAGTGAAAAAGAGACACTTTGGTAGGTGTGTCCCCGTGGCTGCGTCCGCGGGAACGTAAAGTGGTGTGTTCAGCCAGCGAATAAACGCATCGTTTCTAGAGAAAAAAAACAAGAATCGCAAGAAAGAAAGAAATGTGGGAAACGTTCCGTTCTTTCTTGGGTTCGCAGCACAGAGGTGGTGATGCAGTTCAAGGGTCATTAGAGCGCCGGGTCCGAGATTTATTGACGTCCTGATGAGGACCGCCGAAGAAGGATGGCGCCGCGTATCGACACTGCTGATTTGACGCTTTCTTTATCGTATACACAATGCGAGGATATATCGCGGGTTCGACTTGTCCTCCGCGGGGGTGAGATTCGAGACCCCGGCTACACGGGAAGTCGCGATTCGGTTCGCGCGGAACTTCCTTTCGGAACGTTGATGGAAGCTCCTGCGCAGCCATTCTTCTGTCCAAGCGCAGACCACGCCCCCCGGGGGTATGGAGGGGGGAGAACTTGATCTGTAACGAAAAACAAAAGGTATTGGGAAGAAACCACGGAGGCTGATTATCAATGCAAGCGATTAGCCGAACGCCTCTAGAAAGCTAATTTACTTTATTAAAAAGAAAAATGGCTGTGGCTTAGCTAAGGTTAAGCCCAGGATGCGAAGTATACTAGCCTTTATTTTAGTTGTTGAACCACTGTTTAGCCTGGTGAACTGCTGTTGCTTGGCTATATTTGGTTCGGCTAGACGAAGAAACAACTCATGCGTTACTCTGCTTCGTCTTCAAGAGTGGAACGCGACAGCGTTCCCGTCGACCCGCCAAGGGGTGTAAGACAATGGGCTACGGCGCAGCGACTGCGCGCCCCGCATTGGACGCGGTGAGCGTCGAGCAACGCAGCGTTCGGCGCGGCAACGAAATGTGCGCCTGAGCAAGCGACGCACGCCTGAGCCTTAAAAACAGCTCGTTTCTAAGGCAACACCGCATTCACTAGAGGCGCTTTTGTACCGCTTTGAAGCATCGTACTCGTGGCTCAGTGGTAGCGTCTCCGTCTCACACTCCGGAGACCCTGGTTCGATTCCCACCCAGCCCATCTTGCAAGAGTTGAGCCAAAGCCACCTAGAAACAAGCGCAGCTGCTTATATACCGCCGTGACGCCGCGAGCGACGGCGCGAGTTGGAGCCCCGTTTCTCCTCTGTCGTGACGTCACGGTGTCACGTGGTATTGAAGGCGACACCGCCGCGCCTGAGGAGAGCTGGGTTGAGCTTTAGTAATATGCTTCGCATAAAAAAAAAGGATTAGGGTGCTTCGCATAAAATTGTTACTGAAAGAGCTTAGCCTACAAGTGGAAGACTAGATCTGAAGATCAATATGCAAACGGTGATGTTCCAAAGTCCTAGCGAGAGGACGAATAATTCCTGATTGGCAGCTAAAACCTCTGCAAGAGTACGTTTCTCTATAGACAAAATGGTCGCAGTGGACTCGTCTCGTGAGAAGGAAATTTTCAGAAGAATGAAATATAGATTGGATCACCTACGGCAGGCATCACGACTGGCAGCTTAATGCTATCCTTGAAACAGAAAGGACAGTTTCAGTTTTGCGTACGCTATAATGCAGCGGGTCGTCACTGCGCATGCGTAGAACGCTAAGCGACTCATAGCGTATAGCGTAAGCACGCTATTTCTGAGATTTAGCGTTACCGTTTTTGCGTGGTTTACGTAGTGTACGTAAAGCATGGTGGCCGCCCCAGTTGCCCGCTTCGTATTGACTTTGGCGTTGCTTTTATCAAATTCACTTCGTTCGTAGCAAATGACTGTGTAAACGGCTTTCGCTTAGTCTCAGGCCGCTTCGATGTCAGAGTATTATGGATAACCTTGTGGAGTTTTCGAGATAGCTTATCGTTTAGAACGACTCGAAGCCTAACGAGAGAAACATTCGAGATGTCAGCGCTGCCTATCGGAGAAGTCGGGAGATAGCCACGAAGACGACATATGACCTCTGAGATCGGAAGATCTGGCAGGCCAACTAAAGCTGTAATAAACGTGCGCTGATTAGCGTAAACTGTACTATATCGTATAGCGTACACTACAGTTGCGTACGCGATACTATAACTCTCTAAAAAGTGTACTGCATTGCATTCTACCGGAATGGACAGGCTATGAAAAAACTGTTGAGGCTAACAAACCGGAAGTTTCAGACTGCGCAACGAGCGATGGAACGAGAAATCATAGCGTAACGTTAAGCGACAGTAAGAAAGTGGTGTGGATTAAGAGCAAACTGGGGTAGCCTATATTACAGTAAACAAAACGACAAAGAAATGTAGTTAGGCAGACAATGTAATGCGTAGGACAGATAGCCGGTGGTCTATTCTAGTTCACAGAATGGGGGCCAAGGTAAGAGACGCACAGCTTAGGACTACGGGGAGCCTGGTGGTCCATACACCCGCTATTTTCTTTTCCCGTATTCTCGTTGTTTCTTTCTTCCTTTCTTTTTGCGTGGCTAGACGTAAGAAACAAAATACATCCAAGAACGCGCGCACACACACGCAGCTGCAAGAGAAAAGTTTAGCACAACTTACCGATGACAGAAGCTGTGATCTCCGCCACGCGGCGCCCTTGTTCCCGA
Source organism: Dermacentor andersoni (assembly GCF_023375885.2). Taxonomy (NCBI): domain Eukaryota; kingdom Metazoa; phylum Arthropoda; class Arachnida; order Ixodida; family Ixodidae; genus Dermacentor; species Dermacentor andersoni. The sequence goes on from NC_092822.1 coordinate 54,686,670, forward strand.
TCACGCCGACAACGAGAGTGGCCGACGCGATCCATGTTTCAAAGCGGGAGTGGCCGGTAGAAGGCAGCTCATCCTAAGGTCGCGCATTTCAAACGCTATCTTGGGCGTCACATACCGGCCACCCCCACTTTGAAACATGGATCGCGCCGGGCACTCTCGTTATCGGCGGGCGCGGGAACAGTAGCGCCGCGTGTCGTGATTGTGCCGCTCTCGGTCGTCGGTCACTCGCGCTAATGTTTCTTCTTTTTTTTTCGTTGCAGCTGTACGTCTCGTACGTAAGTACGTCTATAGGACGTAAATGGCGGCTGCTGTAATTCAGGCCTGGGGCGCGGAATAAAGATAGCGTCAGCAGGACGCACAGGCGACGAGGCGAGCGGGGAGATGAGAATTAGTGCAGTTGAGCATTCGCGATTCGAGCAACCGCTGAGACGACGCGGAAAACACCAATTCGCTCGCACGCATGTTATTAACGTTCACGTTTGCTGCACACGACGCCAAATCTTTCTGCGCATACACCCTCTGTTCTTTTTTCCACGTTATCCGCTATATATGCGTCTCCACTTGACGCTGTCTTAAACTAAACGATGCCAAACCACGCGTTAAAGACAGAGTTTTTTTGTTTGTTTGCTTTTAAGCACGAACTGAACTTCTTTCGATGCGGTAGAAATGTGTTCTTCTGCATGGGGTCGCACCGAGACTACGTAGCAACAAAGTACAAGCTTAAGACGCAATCGGCTCGCGCACACTGCACTCCATACGCGTCAGTCGTCGCGTTACAGACGTGATCGATTGCCGCGCTGAGGGGGAACTTCTTGGAAGACGCAACGGCAAGCCACAAAGCCGTGCCTCGTAACGAAGGTAGGCCAGGCATTCTTTGTCTATTTATTTCCTGCGATGACGTCACGCCGCCGCACCTTGAAGCAAACAATGCGCTCGACAACGCTGACGTTCGCACAGTTCTGTCTCCTTTCTTTTGCGTTTGTATTTTTTTTTCTTTTTTTTTTCGTAGAGTTCTGACGTTATTGTCCGAGTTATCGGGACACGTAAGACGCGGGCGGTTCCGTGAAAAAAAAAGAAACGTTGCAGTTTTGATCGTCGCTGGTCCAACTTTATTTCTTTCACGCAGGTGGAGACGTACGAGCAGTATTTCAACGTCTGCAATCTCTGTGTGTGCGTGCGTGCCTGCTTGCTTGCCCAAAAGGAGCCCGAAATCAGATAATCGTAAATAAAAGAAAAAGTGCAACTGACGACAGACAGCCTTTCTGAACTTCCCTCCCCCGAAAATCACTTGATTAGCTTGCACTAATTCAGTTTTCAATTGTTAACTTTAGAACGCATGTTGAAAAATACGAAATTGAAGTCCAAGATAGACGAAGTCATGTCCGCTCGTTTGGCAGACATCTTAACGTCAGCACCGATTTGGAGTCATTCGATTGAATGATGTGCTACGAAATGCATCGACCTTCCATTCAAAACCTTAGCCAAAGCCTTCGTATAGCAAGCAGCTCGAGATAATATCAACTGAAGCATCGGCACATTGTTTTAGCTGATTTGGGGAACTGATAGGTGAAACTGACTCAGTGAAAACGACTACATTATTACGCGGCTTGATGCCTGCAACTGCAACGTGTACCATAGAGTCAATAATAAGTTAACTAAACGTAACATTTTCAATTACCTTTCTGGACATTACGTTCTTACAATTACCTTCCTGGACATTACGCATGCAGGCGATTTCCGCCTTCTTACGAAATAAACTTTAAAGTCTGTCCAGCGCTACTAGTCACCGGCGGCATTTCTTAATCATACGTTTGCATTTTACTATAAAGATACAACAAATAAAATGAAAACATTTGGTCTACACCGAGCTCCGAAGTATTGAAAGCGTGCTTACGTATCGCCATCTGCGTGTCTGTATCATAGAGTTTCTAAATAAATACGCTAGAGGGAAATGTGGCGCTAGTGTCTACGGGGGCCCTCCTGAGCGTCGCCTCAACTTGCATGGGAATGATGGGAAGTATCGGCTTCGGATTGACTTCGATCTTTAGACTGGTGGCGTTTTCTTGCAGCGCAGTAAACGAAGCTATACTGAAAGATTATCGCGCAAAATGTCATTTTATTTCTGCAGCATTTTATATAATCCACAACACATTACATAAACTTGGTATGACTTTGAGATTGAAGCACGGTTTACCAGCAAGGCACACAAGGGTATGCATTCTTCTGCAATTCTATTCTAGATTTATTTTTACAACAGAAATAACAGCCGTACCTACATGCACTTATATAAGAATACTCATGAAGTATATATGGAAATAAAAATTTTGTAGTGGGAGAAAGTGTTGCGCCTTTGAAAGGAATGTTACAAGTGTCGTCTGCTACGACGCCTGCTCGCTGCGAACCCGAGACTTTTCGCACAGACGACAGGCACTTGCGAACTATCTCGCTCCTTCGAAAGGCTGCGTCGGCTGTCACGATTGCTGAACGTCTTCAAGTACTTTTAAGCACATCTGCTGCAGTGCTGGCTCGTACGCTTGTGGCCTCCTGCAAGCATGCTTCGTTATATTTTATATTGACGTACCGTTTCTGAAGCGTGCGTCAGCAGCCATTGTGGTCTGGCTTTACATGACAGAGCGTAAGTTTGGGCATGTTGGCATTGCATAACTTTTACGTTTTTAGCGCACGAAAAGGGACGAGAGACAGAAGTACGACACGGACACAGCGCTGTGTCCGTGTCGTACTTCTGTCTCTCGTCCCTTTTCGTGCGCTAAAAACGTAAACGTTGTGGCTTTACACTTGCCCATTTTGCGATAGCAGACTACAGCCAGGAAGCAGCAACATGTAAGTTTGTGTTCGCAAATGTCCTGAAACACACATTTCAATGAGCACATGAACGAGCAATGCGCAATGAAGCCCTCAATCAAACTTGATTGTCGAGCCACTAGAAGTACAACTGTGTGTGTCCTGTATCAGTTTTTTGCTCTTCTGAAGTTTCATAAAGCACGTAACGCTACAGCGCTAACCTAACACATTTAACAAACCCAGGTCAAAACGGTCGAAACACGTTCTTTGAACGTGTATGATGCCGTCGCTTTATCGTCAGGGCTTCGACACCCCACCGCGACACAAACATCATCCCAACCGCTGGCACAGCGCGCTATCGCCACTTCGAGCAACAGAACAAAGGCAGAGAGCTATGCATCGCACTGTCCCACTGCGGGTTACAGCAACTGCGCTTGGAGCGAAACCAAAACTGCTGAAATATACCTGTAGACTAGTTCGCCAGTCAACAGAATACCAATCCGTAGCCTGTACTTCCCATCTTTCCCAT